>NC_000076.6:15863542-16171542 GCF_000001635.26 Mus musculus
AAATAGTAATCAAAAACCTCACGACAAGTTTTAGTGCAGAATTTTACCATGCCTTCAAACTATTCCACCAATAGAAACAGAAGGAAGACTACCTAATTCTGCAAAGCCACTGATTTCTGATACCTAATCCACACAAATACCCACCAAAGAAAGAGAACTCCAGAACAATCTTGCTTATAAATATCAATGGAAAATTACACAATATAATTCTCCCAACACAAACCCAAGAACACATCAAAACCATCATTCACAACGCTTTAATCAAGTACGCTTTAACCCAGGAATACAGGGATGGTTCAATATATGAAAATCCATCAATGTAACACACTATATTAACAGCCTCAAGAGGGAGGAGCCACATTAGATCATTTCATTAGATACTGGAGAATCCTTTGTCAAAATATAATACCCCTTTATCTTCAAAGTACAGGTAAGATCAGGAATTCATGGCATGTATCTAAACATAGTAAAAGCAATATATAGCAAACCAATAACCAATATCAAATTAAATGGAGAGAAACTAGAAGCAATTCCACTATACACACTATAATCTGGGACAAGACAAGATTGCCTAATCTCCTGATCTATTCAATAGAGTACTCGAAGTTCTACCCAGAGGAATTAGACATCAAAACATCAAGTGGATACAAATTGGAAAAAAGTCAAAGTATCACTAATTATAGATGATATGATAGTACACATAAGTGACCCCAAAGATTCTGCCTAAGAACATCTGATAAAGTACTTCAGCAGGATATAAAATTACCTCAAATAAGTCAGTAACCTTCCTTTATATAAGTGATAAACAGGCTGAGAGAAAAAAAATTAGGGAAACAACACTCTTCACAATAGCTACAGATAGTATAGAACATCTTGGTGTACCTCTTATCAATCAAGTGAAATATCTGTATGACAAGAACTTCAAATCCCCCCAAAACAACAACAAAAAGATCTGAAAAGACCTCAGAAGATAGAAAATCTCCAATGCTCATAGACTAGTGAAAATGGCCATATTATCAAAAGAATATATAGATTCATTGCAATCCCCATAAGATTCCAATACAATTCTTCACAGATATGGAAAAGGCAGTTCTCAACTTCATATAGAAAAAAAAACCTAGGATAGTCAAAACAATTTTCAAAAATTAAAGAATTCTGGGATATCACCATCTCTAACCTCAAGCTGTAGTACAAAGAAGTAGTGAAAAAAATACATGGTATTGGTACAGAGAGAGGCAGGTAGATCAATGGAATAGAACTAAAAGTCCAGAAGTAAACTCACACACCTATGAACACTTGATCTTTGACACCTATGGACACTTGGTCTTTGACAAAGAAGCCAAAAACATATAGTGGATAAAAGAAGGCACGTTCAATAAATGGTCCTGGTCTAACTGGTGGTCTGCATGTAAGAGAATGAAAATACATCCATATTTATCACCTTGCACATAGCTCAAGTTCAAGTGGGACAAAGACCACAACATAGAACTACATACATTTAATCTAATAGAAAAGAAAGTGGAAAAGAGCCTCGAATGCATTGATACAGAGGAGAATTTCTTGATGGCTCAGGCTCTAGGATCCATAATTGATAAATGTTCTTCATTAAACTGAAAAGCTTCTGTAAGAAAAAGGATACTGCCGGGCATGGTGACGCACGCCTTTTATCCCAGCACTAGGGAGACAGAGGCAGGCAGATTTCTGAGTTTGAAGCCATCCTGGCCTACAAAGTGAGTTCCAGGACAGCCAGGGCTATACAGAGAAACCCTGTCTCAAAAACAAAACAAAACAAAAAACAACCCCCCCCCCCCCAAAAAAAAAAAAAGGCAACCTAAAGATTGGGAGAAAAATCTTCACAAACCCTACATTCTGTAGAGAGCTAATATCCAGAGCATATAAAGAACTCAAGATGTTAAACTCTCCAAACCCAAATAGCCCATTTAAAATTGGAGTGCAAAGGTAAGCAGAGAATTCACAACAGAAGAATATTGGATGGCTGAGTACTATTTAAATAATTGTTCAAAGACTGTAGACATCAGAGAAATGAAAATCAAAATGACCCTGAGATTCCACCTCACCTCACACAAATTAGAATGTATAAGATCAAAAACTAAAGTGACAGCAGATGCTGGTGAGGATGTAGAGCAAGAAGAACACTCCTCCACTGCTGGTTGGATTACACACTGGTACAATCACTCTGGAAATCAATCTGGTAGTTCCTCAGAAAATTGGAAATAGACCCATTTGAAGACCCAGCTTTACCACTCTTGGTCATATACCCAAAAGAATTCCACCATCCTACAAGGCACATGCTCCACCATGTTCATAGCAGCCCTATTTATAATAGTCAGAAACTGGAAGCAAACCTGATTTCATTTTCTTATTCTGTCACTTAGTACAGACCTACATTGGTTTGAGGTGTGGTCGTTTACTATTTTAATGCTAGATACGGGCCCCCAAGTCCTGATTACCCACAGGAAAGACAGAACCCATAGGCTGATTCAGGTCATACTATGTAACCATGCCCCCCTCCCCATGTTACCCCTGATTGGTGAATATATATATAGGCTGTATTGTAATATATCTACAGCCTATATATAGGTAGAAATTTGCTTTCTTGGGCTTAGGTCCAGGGAGAGGACCACAGGGAGAAAAATAGAGGGTGGGAAGTGAGGAGAAATTGGGAAGAGGAGAAGACACCATGGGTTCGTTGAGTCATAAAATAAATCTAAAAGGGCTGGCCAATTGGAGTTAAGAGCTGTCCAGATGGAACATGCCAAGATAAAACTTGGGGTCTTTGATGGGTAAGTAGATTCAAGTAGCTTGGAGGGTAGATATCTGTCAAGCTCTTGTGATGATTAAGGCACATTACAAATATTAAGGCTTTGTGTCTTTTATCTGGGAACTGAATGATAAAAGATTGGGTCAAAAACCCATTTCCGATTAAATAAGGCAACATCTATCAGAACAAAGATATTAGAGAGCCTTAGCTGTGTGATACTTTCTTTGTGGGACTTAAGGTATTTTTGGTGATTGGTTTACCCAAATTATTTCATCATCTAACATCTCCTGGCAATCCTATTTTGTTTGTTATTGTTGATTTTGGAAGTTTTTTTTTTTTTAATTTTCTTTTTTTTTTTTTTAAATTTTAAGATGGCTTTAGAGATATTGAAATTGCAGTTACAGATAGTTTTGAGTGTATAAGGTGGGTGCTATGAGCAGAGTTCTGGTTCCCTGAAAAAGCTTTGTGTGCTCTTGCATCCACTCTCATAATTGTGCTATCATTCCATGTCAAGTGTTTTATAAAAAAGTCTCCTCTGACCAATGTAAACCTATCTCTTCAATCTTGACTCACATCTGTATTTGGTAATTTTCTGTTATGTCTGGCAGAGAAGAACTTTAAATATGTATACATATTTATATACATATGTATATACAAAGTCTATATAGAGAAATTTTGTTCATATCATTTTCCTCTTCTGAGGTTTTACAGCCTAGATTCACTCATCTTTTGGCTTAGAAAAGCCATATCCATGTTCAAGATTTGTCTCTGATTCATTCAGCTGATATTTATTGGCACAGATTCTGCCTTAGACAGGATCATAATTATGCACTGTTTTGACATGATCTTGAATTGATTTCTTTTGTTTTCATTTTCCCCACCACATGGGGTATAAATTTTAAAAATAATTTCCATCTCTATTTTTCAGACTGCTGCATAAGATAAGAGGAAAGTAGTCTTTTTTTCTATGACACTGGAGCTATATTTAAAATATGGAGAACTATGGATAAATGCTTACATTCTCAAGTAGATTTGTATGTAACATAAACATGATTAGAGCTCATTGTATATATTTTGTTAAGATAAGGAAATGAAGAAGGATTTAAAAGTGTCAGAAAGACAAATGTCAGTTTGCAAACACAATTGTAAGATGCATTTGCAAAACCTAGGAGTTATAGATGAAGAGCTCTAATATTTCTGGCTTTGGGTTACAAAAATTGCAGAAAACCTCAGAAATGGAATTAGATTTCAAGCCATCCTAAAATATATTAATTAATGGAATTCTGCAATTTGCAGGTTTGGATGTAGTTGTAGCCAGCAAAGAATTTTGAAGATGCTTTCTAACTGGGGAAACAAAGTGTGTTTCTGAGGGCCAGCTCTGCCTGAGGGAGTCTTTCTCCCCCTGCCCCCCTTGGTCTCTCTTTCTTCTTGTTTTTCTTTCCTTTTTTATTGGATATTTTCTTTATTTACATTTCAAATGTTATCCCTTTTCCTGGAACCCCTCCAACCCCCCCTATCCTATCATGCCTCCCCCTGCTTCTATGAGGGTCTTCACCCACACACACACTCACTCCTGCCTTCCTGCCCTTCCATTTCCCTACACTGCAGCAGGGAGCCTTCCCAGGATTATTGATGTCTGACAATGCCATTCTCTGCTACATATGTGGCTGGAGTCATGGGTCCCTTCATGTGTACTCCTTGGTTGGTGGTATTGTCCCTGGGAGCTCTGGAAAGTCTGGCTGGTTGTTATTGTTCTACCTATGGAGCTGCAAACCCCTTTAGCTTCTTCAATCCTTTCTCTAAATCCTATGTTGCGGACCCAGTTCTCAGTCCAACGATTTGAGCATCTGCCTCTGTATTTGTCAGGCTCTGGCAGAGCCTCTCAGGAGACAGCTATATCAGGATCCTCTCAGCATGTACTTCTTGGCATCCACAATAGTGTCTGTGTTTGGTGAGGGAGTCTTTCTAACACACAGTTATATTTTGAGTTAGGTGAAACACTGCTGTCATGGTTTATACCTCTGATATTTCAGGCCTGTAGCCTGAGTTCTTATACAGATTGAATAGTGAAATTCTTCAAAAGAGCAAAAATTCAGAGGAAGAACAAGTATACCTGCTTTCAGAACACCTCTCCCCACGACTTAGCTTCTGAGATGATTTAACTCTAGATATTTGTCTTTTGTCATCTTTATTTATGAGAAATATTGAAGAACTCTATGCTATAGTTTTAACACACACACACTCACACACTCACACACTCACACACTCACACATACACAGACACCAAACAGTTCCTACTTATGCAGACAGCCTTAGGGGACTGCTGTCATTTATAGCAAAATAAAATTTCCTTTAAATAGCTTGTATCTTTAAGACTAAATCACATGACACGACAAATGACTACAGACTTATAAAAAGTTCATTTTGTTCTTGAGGCTTGGTTTGTTAGCATAAAAGTTCTATCTTTTTATTACTCCATAACAAGGTGAGTTAATGAATTTGCTTTAAATAAAAGTACACCAAAGAAAGAGCAATGCAGTAAATTGTATTCATGATTTAAAATATATGCAATGAACCTGGTCATTAGGTTAAAAAGATCTATCTGAGCATAAAGCAAACTGGTAGGAAAGATACTGCCACATGAAATATCATCTATTTCAAATAGTTCCTACTGTTTTATTTAGTGCACATCAGTTTTAAAACCCACTAGTATATAGTCATATACAACTTGTCCGTTTGGTAGTTTAAGGTGGGAAAAGACAATAGAATGACTGTACATGTATACATCCCACAATATTATGGCAGTTGAATTTAGTGCCTATTATTTCAATAACACAGGAAAAAAGGACAGGTAGATAGGTGACCATACTTTTAAAATACCTTTTTATTTGCCGTCATACTGAAAGTCTCCAAGTGTGTAAGATCCAATTCAGTTCTTCGCTTTGCCAACTTCTGTTAAGATTTTTCAAGTTTTCTTTTTTATGAGAAGTAATAGGCCATGATTCACCTGGATGGTTTTTGATAGTGTATCACTAAAGTCAATATTAAGTCTTATTTGAGCCCCATGGATGGTTGGTTCTATTTATCCACAAGTGCCTCTTCAGAGCGGTTTGGATGCTAAATGAGTGGATCATTTCTGTTTGCTAAACTTTCTGAAGTCAGTGAATGCTCCATTAATTTCTTGGAATATATCACTCACTCTTCCCAGAAGCTAAACTGAAGTCGTCCAGAGTTCCATTTCATCTGATGAATAATGCTCATTCAGTTATGATTGTCATGGTGTCTAATTGTTGGAAAAAAATCTATTCATTTTTCTTTATCAAATACTATTATAGTTCATCCAGTCGATTTCAGGCTTTACATTTGTTCATTTTCTTTACTTTATCCATAAATAAATTATAATAAATTATGGGTTTGTCTCCAACATACACACACACACGCACACAAATGTGCGTGTGTGTATGTATGTATATATATATATATATATATATATATATATATAGAGAGAGAGAGAGAGAGAGAAATCTAGGAAGTAGATAAAGAGTAACCGTTTAATAAAAGTAATGGTTTACAAATTATATTTCCATATCAGCCATGTGAATATAAGAATTTAGAATTTTATATTAAGACTTTTCTTATCAAATTTGTATTTATACATTAACCTTTGAATAAGAAACTTATGTTTCATAGATATTTTTCTGGAAACTGTTACCTTGTGCATTTATATTTGTCACTTCTATAATCATGTCATTTTTTATGGAGAGATTATAGTTGAGGAACTGAAAGTCCAAAATACAAAAGACCCTAAAATTAATTCAGTTTTCCCATCATAACAGAGAAAGCTTTTCCACCTAATGTTTTTGGTACATATGAACATGAGGTTGGAGTAAAACCACATGCAAGTTAAGCATAATATTTCTAGAAAAGAAGAACATAAACACATTTATAGTATCATTATACTGGGATTGACAATATGGGTTATTTGAAATGTTTACATGTTTTTGTACTAAGTGAGCTTTAGCAATAAGAATATGTGGTATTTAAGGGGAAACAGAGGTTATTAATACTGAAGCCAATGCTAACAGTAATGAAATAATAAAGATTCACTTCTTTCTCTCTCTTCCCACTGGAACCTTCATTTTCTCTTTAGTACAGTCTTGAAAGATGGGTTTTGCAGTACACGTGGTTCCTGTGAATCACATAAGTTTACATTTTTATTTCTCTGTAAAAGAAAGAAAATATTGCCTTAATAGTCCAGCAACCTTTGCCCTAAACCTGTTTACTAGAGGATAAAATGATGTAGCCCCTCAAGAACTTCTCACAGTAAGAAAAATAGCTTTAAAACATTTCAGATTTACATATGAGCTGAAGAAAGGAAGAATAACATATAAAATTATAGTCCTAATTTAAGGAAAAGGAATAATGATAACCACATACATCCTGTTCCTTTAACCTTTAGAGTTTCAAGAAAATATCAAACATTTTTTCTAGTGATACACATAGTTAACTACAATTTTCTTTTTAACACTGAGTAGGATCTATTTTTGCTAGCCCTTATTTCAACATAATATATCTTCCTAAAGCTACCTTTGTTTAGTCGGCCTTAGAGTACTTTATGAATCTCCCTACTTTGGCTGATGTATTTCATCTGTTACAACAAAGTACAGTAATCTAAGCAACATAAATGAAGCAAAGGTTTTTCTTTCATTTCTTGTGTGTATTTTTGGCACATTTAGGGTCTGGTGAGAGCCCATGTAGCAATCTTGTTTCCTATCTTTATACAAAAAGAGAGGAAACAGAATCTAATCTAATCTAATCTAATCTAATCTAATCTAATCTAATCTAATCTAATCTCTTTTTTGAGACATGTATTCTGCCCATAGGCCTCTGATTAGATGGCTTCATTACCTTATAATGGCCCTTCATACTTACATCATCATCCTGGCAGCTATATTTTCAAAATATGTTTCATAAAGTTTGTATATACTATTTATATCCCAGAAAAATTCATGTCCTTTTCACCTTTCAAATATATCTATGCTATCTCAATATCTTTAAAGATTTGACATTGAAATATTGACTGAATATCTAAAGCCCAACATGTTTTCTAAATACTTAAATCACATATGTCTGTATGTTGTAGTTTTTCCTCTAGCTATTTCTTTCCAAATCTGTATTGTAAATTCAAGAAATCTATGTGGTTTAAAGTAGAGTGGTAATATGGGACTATAGATTCAATGCAATCCCCATCAAAATTCTAACTCAATTTTTCATAGAGTTAGAAAGAGCAATTTGCAAATTCATTTGGAAGAACTAAAAAACAAGGATAGCAAAAATATTGTCAACAATAAAAGAACTTCTGGTGGAATCACCATACCTGACCTCAAGCTCTACTAAAGAGCAATAGTAATAAAAATTGGATGGTATTGTTACAGATACAGGCAGGTAGATCAATGGAATAGAATTGAAGACCCAGAAATACACCTGCACACCTATATTCACTTGATCTTTGACAAAGTAGTTAAAGACATCCAGTGGGAAAAAATAAAGCATTTTTAACAAATGGTGCTAGTTCAACTGGTGGTCAGCATGTAAAAGAATGCACTTTCATTCATTCTTATCTTTTTGTACAAAACTCAAGTCCAAGTTGATCAAGGAACTCCACAGAAAACCAGATACAGCAAATATAATAGAAGAGAAAGTGGGGAAGAGCCTTGAACATATGGGCACAGGGGAAAAAATTCCTGAACAGAACACCATTGGTTGATGCTCCAAGATCAACAATTGACAAATGAGACCTCCTAAAATTGCAAAGCTTCTGTAGGACAAAGGAGACTGTCAATAGTACAAAATGGTAACCAACAGATTGGGAAAAGATCATTACCAATTCTACATCTGATTGAGGGCTAATATCCAATACATACCAAGAACTCAAGAAGGTAGACTCTAGAGATCCAAATAACCCTATTAGAAATGGAGTACAGAGCTAAGAAAAAAAATTCTTAACTGAGGAATCTTGAATGCCTGAGAAGTGTGAGGAATGGGGGTGGCCTGTTGCTCCAAGACGGCGTCCAGGACTGCTGCCAAGTCTTATGACTGGCACCCGACTTCCTCATATCCCTCAAGATAGCCACGTACCTTGAACTGCATTGCACAGATGTACCACAACGTAAGATAGGATGATGTGACGAATGTAGTCCTGAGCCAATGAACTGTGCCTACATGGTCTGGGGTGAGGGGGAGTGGACTGGAGGGGATAAAGGGGAATGGCCGAGAGAGGTTGGGGCATTCTTTTTCCTACACCTTTGTGAAACCTGAATAAACTGCCTTGAGAAGGACATCGGTTTTGTCACTTCTTTTCTGCTGGTCGGAGACGATAGCGACAAGTGGTGGAACCTGTACAGGGGCATGATGAATTCAGAACTCTCGGCAGTCAGGCAGTCAGGGTAGCTGGCTGGAAAGCTCCCAGGTAAGTGGGACGATTCAAGTTCTCGGTTAGAGACTATTAGGTTCCCGGATTAGGGACTATTGAGGTTCTCGGAGTCAGACAATTAAAGATACACACACATATAGTGTAGTGATCCAAAAATTAAAAGAAAAGCAATTGGTTGTAGCCCTGGAAAAGGTTCAGAAAGGAAAAGTGGTGAATTATTTAGGAACAAAAATTTTTGATAGTCAAGTATTTCCCCAGAAAATTCAGATTCGGACGGATAATTTGAGGACATTGAATGATTTTCAAAAGCTATTGGGGAATATACAGTGGGTACGTCCCTATTTGGGTCTAACCAGCAAATAAGTACAACCATTATATGATATTTTACCAGGATATATAGAATTAAATTTTACCCGGCAGCTTACTGATTCTGCCTGCGTAGCATTAAGTTTAGTCGAAAAGGGTATTCAAACAGCAGCATTAAAGAGAAGAGATCTGTTCAGTCCTATTATTTTGTGCATCCTACCCTCGGAGACCCAGCCTACTGGAGTCCTCTGGCAGGGCTCCCCTTTGCTATGGATACACCTCAAGATTTCACCTGCAAAAATCTTGTCTTATTACCCTGCCTCGGTAGCACAATTGGCCTTGATTGGCCTACAACAATGTATTCAATATTTTGGCAATCCCCCTCAGGAATTGATTGTTCCATATAATATGAAGCAAATAGAAGTATTATCAGCTACTGTTGATGATTGGGCAATTTTGAGATATAGCTTTATGGGAAAGATGGATAATCATTTCCCTAAGGATCCCATTTTGCAGCTGATTAATGCTCATCCAGTTGTTTTTCCATGAATTACTTCTTGAGTGCCATTGCCAGATGCCCCTTTAATTTTTACAGATGGGTCTAAGACAGTCTGAGGAGCATATTTGGTCCATGGCTCCACACCAGTAACTTTACAGTTTCCCCCTGCTTTTCCCAAGTTATTGAGTTGCACATTGTTATAAAAGTTTTTGAATTGTATTCTGAATCGTTTAATTTAATTTCAGATAGTCGGTATGTGGTTAATTCATTAGCAGTGCTGGAAGCTGTGGGGAAGGTGAGTTTTCGATCCACTATAGGGTATTTGTTAAATAAATTGCAATCCTTAATTCTAAGTTCTCCATTTTTTGTCCACCACATTCGAGCTCATACAGGCTTGCCTGGCCCTTTAGCAGAGGGCAATGATTTGGTTGGTAAAGCCACTAGAGCTGCTTCTGCCTTTTTGATTCAAACACCTGTAGAACTGGCTTGTGGATTTCATTCACAGTTTCTTGTGAATTCCAAAACACTTTCTTCTCGATTTCATATTACCAGAGCACAGGCAAGGGATACTGTTACAGCTTACAAAGCCTGTGCCCCCCTATTGCCTCAGGCAAGTGTGGGAGTAAACCCTTGTGGCCTGCTTCCCCTCCACATTTGGCAAATGGACATGACTCATTTTTCAGAATTTGGTAAACTGCAATTTGTTCATGTTTCTGTAGATACAGCCTCTGGGGTGTTGTTCACCTCCCTGCATACTGGTGAAAAGGCACACCATGTCATTGCCCATTGCTTTGAGGCATGGGATACATGGGGTTAGCCCAGAGAGCTTAAGACTGATAATGGACCTGCTTATACTTCAGCTTCTTTTGTTTCCTTTTGTAAAATAATGGGTGTCCGCTTGGTGCACGGTATACCCTACAATCCTCAGGGCCAGGGCATCATTGAAAGAGCCCATTGCACTCTGAAAGAGTGTCTAATAAAATAGAAAGGGAGAGTAGCCTCCTGTGCTACTCCTAAGGAGAGATTAGCCATTGCTCTCTTTACCTTGAATTTTTTGAATAAAAATAAAAATGATTTTACTGCTGCGGAATGGTTTGCCAATCCCGAGGCATCCTACAAAGGCACAGTCATGTGGAAGGATGTTCTGAGTGGACGATGGCATGGGCCTGATCCTGTGTTGGTCTGGGCGAGAGGGTCTATTTGTGTGTTTCCACAGGATCATCGCCAGCCGCTGTGGGTTCTGGAGTGATTGACGAGGGTAGTTCAAGATGGATGGAGGTGCCCTGATGAAGCTGCTCCTGGGGATGATGATGCTGCCTGCAGTGATGACTGAAGATCTAAGATGCGCCTCCATGGACCGGCTTCCAGTCCAGGAAAGCTGCGTGGGCCATGAAAAAATATTTTACCTTTTCCCCTTATATTAGTACCAGTTATAATCAAACGTTTTCAGGGTTTATTTGGATGTATCAAAATCCAGACCAGAGAGGGGCAAGCAATTCCTTTAATGTTTGGCTGTTGTGTGGGATAAATTGGGAGTATACAGATCTTTCTTCTTTGAGTATGTTGATGGGTGGGGCGTGGGGAAATACTAGCTTTTATTGGAATGGATCTGTATTATTTGAGTCTTCTGTTATTCAATTTGCTTATGGGAAGAATGCATTCTTTAAAGCCATGCCTCTATGCATTTGGCCTCCTTTTGTTTTTTTAGTTTATAATGGTAGTTATTTTGATGATGTTGTAGAATGTAAGGAGGATAGTTGTTTTTATAGTATGTGTTGGAATGCTTCTATGTTTTCTTTAGCTATTGTGACCAGAATGCCTAGATTTGTACCATGGCCCGTGCAGACCCCTTCAGTTATGACCTTGTTTAGACCCAAAAGAGATTTTGGGATAGTCCATATCAATTCCACTCCAGTGGAGGTATCCATGGCTGAAGGACTTGCAAATTGGATTGCCACCGCTATGTCACATCTAAAGGAATGGGCCGGTATTGGTGAATTGGCACTGTGCTGTGTGCTCATCAGTGTCCTGGCCTTTTGGTGCATCTGCCACATGCAACATCACCATTGCAGGGCTCAAGCTCTGTTGATACAAGCCTTTGCAGCTATGGAGATGGGACAATCTCCTCAAGTGTGGCTTGGCATGCTAGGGAAGTATTTAATGACGGGTAAGACTCCCTGGGCATGTTAATAACCTAAGACAGGAATCAGACCACTGCTGTCTTGTCTCCCGATGATGGGTAAGGAGCATTGTTGCAGGGGGCAACCTAAGACAGGCATTCTCTCTGCCAATTTAAAGAATAAGGAGGAGATGTAAGGAGGGGGGTGTGGCCGCGGTCCCAAGATGGCGCCCAGGACTGCTGCCAAGTCTTATGACTGGCACCTGACTTCATCATATCCCTCAAGATAGCCACATACCTCGAGCTGCATTGCACAGATGCACCACAATGTAAGATTGGATGATGTGATGAATGTAGTCCTGAGCCAATGAACTGTGCCTACGTGGACTGGAGTGAGGGGGAGTGGACTGGAGGGGATAAAGGGGGGTGGCCAAGAGAGGTCAGGGCATTCTTTTTCCTACACCTTTGTGAAGCCTGAATAAACTGCCTTGAGAAGGACTTTGATTTCGTCACTTCTTTTCTGCTGGTTGGAGATGGTAGAGACAGAGAAGCACCTCTAGAAATGTTCAACATCATTAGTCACCAAGGAAATGCAAGTCAAAACGACCCTGAGATTCTACCTCACATCAGTCAGAATGGCTAAGATTATAAACTCAGGTGACAGCAGATGCTGGTGAGTATGTGGAGAAAGAGAAACACTCCTCCATTGCTGGTGGGATTGTAAACTGGTACAACCACTCTGGAAATCATTCTGGCGGTTCCTCGGAAAACTGGATATAGTATTACTTGAGGACCCAACTATTTCACTCTTGGGCATATACCCAAAATATGCTGCAACATATAACAAGGACACTATGTTCGTAGCAGCCTTATTTATAATAGCCAGAAGCTGGAAAGAACCCAGATTTCCTTCAACAGAGGAATGGATACAAAAAAAATGTGGTACATTTGCACAATGGAGTACTACTCAGCTATTAAAACAATGACTTCATGAAATTCTTATGCAAATGGATGAAACTAGAAAATAGCATCCTGAGTGTGTTTACCCTATTACAAAAGAACACACTGATAAGTAGATATTAGCACAAAAGCTCAGAATATCCAATATCCAATTCTCAGTCCACACTAAGCTCAAGAAGAAGTAAGACCAAAGTGTGGATCAATCCTACTTAGAAGGGGGAACAAAATTATCAGGAGGTAGAGGATTGGGGTGGGGGGACTTGGGAGGAAGAGAAGAGGCATAGGGGAAAGAAGGGCAAAATCAGGTATGGTAGGAAATTGGGAGATATACATAGATTCAGAAAATTGAACAAACATGTGTAGCAATGGAGGAATGAGGAACTGGGGATAGCAACCAGAAAGACCCAGATACTAGGAGAGCAAGAAGCTCCCAGGACCTAATGGGGATGACATTAGCTGAAATATCCAAAAGGAGAGGAAGAACCATATAAAGACCATATCCAATAGTTAGGCAAGGCACCTGGTTGAGGGATGGGGCCACTCACTCACCTCCAAAATTTTATCTCACATCTGAAGGAATATGAGGACAAAGAGGGGAGAAGAGACTTAAGGAAAGGTTATCCAGAGACTGCTCCACCTGGGGATTCAACCCATCTGCAGCCACCAAACCCAAACTTTATTGCTTATGCCAAGAAGTGCTTGCTGTCAGGAACCTGATATAGTTGTCTCCTGAGATGCTTTATCAGAGCCTGACCAATACAGATGTGGATACTCTCAGCCAACCATAGAGCTGACCATGGGGACCCCAATGGAGAAGTAAGGGGAAGGATTGAAGGAGCTGAAGGGGTTTACAACCCCATAGGAGGAATAACAATATCAACCAACCAGACCAGAGCTCCCAGGGACTAAATCACCAACCAAAGTGTACATATGGAAGGATCCATGGCTCCAGCTGCGTATGTAGCAGAGGATGACCTTATCTGGAATCAATGGGAAGGGAGGCCCTTGTCCTGTGAAAGCTCGATATTCCAGTATAGGGAATGCTAAGGTCATGTGGCAGGAGTGTGTGTGTGTGTGTGGGGGGGGGGACACCCTTATAGAAGCAGGTTGAGGGGTGATAGGATAGTGGGTTTGCCAAGGGGAAACTGGGAAAGGGGATGACATTTGAAATGAAAATAAATAAAATATCCAATAAAAATAAATAAATACAAAAAACCTTAATCTCAAGAGACTTCTTCACAACTATATTTATATATTCTATTATAGCATTCCACTCTAATGAATATATTAATGGTAAGTAAATAAAAATAAAATGGTAGGCTTCAAGTTTATAAGAACCTATTACTTGTATAAATTACATTTTATTTGAAATAAACACACATTTAGCAGTAATAAGCAATCAGTCATTTTCTAATGATTGAATTGGAGTTAAATAAATGTCTTTCTTGTAATACATAATCATAAAGTCACTGGGCTTCTTTCTAATGCTTGAATTTTTATTTAAAAAAATTCATATTATATATTTTGATCAAATTCATTGCACTCCATAACTCCTTCCAGATCCTCCAAATCTCCTTACCAACACAGCTTCATGTTCTCTTTTCACATTTTTAAAAATGTCTTGGTGCTAAGTTGTTTTCAACTGATGACAAACTATTGCATATGACATTATGTATTTTGTGCCTGCTTATGTATGTGTTACATTTCTCACTTCAATTTTTAAAAAAGAGCACAATTTTAAAGTATAAGATAAAATAAACTTTTAAAGTACATAAAGGTATAACACAAAAATTATAAATAAGTGAAACAATAAATAAAGGCTTTTTGGAATAGTGTGTACAAACCAAGATTGCCTTGGACACAAAAAAGTAGTGTAAAATGAGTTATATTTCTCCACTTCTGTAGTTATTAAATTCTCAGAAATGTGCTTAAATTGATATCTTATATGCTAGCATCAGAATTAAAATTTATTAGAAATTTTACTCAGAAATTTAAATAAAATGAAATATCAAATTTACAACTGCAAGTAAATTCATAGATTAAAGTAAATCATTTATCTCATGTTAGTTTATTAATATAATAGGTGTGAAAATTTGATTATCTCTTAAAATAGAATATCAGTAGTTTCTTGTTTCTAAGTAAGTTTTCTATATAAGATTTCCCCAAGAACCTATTGATGAAGGCAGAAAGTATAGTATCAGCCTCCGACAAAATATAATGTTCCCAAAATAGAAGAAAAGTAGAGTTTATGCTCATAAATCTGAGGATTATGATTTAACTCAATGGAATAAATTATATAATAGAAGTAATATTTCCACGGAATAACCTCAAGAAATCAAACATTTATTGATATAAAAATACATAACATGTCATAACAATTTTAATATATCACTAAGCATTTTATTTTTCAACATAGAAATTTATAATCTTTAAAATGAAATAAACTTTTCTTCCAGCTTGAATAATCACTTTGAAAGGTTAACTAAGGGCACATAGTCCTGTCTGGCTCTGGGTGCTCTCTGCCACCCAGAGGACACTTGTGGGACACAGAAGTATCTTCATTCCCTGAGAGGAGCTGCAAGGGCCCAAAGAACAACCTACTAAGACCCTTCACAAATCTTTTTGCCATCGTGTCCACCTGGAACACAGCTAACAAAGGAGTTTTGCTAGCATCAGGTAAAACTAGATGGCTAAAGGATAACATAAGAACACATTCAACAACAGCCAGGACAACATGGCACCACCACAGCCCAGCTAAAGCAAGCCCTGGACATCATAACACAGACCAAGCAGGAGAAGATGACAGTAAATCTGATCTTATAAAGAAAATAGAGTCATGTAAAGAGCAAATAGAGGAATACCTCCAAGAAATAAAGGAAACTATAATTAAACCAGTGAAGAAAATTAAGAAAACTGTTGAAGGACTGAAAACGGAAGTGGCAAACAACTCTTTAAAAATGTACAGTATGCTTCTCAGCATTGGAATTCAAGTCAAAACAACTCTGAGATTTCACCTTCTAACCATCAGAATGCGTAAAATCAAAACACAAGGGACCGCACATGCTGATGAAGATGTTTAGCAGGGGAAACTCCTGCATTGGTGGTGGGAGTGCAAATGTGTACAACCACTTTCAAAATCAATTTGCTAGTTTCTTAGTAAATTAGGAATAGTTCTACCTCAAGACCCAGCTATAACACTCCTGGGCATATAGCCAAGATTCTCTACCATCTGACAGGGACACTTGCTTAAATATGTTCATAGCAGCTTTATTCATAATAGCCAGAAACTGGAAACAACTCAAATGTCTCTCAGCTGAAGAATAAAGAAAATGGGGTTTGTTTGCACAATGGAGTACTACTCAGCTTTTGAAAACAATGACAGCATAAAGTTTGCATGGATGGACTGAGATAATTTCATCCTGACTGAGGAAACCCAGAGACCAAATGCTATGCATGGTATGTACTCACATAGAGGTAGATATTGGCAATAAAGTACAAGGATACCCATGCTACAATCTACAGAGGCAAAGAAGATAAATAATATGAGAGCCCAAGGGAAATAGCTTGAATCTTACTCAGAAGGAGAAATAAAATACTCATTGGAGATGGAGGGAGGGAGGGATCTTTGTGGGAGAGAAGATAGGGGACGTGATCAGGTCTAGTGACAGCCTGGGAGGGAGGGCCAGGATTGGAAGGAAATACTCCCTCATACCCCCCCTCTCTCTCTCTCTCTCTCTCTCTCTCTCTCTCTCTCTCTCTCTCTCTCTCTCTCTCTCTCTCTCTCTCTCTCTCCCTCTCTCCCCCTGTCTGTGGTGTGTGTGTGTGTGTGTGTATGGCATCCCTAGGACTTGCCAGAAATCTGGAATGTGGGGAGCACCAAGAAGTCTTCAAGGCTGAGTCTAGGTGTGGGATATAGAGCCTAAAGTGGCTAATCTCCTATAGTCAGTCAGGGTTTCCAGTAGAAAGTTAAGGTTAAGGTCACCAACCCACCCACAAATCCTTCTACCCAAACTTTTTTGTGCCTAAAAGAAGTACAGAGTTAAAGATGGAGCTAAGCCTTATGAAAGGGCCAACAAATGACTGACCCAACTTGAGACCCGTTCCAAAAGAATGAACCAGTCCTTGACACTATTAATGATACTCTGTTTTGCTTGTAGACAGGAGCCTAGAATGACTGTCCTCTGAGAGGCTTCATCAATCAGCTGACTGAAACAGATGTAAAGACATGCCAAACATTAGACAGAGCTCAGAGAGTCTTCTAAAAAAGTTGGTGAACAAGGTGGGGATAGGGAATCCAAAAGAAAACTAATATTGTCAACTAAACTGTATCCTTGGGGGCTTCCAGAGACTGAACCATCAACCAAAGGCCATACATGGACTGGACCTTGGTCCTCGCACATACATAGCAGATATGCAGCTTGGTTTACAAGTAGGTCTCCTAGTAACTGGAGGACTGTTCTTTTCCTAACTCTGTTACCTGACACAAGATCCCCTAAGCGATCTACTTTGCCAGGACTTAGTGGGACAGGATGTGTTTAATCCTGCAGAGACCTGAAGTGCCATGCTGGCTTGGTACCCATGACAAAGCGCCCTCCTGTCAGAGGAGAAGAATGGGTGAGGGGCTTGCAAGGGGGGAAAGCTGGGAGGAAGAGGGGCTATGTTGGGTGTAAGGTGAATGACTAAATAAATAAATAAATAATTAAATAGATATAGTATATAAAAATAAAATGAGCACTCTGAATATTATAGTGCTTCTGTATACATTAACTCACAGCAGCTGTGGTTGTCTGCACACAATCAACACAGCAAACAAGCTAGCATGGATTGTGAATGAGTTCACAAGCCCCTACCTCTAACTGAGGTTTTTAGTTTTCTTTAAGGGTCTCAACTTTGATACATCATCCACAATTCTAGTAAATGGCTACATATTAGCATATGGAATGTTGAAGGAGAAATGGGATGGGTAAATATCAAATCACATTGTCAGCTCATATGAAGTTCTCAAAGATCTAATAAAATATTATATGAAACAAGATAAAGTAAATAATATTTGTTCAACATGACATTTGTGCATTCATGCTGTAGCATAAAACAGTACTTTGGTTGAATCACTAAAATGGAATAGTAAACTTTGTCACATGAAGTGACACAAAAAACTTTTAATATATTGCTTTCATAAAAATGTTCAAGGTCTGCATACACGGACACTGAAATGAAATGTGTGCACATAACATTTTAACAGAATTATTATCATAAATAATTCTCAGTGGTTCAAAAAGAAAATGAATTCAAATGGGCTATTTAGGAAATAATAGCCATAGAATAATTTTGTATCAAAACTAATGGAATAGAATTGGAAGTCTTTTTCAAGCCAGCTTTCAAAGCCATAATTAATCTCTATTATTCAAAGAGAAAGAAAGGAAGTAAATGAATTAAATATTCATATAAAGACACCAAAAATTCCTGTAATTTAATTATTCTAAAGAAGCAACTGGAAAGAATTAATGAGATAAAGTACTTTGAAATGACTAATACCCTGATAAGCCTCATACTATGAAGCCAGAACAAAAATACATAAAAGAAAATGTATTAGAGATGTATAGAAAGATTAAACAAGATCAATCATTGGTAAATATTATATTACAACGTCCACAGATTGGTTAAAGTGTTTTTAGTGGAAATGACAGGATGTGGAAACTTCTCTAAGAGCATTTATTGGCTCATACAACTAACTACTGAAGCTGAGATGAATTCAGTCCTTGGGCTCATAGGATCAATATGGGTTTAGTACCAGCTGCTCCTCGTTTTCTCAGTATACACATCAGCATCTGTATACATTCTTCTCACAATGGCTCTTTACTAACAAAATCAATTAAACTGCAGAAATTCAGCCCCCCCCCCAAAAAAAAATTGACTGGTTTAAATATTATAAAAGCCTTTGCCATTCTTCTCAGTGTGCTCCAAGAATCTCGTGGCTTCTCACTGAATATAATTGAGGGAAATGTACATTCTAGGTCAAATAAAGGGTGCAATGTTTCCAGTTGAACAATATATCTCAGTGGTAGAACAGGGTTGAAAACAGCCCTATGTAGCATTGAGCAAAAAGGAGAAGGCACTTCCTAAAAGGCCAATCAGGCAGAAATTGTTTGCCGGTGGTAACAAAATCCACCACTACAACAAACAACAACAAGAGTATACAATTGGGAAACAAAGAGTACATTACACCAAATATTTTATTTATTCAAAGTACTGAGTAAGTACTTACTTTATGACAGTGATTTATTAGCTATGAATGGTAAATAAACAACAATATTCATGAGGACTTACCCTCATAGACTCTACATTGCAGTACACAAAATGGTATTTTAACTAATAGTTTCTAATACTTTGAATATCTAAAAGTGAGCATATATTTCGGGTTGGCAGTTGCGTATACCTGAAAATACATTCACTCATCAGTGGTAAACATAAGTATACAGAGATAGAGAATTATTTATTGCAGAGAATGCATACTGTTTATCACTGAGAAAAAAATTATTTCTATGATAGTTTATGCCATTATAAATTAAGATTATAATATTGTAAACATATTGAAAATATGTTATTGCAATTGTATGATACTATGTATAAAGTAAATATGCAGCAGAAGTCTGGGGTTACAACTCAGAGTTTAAAACTTTTTATGTAAGTTTAAAAGTTTGAGTTTAAATCTTCAGAACCAGTGAAAAATCCAGGGAATCACATTCGTTCCTCTCATTCTGTTTACAGAGAGAGTAGAAGTTGAGGAATCAGCCGGACATAGGCAGCATGAGATGATAGGAGACCTTCATAAATCAAGTAGATCCTAAGGACCTATACCCAAGATTGTCTTGTGACCTACTGTTACCTCCTTCCAGCCTAGCAAGGCTGGCTGTCCATCTGCCACCGCTTGAGCGGAGCCACCTGCTGTGCTGCACTTTTGATGTGCCACTACCTGCCTGAGGCCCAACCTGCCAGAGGCCAAACCGGTTCTCTTCCAAGAATCTTCCAGAGTTAACACCGAACTGAGATCTTCTGAGTTCTCACTAAAAGGCTGAACCTATCTACTTCTAAGGAACTTGCTTGGCCAGGGACGGGCCTCCCCTTTTCTTTATAAAGCGTGTTTGCTGACATTAAAATTGAACCTTGAACAGAAAGCTTGTCTTGGTTCCTTCCTTATCTCACGCAGCCCAGCCCTTCTTCTCTT
Organism: Mus musculus; assembly: GCF_000001635.26. Taxonomy (NCBI): domain Eukaryota; kingdom Metazoa; phylum Chordata; class Mammalia; order Rodentia; family Muridae; genus Mus; species Mus musculus. The sequence continues at coordinate 15,883,867 of NC_000076.6, forward strand.
CCAGGTTTCCAAAATGCCTTTCCAGACTAGAACCCAGGCTGTGATCTGCTGGCCGGACACAACAACCTACACTTGAATACCAGAGCACACTCATATTCTCATATACACAGGAGCATTTACGTGTGTGTGTGTGTGTGTGTGTGTGTGTGTGTGTGTGTGTGCGTGTGTAGTAAATAGTAGTTAGGAATTCTTAAGTAACAGACAATTTTGTCTGTTGTAGAGTCAAGCACTAGATATATTAAAAGATCAGATCTCAGAAATATTTTATACTATTTACATGCATCTTTTTATTCATTTTTCTCTCATATATTATATCCTGAACACAACCTCCCTTTCCTGTCTTCCCAGTCCCTCTTCTCCCTTCCTCTCTCCCTAAATCCATTTCTTCCAAGCATCGCACATCAAGTTATAATAAGACTAGGTACCTATCATCATCATCATCATCATCATCATCATCATCATCTAGGCTGGACAACTAACCTAGCAGGAGCAAAAGGGTCCCAACAGCATGTAAAACACAGACATCCCTACTCCCATTGTTAAGAGTTCTATAAGGACATCAAACTACATAATCATAACATATATGCAAAGAACCTAGGTCAAACCCATACAAGCTGCTGTGGGCCATTTCTTGTGTTGTCCTTGACCCATCTGACTCCTACAATCTTTCCTCCCCTTCTTCCACAGAATTACCATAGCTCTGTCTAATGTTTGTCTGTGGGTCTCTTCATTTGGTTCCATAAGTTGCTGGATGAAATCTCTCTGATGACAATTATGCTAGCCTCTCCTCTTAAGTATTGAGATTTTTGAGGGGCTAGTTTTTTTTTTTTTTTTTTTTAATCCTAGGTCTCTGGGTTACTGAAATCTGGTTCTTGAACCCTATATAGCTGTCTCCCAAGAGGCTCTGCCAGTGTCTGACAAATAAAGAAGTGGATGCTAACAGCCATCCATTGTACTGAGAACAGGGTTCCCAGTGGAGGAGCTACAGAAAGGACCCAGGGAGTTGAAGGGGTTTGCAGCCACAGGAACAACAACAATATGAAACAACCAGTAACCCCAGAGTTCCCAGGGAATAAACCACCAGCCAAGAGTACACAAGGAAGGACACAAGTCTTCATCTACATATGTAGCAGAGGATGGATTGTGGGCCATCAATGAGAGAAGTGGCCCTTGGGCTTGTGAAGGCTACATGCCCCAGTGTAGCGGAATGCCAGGACAGGGAAGCAGGAGTGGATGGGTTAGCGAGCAGGGGGAGTGGGGATGGGATGGGGGGGGTTCAGAGGGGAAATGAGGAAAGGGGAGTACATTTGAAATATAAATAAAGAAAATATCTAATAAAATGAAAAAAAAAAGAAAAGAAAAAAACATTAAAAAAAAATCACAAAATGCTTATCCTTGATTGGGATTTCATGCTAGTTAGAAGCCACCTATGATCAAAAAGATTTCATATATATTGTTGGAATATAGATTGAACATATATAATTACAGAGTTATCCCTTCTGTCTTGGCTATTGTGATTCTGCTTTAGCATTTATTATAATTTTAGTGTTTTTTTGGGGGGGGGAATGCTGTATATTAAAGCAAAATTCTGATTTTTGACATGTTCTCAAATGGAATGTCCAAAATTTAGGAAACAATGAAAAAAAACAAAGATGTAAATTACCAACAACCATTACTCTGTTGTACTGTATAGATTTGCATGTATATGTGTATGTATATATATGTATGTATATGTATATGTATATATATATATATATATATGGATTAGCATACATATAGATTAACCTGTATATATTATGTTGATAAACACGAAACTATTCTAAATTAAACTCATTTATCAATGAAAAGATATTTGAATGAGGTATCATCATCTTGTCTTCATATTTACTGAAAACATGTAAAGAGAATGTTAAGTAAGTCATATAGAAAGAAATATAAGTGATTGATTTTTTTTGCACAAAAAATATCCTTAGAGACTATCAGGACATTCAAGGTTGCATTCATAGGAAAAGACAGATGTTTTCAGGTGATAGGCATTGATGGAGATGGATAATAAAGTGTGACTTTTGTATTTGCAAGAATAAAGTATTGTTTTAAACACTAATGAAATACTAGGACGATTATTTTGTGGTGACACTTATTCTATGTTTTGTTTCTTCAAAATTATGTATTTTATATTTTATTTTGTTGCTACTTAAATATACATCACGGTTGAACCCCCTATGGTTGTGTCATAAAACATAAGAATCCTATTTTCTTTTAAAGATTGTGCAATGCATTTAAAAAATAAGTATGTGCATACATTTTTAACATGTAGACAATTTGCATTCATTTGCACTTTGAAATCCTCTTATCTATTCACATTTTCTCTACTTTTGTTACTTTCAGCATAATTTACATAAAGCATGAAAGTTCCCCAGCTGTTCAGTGGAATATATTATTTTCTGCTTTCAAAGACAGTGCAAGTGACATTTTCTTTTCTCAATTTAATACTTGTTTTATTAAATCTCAAGTTAAAGAAACATAAATACCACACAGACCTATGTATGGCAATAATGAGGAAAGATAAGAAATCAGCCTCCATTGAGTTTGCAACATGCAGAATTTCTCCCACGTAATTATATGGTAAATGCATTCTTTTAATAGTGTCACACTGTCCCAAATATGTCATAAAAGTCATTGCATGTGATAGAAAATAGCTTTGCAAACAAAAGAAAATGATTACTGTACAGTAGCTATGCATTTCAACAGATACTTTTTTTTTTACAGCTAGATAGTTTTCTCACCAGCAGATAACATAAAATAGGAGGAAAATAAACTAAATATGGTTAATCAAATGAGACAAATGATACCCTGTTATATTTGCAGCAAGTAACTCTATAGACACCTATCATGTTGCTTTCGACTAGAAAAACACCAGCATGTTTTTAGACTTATTGTACTGGAGTAATATCAGCATCAGAAGGAAAAAAATAACTTATTGCTATGTACAAATACCTCTGTCTTTTCAAGTAGAAATACATCGCAGGAAGAAAAATTCTTTCAGGTCACTTCCTTCTGAATTGTTGTTGTAAGCCAATTTTTCATAATAATTTATGAAAAACTCTCTGATTAATGGAATTTATAATTCCTGCCAACTAAGTAGTATCCATATTTTGCCAGGCAGTTTGCTTGGAATTGCTCACTCCCTAAAGCCATAACTGTACAGGAAATCTACTGCTATGATTGACAGATGTTTCCATAGAAATTGTCCTATATGGAACAAGAAAAAGGACAGTTTTATACTTTCATATTTTGACCCAACATTCTAAAGGATCTAGAAAATATTTCTCCTATATTTGAGATGTTAGTATATTTAGCTTATCAATATTATTTAGAACTGATAATATGTGTCCAATAAAAGGTTCAATAATATATTACAATAGAGATTGCAATATGAAAATTTATGCTTTTTTGTGATCTAGTATTATATTTTAATTTTCTCTATTGGCAGAATTATTACAAAATAACTTGCATACCTTTTGATGTGCTCATTAAAGTACTTTAAAAAATTTGCAGTGTACATGTATAAAACTTATTGAAATTGGCCTAAGTATCTAAGTATCATATATAGTAATGTCCACTAAAATATTTCTGAGTCAATATTTTAGAAATGATAAGAATATAATAATAAAGGATTAAAATAATTAGACAGTGGGCAGTGGCGGCACATGCCTTTAATCCCAGCACTTGGGAGGCAGAGGCAGACAGAATTTCCGAGTTCGAGGCCAGACTGGTCTACAGAGTGAGTTCCAGGACAGCCAGAGCTACACGGAGAAACCCTGTCTCAAAAAACCAAAACCAAAACCAAAAAAAAAAAAAAAAAAAAAAAAATTAGCATAGTCAAAACAATGATCTACACTCATATCAAACATATCTTATACAAATCTAAACCTTAAAAATAAGCTGTTATGTGAGAAAATATCACATATATGTAATTATTCATTAGTGGGTAGAGAGACAGTGAACTAAATAAGTTTTTGCCCACAATTGTCTTAGTTCTCTATTTTTGGTATGAGTATGAGAAGGGCAAAGATGTATCATGATGTTATGACACACATTGAGCCAATGTGTCACAGTAACATTCATTTCACACTTAACTGAATGGGTTACAGATTTATCACTGAGAAATACAAATTTTAAATATCTTATTTTCAATAGAAGGAATTAATTGATATAGAGCAAATTTAGACTTTAAAAATCATCAACGGATACAATAAAATAGTAATTTAAAGTTTTGAAGAATGCAACCTCAAAACATAGCCATGAAATTATTTATGGCATTGTTTAAATCAATGGATTCTTCTGTTCAAAGATTAAGAAGGCTGAACCTGGTGGTGCCTACTCAGGAGGCAGAGGCAACTGAATCTTTGGGTTAGAGGCCAGCCAGGCCAACATAGCAATTTGCATGTTCTAAGACAGCCATGACTACATAGAATGAATTTGTCTAGAAGAAGGAAAAGGAGGAGGAGGAGGAGCAGGGGGAGGAGAATGAGGTGTTGGTTTTGGTGGCAAGGGAATAGGTTTAGTTCTTATCCACTTATTATTCAAAAAGTTCATGCGATTGAAATAATGTCCAAAAAAGGTTAACATTCTGGATGGCTAAACTATTTAATGAATAAGCTTGCCATGCAAGGAGAGTATTAAATGCATATCTCTATAAATCATGGAAAGGAAAGTCAGTGGGTGCATATAGCATCAGCTATTTTATGGCAATATGGGGGATGGAGGGAGCAGGATCCTTAGAAGTTGATGAGAGACAGGAAACAGGAGACCTTGTAAATACAAGGTAAAATGTAGAAGACTGACACCCAAAGTTAATCTCTGAACTTCACATTTGCCAATGATATGCACATCTCTATCCACATGAGTCCACATGTGTATGCACGCACACACACACACACACACACACACACTTGTTAAAATTATAATATTATAAAAGATGAAAAGAATTAAATTTCTGCTATTGAAAAGATACTAGGAATGCTCTTGAAGAATCAATAAAACCAATTTAGACCACATTCTGTTTCTATTTAGGCTGGTATTTAGACTATATTCTTGAGTTTTGAATGTTCATTTTACATGATTGATCGATATACATAACTTTATATTGCATTTGCAAGAAAGTTGTAGACTATTTTTAGCTATCATTCTCTCTTGTTTTCCTGGTATTTTGAGTTCATTCATATCCAACTATTCATTTTATATATCTTGGTTTAATGTAATTTCTAAAAGGTATTTACTTATAATTTACTCAATATAAAAAGAATAACCCTGAGTTTTAATTAAAAGATCAAAAATTTATGCAGGATAATCACTGAATATAATAATACTTAAATCTTTGATGTATTTGCTAAAAAAATTCTTTATTTGCAGAGAAGAAGCAGAAACCACTCAAAATATGAACGTTTCATGAAGAAGAAAAAAGGGTTATGACTATGAAATGCATAGATTTTCTTTTTGCCTGGATTAGAATTAAACAAATAAACTAGGTTATAGATATGGAATCATGAGAACTGCCTGTTCACAAGAAGAAAGTGCCATTCATCCATTTTCTCTGAATTGAGTGTTCTAGCCTATAAACGAGGAGCCCATGAAGTTCATAAGGGTCAGGTAGCTCAGAATACAACAGGATTCATTGTGCATTTTCCACTGTTGCATGGATGCTGACAACTGCTCAGAGATGTTCCTCTTCCCAAGTTGGTTCAAATCATATGGATTTTAGGAATGGTGATGTGGTAAGTCACCACACCCCATGCTACAGAGGAATTCCTCATGATGTGACTATCTCTGAGTACAAATAGCCTAAACTTATTTTTCACCAAATGAGAATTGGCCATAATTAATTATTTGGTTAATTGTTGGTTGCCCTATGAAGGGTGAATAGGCATTACTTCGTGTCTTTTCAAAATCAGTCATGCAAGAACGAACCTATTAAAAGCCATAGTAGTTATCAAAACAGAAAGAGACTAAACACACGAGAATCTAGAACACTGTTGGAGATAATTATTTTGCTGAGAAAATAAGTATATCCTGGAAACAAAGGTGAAAAAAAATGTTGATTAAGATAAACTAATCTCATCTGCAGCTCTGCAGCAAAACACCAATGGTTGTCTTCTACATTTCCTTGCTCTCGCCTCCTGTGGACTCCACAGATCTTTTCCTTCTCACCTTCCTCCTTGGTTTTTCTCAGGCCCCAACTCCAGCAGACATGCACTGCTAAGCCTCAGGACATTTCCTGTGGCACTGACAGAGCTCTCCTTTCTAAACTCCCTTGCTTGCTTGCTGCTTTGTACCATACCCTCAAAACAACAGGCACACCATGCTAAGCCAAGGGCTGCCCCTTTCACAGCAGAAGAAGCCTGAAGACAGACCCATACATTTACTACTACCCCCTGATATCGAACCTCATCAATAGCATCCCCAGGTTTGTAACAGGAAATGGGCTGTGTTCCACCATTCCTTTCTGATATTATCTGCAATGGATTATAAAGGCCTCCTCCAAACTTCCTTCCCCCAACTCATTGTTCCAACCTCTTTTTTTTTTTTTTTTTTTTTTTTTTTTTTTTTTTTTTTTTTTTTTTTTTAGGGTATTTTCTTTTTTTTTTTTTTTTTTTTCCATTTTTTATTAGGTATTTTGCTCATTTACATTTGCAATGCTATACCAAAAGTCCCCCATAGCCACCCACCCCCTCTCCCCTACCCACCCACTCCCCTTTTATGGCCCTGGCGTTCCCCTGTACTGGGGCATATAAAGTTTGCGTGTCCAATGGGCCTCTCTTTCCAGTGATTGCCGACTAGGCCATCTTTTGATGCATATGCAGCTAGAGTCAAGAGCTCCGGGATACTGGTTAGTTCATAATGTTGTTCCACCTATAGGGTTGCAGATCCCTTTAGCTTCTTTGGTACTTTCTCTAGCTCCTTCATTGGGGGCCATGTGATCCATCCAATAGCCGACTGTGAGCATCCACTTCTATGTTTGCTAGGCCCAGGCATACTCTGACAAGAGACAGCTATATCAGGGTCCTTTCAGCATAATCTTGCTAGTGTATGCAATGGTGTCAGCATTTGGAAGCTGATTATGGGATGGATCCCCGGATATGGTAGTGTCTACATGGTCCATCCTTTTATCTCAACTCCAAACTTTGTCTCTGTAACTCCTTCCAAGGGTGATTTGTTCCCACTTCTAAGGAGGGGCATAGTGTCCACACTTCAGTCTTCATTTTTCTTGAGTTTCATGTCTTTAGGAAATTGTAACTTATATCTTGGGTATCCTAGGTTTTGGGCTAATATCCACTTATCAGTGAGTACATATTGTGTGAGTTCCTTTGTGAATGTGTTACCTCACTCAGGATGATGCCCTCCAGGTCCATCCATTTGGCTAGGAATTTCATAAATTCATTCTTTTTAATAGCTGAGTAGTACTCCATTGTGTAGATGTACCACATTTTCTGTATCCATTCCTCTGTTGAGGGGCATCTGGGTTCTTTCCAGCTTCTGGCTATTATAAATAAGGCTGCTATGAACATAGTGGAGCATGTGTCCTTCTTACCAGTTGGGGCATCTTCTGGATATATGCCCAGGAGAGGTATTGCTGGATCCTCCGGTAGTACTATGTCCAATTTTCTGAGGAACCGCCAGACGGATTTCCAGAGTGGTTGTACAAGCCTGCAATCCCACCAACAATGGAGGAGTGTTCCTCTTTCTCCACATCCTCGCCAGCATCTGCTGTCACCTGAATTTTTGATCTTAGACATTCTGACTGGTGTGAGGTGGAATCTTAGGGTTGTTTTGATTTGCATTTCCCTGATGATTAAGGATGTTGAACATTTTTTCAGGTGCTTCTCTGCCATTCGGTATTCCTCAGGTGAGAATTCTTTGTTCAGTTCTGAGCCCCATTTTTTAATGGGGTTGTTTGATTTTCTGAAGTCCACCTTCTTGAGTTCTTTATATATGTTGGATATTAGTCCCCTATCTGATTTAGGATAGGTAAAGATCCTTTCCCAATCTGTTGGTGGTCTCTTTGTCTTATTGACGGTGTCTTTTGCCTTGCAGAAACTTTGGAGTTTCATTAGGTCCCATTTGTCAATTCTCGATCTTACAGCACAAGCCATTGCTGTTCTGTTCAGGAATTTTTCCCCTGTGCCCATATCTTCAAGGCTTTTCCCCACTTTCTCCTCTATAAGTTTCAGTGTCTCTGGTTTTATGTGAAGTTCTTTGATCCATTTAGATTTGACCTTAGTACAAGGAGATAAGTATGGATCGATTCGCATTCTTCTACATGATAACAACCAGTTGTGCCAGCACCATTTGTTGAAAATGCTGTCTTTCTTCCACTGGATGGTTTTAGCTCCCTTGTCGAAGATCAAGTGACCATAGGTGTGTGGGTTCATTTCTGGGTCTTCAATTCTATTCCATTGGTCTACTTGTCTGTCTCTATACCAGTACCATGCAGTTTTTACCACAATTGCTCTGTAGTAAAGCTTTAGGTCCGGCATGGTGATTCCACCAGAGGTTCTTTTATCCTTGAGAAGAGTTTTTGCTATCCTAGGTTTTTTGTTATTCCAGATGAATTTGCAAATTGCTCCTTCTAATTCGTTGAAGAATTGAGTTGGAATTTTGATGGGGATTGCATTGAATCTGTAGATTGCTTTTGGCAAGATAGCCATTTTTACAACATTGATCCTGCCAATCCATGAGCATGGGAGATCTTTCCATCTTCTGAGATCTTCTTTAATTTCTTTCTTCAGAGACTTGAAGTTTTTATCATACAGATCTTTCACTTCCTTAGTTAGAGTCACGCCGAGATATTTTATATTATTTGTGACTATTGAGAAGGGTGTTGTTTCCCTAATTTCTTTCTCAGCCTGTTTATTCTTTGTGTAGAGAAAGGCCATTGACTTGTTTGAGTTAATTTTATATCCAGCTACTTCACCGAAGCTGTTTATCAGGTTTAGGAGTTCTCTGGTGGAATTTTTAGGGTCACTTATATATACTATCATATCATCTGCAAAAAGTGATATTTTGACTTCCTCCTTTCCAATTTGTATCCCCTTGATCTCCTTTTGTTGTCGAATTGCTCTGGCTAATACTTCAAGTACTATGTTGAAAAGGTAGGGAGAAAGTGGGCAGCCTTGTCTAGTCCCTGATTTTAGTGGGATTGCTTCCAGCTTCTCTCCATTTACTTTGATGTTGGCTACTGGTTTGCTGTAGATTGCTTTTATCATGTTTAGGTATGGGCCTTGAATTCCTGATCTTTCCAGAACTTTTATCATGAATGGGTGTTGGATCTTGTCAAATGCTTTTTCTGCATCCAACGAGATGATCATGTGGTTTTTGTCTTTGAGTTTGTTTATATAGTGGATTACATTGATGGATTTTCGTATATTAAACCATCCCTGCATTCCTGGAATAAAACCTACTTGGTCAGGATGGATGATTGCTTTAATGTGTTCTTGGATTCGGTTAGCGAGAATTTTATTGAGGATTTTTGCATCGATATTCATAAGAGAAATTGGTCTGAAGTTCTCTATCTTTGTTGGATCTTTCTGTGGTTTAGGTATCAGAGTAATAGTGGCTTCATAAAATGAGTTGGGTAGAGTACTTTCTACTTCTATCTTGTGAAAAAGTTTGTGCAGAACTGGAATTAGATCTTCTTTGAAGGTCTGATAGAACTCTGCACTAAACCCGTCTGGTCCTGGGCTTTTTTTGGCTGGGAGACTATTTATAACTGCTTCTATTTCTTTAGGGGATATGGGACTGTTTAGAAGGTCAACTTGATCCTGATTCAACTTTGGTACCTGGTATCTGTCCAGAAATTTGTCCATTTCGTCCAGGTTTTCCAGTTTTGTTGAGTATAGCCTTTTGTAGAAGGATCTGATGGTGTTTTGGATTTCTTCAGGATCTGTTGTTATGTCTCCCTTTTCAGTTCTGATTTTGTTAATTAGGATTTTGTCTCTGTGCCCTCTAGTGAGTCTAGCTAAGGGTTTATCTATCTTGTTGATTTTCTCAAAGAACCAACTCCTCGTTTGGTTAATTCTTTGAATAGTTCTTCTTGTTTCCACTTGGTTGATTTCACCCCTGAGTTTGATTATTTCCTGCCGTCTACTCCTCTTGGGTGAATTTGCTTCCTTTTTTTCTAGAGCTTTTAGATGTGTTGTCAAGCTGCTAGTATGTGCTCTCTCCCGTTTCTTCATGGAGGCACTCAGAGCTATGAGTTTCCCTCTTAGAAATGCTTTCATTGTGTCCCAAAGGTTTGGGTACGTTGTGGCTTCATTTTCATTAAACTCTAAAAAGTCTTTAATTTCTTTCTTTATTCCTTCCTTGACCAAGGTATCATTGAGAAGAGTGTTGTTCAGTTTCCACGTGAGTGTTGGCTTTCTGTTATTTTTTTTGTTATTGAAGATCAGCCTTAGTGCATGGTGATCTGATAGGATACATGGGACAATTTCAATATTTTTGAATCTGTTGAGGCCTGTTTTGTGACCTATTATGTGGTCAATTTTGGAGAAGGTACCATGAGGTGCTGAGAAGAAGGTATATCCTTTTGTTTTAGGATAAAATGTTCTGTAGATATCTGTCAGATCCATTTGTTTCATCACTTCTGTTAGTTTCAGTGTGTCCCTGTTTAGTTTCTGTTTCCATGATCTGTCCATTGGTGAAAGTGGTGTGTTGAAGTCTCCCACTATTATTGTGTGAGGTGCAATGTGTGCTTTGAGCTTTACTAAAGTTTCTTTAATGAATGTGGCTGCCCTTGTATTTGGCGCATAGATATTCAGAACTGAGAGTTCCTCTTGGAGGATTTTACCTTTGATGAGAACAAAGTGCACCTCCTTGTCTTTTTTGATGACTTTGGGTTGGAAGTCAATCTTATCAGATATTAGGATGGCTACTCCAGCTTGTTTCTTCATACCATTTGCTTGGAAAATTGTTTTCCAGCCTTTTATTCTGAGGTAGTGTCTATCTTTTTCTCTGAGATGTGTCTCCTGTAAACAGCAAAATGTTGGGTCTTGTTTGTGTAGCCAGTTTGTTAGTCTATGTCTTTTTATTGGGGAGTTGAGACCATTGATGTTAAGAGATATTAAGGAAAAGTAATTGTTGCTTCCTGTTATTTTTGTTGTTAAAGTTGGCATTCTGTTCTTGTGGCTGTCTTCTTTTAGGTTTGTTGAGGTTTTACCTTCTTGTTTTTTCTAGGGCATTGTTCCCGTTCTTGTATTGGTTTTTTTCTGTTATTACCCTTTGAAGGGCTGGATTCGTGGAGAGATAATGTGAGAATTTGGTTTTGTCGTGGAATACTTTGGTTTCTCCATCTATGGTAATTGAGAGTTTGGCTGGGTATAGTAGCCTGGGCTGGAATTTGTGTTCTTTTAGTGTCTGTATAACATCTGTCCAGGCTCTTCTGGCTTTCATAGTCTCTGGTGAAAAATCTGGTGTAATTCTGATAGGCTTGCCTTTGTATGTTACTTGACCTTTTTCCCTTACCGCTTTTAGTATTCTATCTTTATTTAGTGCATTTGTTGTTCTGATTATTATGTGTCGGGAGGAATTTCTTTTCTGGTCCAGTCTATTTGGAGTTCTGTAGGCTTCTTGTATGTTCATAGGTATCTCTTTCTTTATATTTGGGAAGTTTTCTTCAATAATTTTGTTGAAGATGTTTGCTGGTCCTTTGAGTTGAAAATCTTCATTCTCATCCACTCCTATTATCCGTAGGTTTGGTCTTCTCATTGTGTCCTGGATTTCCTGGATATTTTGAGTTAGGATCTTTTTGCATTTTCCATTTTCTTTGATTGTTGTGCCGATGTTCTCTATGGAATCTTCTGCACCTGAGATTCTCTCTTCCATCTCTTGTATTCTGTTGCTGATGCTCAAATCTATGGTTCCAGATTTCTTTCCTAGGGTTTCTATCTCTAGTGTTGCCTCGCTTTGAGTTTTCTTTATTGTGTCTACTTCCCTTTTTAGGTCTAGTATGGTTTTGTTCATTTCCATCACCTGTTTGTATGTTTTTTCCTCTTTTTCTGTAAGGACTTCTACCTGTTTGATTGTGTTTTCCTGTTTTTCTTTAAGGACTTGTAACTCTTTGGCAGTGTTCTCCTGTATTTCTTTAAGTGATTTATTAAAGTCCTTCTTGATGTCCTCTACCATCATCATGAGATATGCTTTTAAATCTAGGTCTAGGTTTTCGGGTGTGTTGGGGTGCCCTGGACTGGGCGAAGTGGGAGTACTGGGTTCTGATGATGGTGAGTGGTCTTGGTTCCTGTTAGTAGGATTCCTACGTTTACCTTTCGCCATCTGGTAATCTCTGGAGTTAGTAGTTATAGTTGACTCTGTTTAGAGATTGTTCTTCTGGTGATTCTGTTACCGTCTCTCAGCAGACCTGGGAGACAGATTCTCTCCTCTGAGTTTCAGTGCTCAGAGCACTCTCTGCTGGCAAGCTCTCTTACAGGGAAGGTGCGCAGATATCTTGTTTTTGGACCTCCTCCTGGTCGAAGAAGAAGGCCCAAAACAGGGCCTCTCTCAGAAGCTGTGTTGCTTTGGCAGTTCCCAGAAGCTGTCAGCTTCTGTGGTGCAGACTCTCACCTGTGCAGACTAAAATCCTAAGTTCCAGGGAGTCCTGGAACCAAGATGGTGACCGCTGCTCCTGAGGCCAAGGCCGTCTCCCGAGCCAGGCGGACACCTGTCCTCTGGTCCGGATGGTGGCCGGTTATCTGCGGCCCGCCCAGGCTGCTGCCTCAGCGGCTCTGTGCTTCCGCCCGTCCCAGAAGCTGTCCGGTTCTCTGGCGCACCCTCTCACCTGTTCAGACTAATTTCCTAAGTTCTGCTGAGTCCCGGAACCAAGATGGCGACCGCTGCTGCTGAGGCTGAGGTCGCCTCCCCTATATTTTCTTTTAAGAATTAAACTTTTTATGAAAATATGCAAATGAATCAAAACAGCACACACCTAAATTTACCAGACTCAAGTCGATACAACCCAATGAACTTCTATACAAACAGAATAGACATTCAGAATTGAAGTTACAGAGCTTCATATTAAATTATATATTATACATTTCCAGTAGCAAGCATTTTTATGTAATTATCTATCATGATACTAAACGGCAAATTCACTGAAGAATTAGAACTAAGATAAGTAATTAGTTTTATAACTCTTTTATAACTCCTGTACACCTTTCTTTTTATATCACCTCAGTCCCTCTTAGTCCAAAGAGGTATTCAGCCATGAAGCGACATTAACACCTTGGTTATCCACAGTCCACATAAATAAATAACTATGATGCCCTGGGAGGATATTCCCTGATTTCTGTGGGTGGGAGGGCACTCTGTGGTATTCCTATAATCATTAAATCAGCTTCTGACACTTTTCTCAGATTGTACCCTCAGCACTAAGTGATACGTGACTGCACTGCCTTTGTAAGCTCTTTGAGTTCCTTATAATCAATTTATAATCTACTCCATTAGACAAAAGCCACATGAACCAACCTCCTCAGGATGAGCTCTTGTCTATTTTTGGCTCCTGTAATGATGCGGAGTGACAACGTCCTTAGTACTCTCAAGAGTTCAATTCTAATAGAGTTTTAATAGACATGCCATTTGGAGCACTGTCAGTATACATTTCTATTTTTCTATGTCATAAAACATGTCTGAAGGCGTTACCTTTTATTTTTCCTAAGATCCTGAAGTCTCATTGCCATTCTTTCTGTATATTCTTCTGTCCAACTGCAATCCTTGTTTTGGAACTGCTGCTGCTCTTCCCAAGTAAAGTGTTGGGGTTAGGTATTTATTTTTAAGCATGAAAGCATTTGTTTTTAGCTCACATTATTATAAATATTTTTATCATATTATATAATACCAAAAAAGTTGCCATTCTCAACATTTTATCTAGAAAATTTCTTGATTTTATACATGCAAACTTTTAAAGTATACTTTCTATCTTCTACATGAATTTTTGCAGAAATTTTTTTAAGCCATAGAGCATGACTAAAATTTTACTTTTACTCGTTTTTTATTAATAGTTTTCCAAGTCTAAGGCCTCATTAACAATACCAATAGGCCTTCTTATGATCTCTTAGCCATTTTATCATATACTGAGGCCTTGAAACAACAAACCCAGTATCATGTTTGAGTTCTATTGTAGATGCTATGCCTTGTAAATTTCTCACACTTTGCAGATAGAGAAATGACTAAGTGGTTAAGAGAACTATTTGTTTTTGCAGAGGACCTGGGTTCAATTTCCAGAACCAACATGATGGCTCATAAACACCTGAAACTTCAGTTTCAGGAGATCCAATATTCTTGACATCACATGGTTCACAGATGTACATGTAGTTGAAACACCCATACAGGTAAAATAAAATAAATCGAAGAGCAAAGTTCTCAAACATTCCTGTATAAAATAGTCATTTTAATGATATTTGTATTACTGTGAGTAAAGATTTGTCTGAGAATGGAGACATGTTTAGTCAAAACTCCAGTGGGCTAAAGTCTCTTCAAGAAGTTACTGAGGACAGGAAGCTGTAATCATTAGGAGTCACCTTTACTTGTTTGTTTATAGTCTGCATTATAATGACTCAATGGAGTGACCTAATAGGTCATAGTCCTCACACACAATTACTGCTTTTGACATGAATTCTCAATTCTCAAGCAGAATGCCCAGAATGCCCTCTTGGAGTAAATTTTCTTTTAAATGACTTTATGTTAGACACTGCTGCATATGCCAAGCTTGCTGGATCATGAACTTTGGAGGATTCTTCATTTCTGATATACATGCGGGCTTCATAGTTGCATGCTTTAAGTAAATTATAGAAATTCATATTCCAATCTTCTTTTATTTAAAAAAAACCAATTTATTTATTTTATTTAATGTATATGAGCACACTGTCGCTGACACACCAGAAGAGGGCATCAGATCCCATTACAAGTGGTTGTGAACCACCATGTGGTTTCTGGAAATTGAAATCAAAGCCTCTGGAAGAGCAGCCAGTGCTCTTAACCCCTGCGCCATCTCTCCAGCCCTTGCATTCCAATCTACTTATGTGTTTAGCAAAGCATTTTTATTAAACTTCTGTCTTTTTTAGTCCAAACAAAAATGCAGCCATGGAACACACAATAACAGATTGATCATCAATAGACTATATATATATATATATATATATATATATATATATATATATATATATGTGTGTGTGTGTGTGTGTATATATATATATATATATGTGTGTGTGTGTGTGTGTGTGTGTGTGTGTGTGTGTATATACACATAATTATATAACTGGAAAATATGTTATGATCAAGTCTTAATCTTAAGAGCAGGGCTGATTGAGAGATTATACTCTTTTTTTTTTCCATTTTTTATTAGGTATTTAGCTCATTTACATTTCCAATGCTATACCAAAAGTCCCCCATACCCATCCACCCCCACT
Organism: Mus musculus; assembly: GCF_000001635.26. Lineage (NCBI taxonomy): Eukaryota > Metazoa > Chordata > Mammalia > Rodentia > Muridae > Mus > Mus musculus. The sequence continues at coordinate 15,899,322 of NC_000076.6, forward strand.
CCCCTACCCGCCCACTCCCCCTTTTTGGCCCTGGCGTTCCCCTGTTCTGGGGCATATAAAGTTTGTGTGTCCAATGGGCCTCTCTTTCCAGTGATGGCCGACTAGGCCATCTTTTGATACATATGCAGCTAGAGTCAAGAGCTCCGGGGTACTGGTTAGTTCATAATGTTGATCCACCTATAGGGTTGCAGATCCCTTTAGCTCCTTGGGTACTTTCTCTAGCTCCTCCATTGGGAGCCCTGTGATCCATCCATTAGCTGACTGTGGGCATCCACTTCTGTGTTTGCTAGGCCCCGGCATAGTCTCACAAGAGACAGCTACATCTGGGTCCTTTCGATAAAATCTTGCTAGTGTATGCAATGGTGTCAGTGTTTGGATGCTGATTATGGGGTGGATCCCTGGATAAGGCAGTCTCTACATGGTCCATCCTTTCATCTCAGCTCCAAACTTTGTCAGACTAATTTCCTAGGTCCCGCGGAGTCCCGGAACCCAGATGGCGACCGCTGCTGCTGAGGCTGAGGCCGCCTCCCAAGCCAGGCGGACACCTTTCCTCTGGTCCGGATGGTGGCCGGCTGTCTGTGGCCCGCCGAGGGTGCTGCCTCAGCGGCTCTGTGCTTCTGCCCGTCCCAGAAGCTGTCCGGTTCTCTGAAAGTCAGTTTTCTAAAGGATGTGGCCCCTGGTAGCCTAGCCATGCTGCAGGAGATTACCTTATATCCACGTACAAGCAGGCAACACTAAGTCAGTGGGTAAAATACAGCAAAGTCCTTAAAGAAATGTTCCACAATCCTAGTCATCAGGAAAATCCAAATCAAAGCTACTTTGAAATTTCATCTTATACCTGTCATACTGGCCAAGGTTAATGAAACCAGTGGTAGTGCATGCTAGTGAATATGTTGAATAATGGAGAGCACTCGGCCATTACTGGTGGGAGTATAAACTTCTATAGTCAATGTGGAAATCAGTGTTGTAAGTTCCTCAGGAAACTGAAAATAGATCTACTTAAAGATCCAGCTTTATAATTCTTGGACTTATACCCAAAGTATGTTTCATCTTACTACAGAGACCTTCCTCAACTGTGTTTATTGCTGCTCTATTAATAATAGAAGTTAGGAACAACATAGATAGGATGAATGTGAAAATGTGGTACATTTACCCAATGGAACTTTTTCAGCTGTAAAAAAATGAAACCATAAAACTCACAGGTAAATGGATGGAAGAAGAAAATGCTATCCTCAGTCAAGTAAACTGCAGAAAGACAAACTTGGTATGTAGTTGCCTATATGCAGATGTTAGCTGATAAGTCAGTGGTAAGAGAGCTGCAATATATATGACCACAGAGGTTACTTAGAAAACAAGGGGCTGAATTTAATCATTTTGGGAAGAGAAAACAGAATAGATTGTCATGGATGGAAGAAGAGGGGAAGACTGGAATGTGAGGATCAAACTAGGAAGTGAGTTGAAGAGGGAAGTGAAGGAGGATTGGAGGACGGAACAGCTTTTGAAGACTTGTGTGACTTTTGAAGCTTGTACTTAGTACAGTACAAGCTTCCTAAAATGTATGCATAGGTGAAAATGATCACAGTAAAACTGCCAAATAACAAAAGAGGTGGCACCAATGGACATATCTCATTTAAAATTTAATAAAGAAGAAAAATTAAAAAAATACAGAGTACATGAGGTTAAGAGGAAAAAGTAGTGTGAGATAAGGGAGGGATTGAAGAAGAGAGAATGAGAAGAAATTTGATGTACACATGTGCATATATATATATATATATATATATAATTTTCAAACAATGAATTAAAACATCTGTATATATCATGACTTTAATCACAATTAATTTCTAAGAATCATAGGATTATGAGGTTGTCAAAGTTACTATCAAATCCTGACTTTGAAATATATTAGAGAGAGTTTCTCAACTATGTATGTAATAAGTATGCTCACCTAAATATGCACCAATTATTTGACCGAAACAACTTTAAATATAATCTTTGATATGGATAATGTTGAATGTTAATTTTATATTAGAGACTGTTGATGATTTATTGTCAATTTTTTACTGTGATAATGGTATTTTTTATTTAAAAATAAATGTCTTCTATTATTAGAAAATATCGGACCAGTGTTTTATAGACTTCCAACAAAATAAGTATAGTTGACTGAAGAAAGGATGTGACCAGTGGTTTTGTTCAATTTTCCCATTAACTAATTAAAGTATATTAATTAATTAATATATTTTACATCTCAATCAAATCTCCCTTCCCGAGCCCCCTCACCTAGACCCTCCCCCAATCCCTTCTCCTCTGAAAAAGGGAAGGTACCCTGGGTAGCAACCCACCCTGGTACCTAAAGTTACTAAAGGATTAGGCACATAGTTTTCTGCTCAGGCCAGAAAAGTCAGCCCAGTTACAGGAATAGTACCCAAAAGCAGGCCACAGACCCAGGATAGGCCCCAACTGTTCCGTAAGACTTACAGAGTATTATAATTGTGTCAGGGATTGGTTCTTCCACATGGGATGAGTCAGGTTGGGCCAGTCATTGGTTTGGCCATTGTTTTAAATGAGAGAATCCATGTTAAATTTTGATAAGATGCTTTTCTTGCTTTAAGTGTCTGTCCTTAAAGAGCTCTGCGAGGTACTGTTGCTTGAGCCTATCATCCTGCCAATAGAGAGATGGAGACAGTGAGATCAGAACTTCCATGTTACTCCTGGTACTGACTGAATCACACCAGACTTCTAGTCCATCTAAGTAAAATAAATAAATAAATAAATAAAGATAAAGATAAAGATAAAGATAAAGCAAAGAGAATAGATCAACTAAAATTGTTTTTTTGTGTGTTGTTTTAAGTTTGGTAGGAAAAAACATTAATTTGTATTTTCTTCTTGCAGATATGTGTTTGTGTGTTGTGTGTGTGTGTGTGTGTGTGTGTGTGTGTGTGTGTGTGTGTGTGAAGTCAGAAGACTTTTCTGTATTTCACTTTCCAATTCTACCCCTGGAGTTTAATAATATGTTTAGTGCCATCATGCTGGTATGCCAAGTCCTTTTATACATAAAACCATCTCACTGAATCAGAATAATTTGTTAATACATTTTTTGAAAGTATCAGAACAGGCTATGTGTTATATGCACAGGACATTGAAATTTTGCTATTTGTCAACATTAAGGAATAGTTATGTGTTGAACCCAAAAAATGTACAGAATTCACAAAAAATTTGCTTCAAAATGCATATATATATATGTATATATATATATATATATATATATATATATATATATATATATTCTCTGTGTGTGTGTAAACACAAAACATATATCAGCATTAGTGTTCTGTAAAATTGAAAAACTCCATATAAAATATTCGTACTCAGTTTTGAATTGCCTGTGTCTTTATGTCTCCTATCTATATATTGCTCAATTCAATCTTCCATTCACTTTTAAGATTTACGTTTTACTGAAATTAACTAGATGATCTATCTGCCTTGTTATCCACCCTTCTCGCTCTCACCCCGCGATTTCACATCTCCACGTCCTCTTACCCACCATCAGCAAATCTCATAAATAAGTGTCAGCAGAAACCGCAGGAGTCATTTCTCAACATCCCTGCTGATTAGGCAGAAATCAGTACGATTCTTAAATTGTTCTTATCAAAATGAGAAAGGTCATGAAAATCACACTCTGTTTAAATCCCAAGTCAGAAACTGGAAATGTAGGCCACCCTCGTGGGAATGTGTGAAGCTGTTTCCAAAGAGTTTTGCCGATGTAAATTGTGTTGAATCTGTTTCTGACAATCGACTCAATGGTATTTTAAAAATTTGCTCGCCTTTAGGACTGCTGTATTCCACAGCTTCTACAAACTTGGAGGCTGACTCTTTGCCTTTTCCAAAAGTGGTCCTCCTCAGGATTTAACTGGAGCACACAGGGAAGCAAGTGTCTAAGACTTCCCTGCCTGCTGAACCAGTGGCTTAATGAATGGTGTTGGACCTAAGAAACCCCCCACCCCCTTTTTTAGATCTCTCTCTCTCTCTCTCTCTCTCTCTCTCTCTCTCTCTCTCTCTCTCTCTCTCTCATATTTTCTTTATTTGCATTTCAAATGTTATTTCCTTTCCTGGTTCCCCCTCCAAAAACCACCTATCAACCCCCCCTCCACCTGCTTCTAGGAGGGTGTTCCCCCATCTACCCTCCCACTCACAACTCCTTACCCAGTTTTCTCCTACACTAGGGCATTGAACCTTCACATGACCAAGGGCTTATTCACTCACTGATGCCTGCCAAGGCCATCCTCTGCTACATGTGACTGTAGCCCTGGGGCCCTCTATGTGTACTCTTCGGTTGGTGGTTTAGTCCCTGGGAACACTGGGGGATCTGGTTGGTTGATGTTGTTGTTCTTCCTTGCAAACCCCTTCACCTTCTTCAGTCCTTCCTCTAACTACTTCATTGGAAATCCTCTGCTCAGTCCAATGGTTGGCTGTGAGCATCTGCCTCTGTATTTGTCAGGCTCTGGCAGAACTTCTCAGGAGACAGCTATATCAGGCACCTGTCAGCAAGCACTTCTTGGTGTCCACAATAATGTATGGGTTTGGTGACGTTATATGGGATGGACCATCAGATGGGGCAGTCTTTAGCTGACCTTTACTTAAGTCTCTGCTCCACACTTTGTCGCCATATTTCCTCCTGTATTTTTTCTCCCTTCTAAAAAGGATAAAAGTATCTACAATTTGGTCTTCCTTCTTGAGCTTCATGTGGTCTGTGAATTGTATCTTGGGTATTCAGAGCTTTTGGGTTAATATCCACATATTAGTGAGTACATACCATGGGTGTTCTTTTCTGATTGGGTTACCACACTCAGGATGATATTTTCTAGTTCCATTCATTTGCCTAAGAATTTCATGAAATCATTGTTTTTTAATAGCTGAGAAGTACTCCATTGTATCAATGAACTATATTTTCTGTATCTATTCCTCTGTTGAAGGACATCTGGGTTCTTTCCAGCTTCTGGCTATTATAAATAAGGTTGCCATGAACATAATGGAGCATGTGTCTTTTTTATATGTTGTAGCATCTTTTGGGTATATGCCCAAGAGTGGTTTAGGTGGGCCCTCAGGTAATAGTATATCCAATTTCCAAGGAACCACTGGAATGATTTCCAGACTGGCTGTACCAGTTTACAATCCCACAACAATGGAGGAATATTCCTCTTTCTCCACATACTCATCAGCATCTTCTGTCACTTGAGTTTGTGATCTTTGCCAATCTGATTTGTTTGGGGTGGAACCTCGGGGTTGTTTTGACTTACATTTCCCAGATGACTAAGGATGTTGAACATTTCTTTAGATGCTTCACAGCCATTTAATATTCCTCAGTTGAGAATACTTTGTTTAGCTTAGTTCCCCATTTTTAATAGGGTTATTTGAGTCTCTGGAGTCTAACTTCTTGAGTTCTTTGTATATATTGGATATTAAACCTCTATCAGGTGTAGGATTGGTAAAGATATTTTTCCAATTTGGTTGCTATTTTGTTCTATTGACAGTGTCCATTGTCTTACAGAAGCTTTGCAATTAACAAAATTCAATACTCCTTCATGGTAAAAGTCTTGTAAAGATGAGGCCCATAACTAAAAATAGTAAAAGCAATGTACAACAAATCAGTATCCAACATCAAACTAAATATAGAGAAACTAGAAGCAATCCCACTAAAATCAGGGACTAGGCAAGGCTACTCACTCTCTCCCTACCTATTCAATATAGTACTTGAAGTCCTAACCAGAGCAATTCGACATCAAAAGCAGGTCAATAGTATACAAATTGGAATGGAAGAAGTCAAAATATCACTATTTGCAGATGATATGATAGCATCTTTATGTGACCCCAAAAATTTCACCAGAGAACTCCTAAATCTGATAAACAACTTCAGCAAAGTGGTTGGAAATAAAATTAACGCCTTCCACTACTTCAAGGAGGAACAGTCTGAGAATGAAATTAGTGAAACAACACCCTTAATAATAGTCACAAACAATATAAAATATCTTGGTGTGACTCTAATGAAGCAAGTGAAAAATCTGTATGACAAGAACTTCAAGTGTCTGAAGAAAGAAATCAAAGAAGATCTCAGAAGATGGAAAGATTCCATGCTCATGGATTGGCAGGATTAATATAGTAAAAATGGTTGTCTTGCTGAAAGCAATCTACAGATTCAATGCAACCCCCATCAATTTTTTTTTTTCCATTTTTTATTAGGTATTTAGCTCATTTACATTTCCAATGCTATACCAAAAGTCCCCCTTACCCACCCACCCCCACAAAATTATAACTTGTTTCTTCATGGAGTTAGAAAGAGCAGTTCTCAAATTCATATGCAATAACAACAACAACAAAAAACCCAGGATAGCAAAAACTATTCTCAACAATAAAACAACCTCTGGGGGAATCACAACCCCAGCCACCCCTCTTATAAGCTTCCTTCCCCAATTCTATGCCTATTTTCCCTTGGCCTGCCTCAATGACATTCATGTTTATTATGAAACTATATTGTAATATATAAGAGACAGCTTTGTTTAAATCTTTGACCTTGGTCATGACAATTTCCTATTTCCATGTCTTTGTCACCTTAGTGTCCCTGCCAACAAAGGAAAGATCTCTATGGTTGTGTTTAAGGGCTAATTATTATTTTAGTACATGACTATCTTGCCATATTGGATAAAGAAACTGCTTTAAAGTCTTATACAAAGTGTTTACTGATTGAAATGGACTTTACTTCTTATGGTTATTGACGACAAAGGGAAGAATAAAATATATGGAGAGTCACTAGTTAATGAAAAGGCATCTATAGAATATTCCTAGTAAATGAGTGGTGAGACACAATAGCTCTTTATCTCATTATAGTCTTTATATATCAATATCCTAGGATAAGAAGGCCATATTTTAAGTCTCTTTGAATACTATTGTGTCCATCTCTTATGTGTTCAAGTATTACATATCTTTTCCTTTTTACTGTGCTGCTGATTCAACGAAATAGAATACCAACTTAAAAACTGTATCACAGGATCAGAAAGGAACAGTTTCCAACTAACACTTAATTACATGTGATAATACAGACTACAAAATGACAGTGCTGAATTTATAATCTTCAGAATGCTTATGAATGAAATAGTGAATGGATATATGTGATACATATAGAGAGAAGAGTGGAAAAGATCTCATATGTCACATCAATGTATGATAAATAATTTGTCTGCACTATTAAGTACTAATAGCGGTAAATTCCAGAGACAGTGAACGTTCAATTAATTTTCTTCATAATGTCTTTGAAACACTTCTGGGCTTATTCAGATCATTAGAATTGCTTTACAGACCCTGAACATGAAACCTTATTTGCATTTAGCCAAATAGAAAGTTTGTATTTGGAAATATATAATGCAGCGAAAATGTGGGATATTGCTTCTTTTTCTCAAGATTAAAAACATGCCAAACTTTCAAGATAATATATGTTTTATAGCCTTAATTTTACATTTTTTTGCTGCAAGTATGCCAAGTAAATTTAACTTCTTTGTGAATACTGTCATTGTTTCACTTTTGTTTTTCATTCATAATAGGGAAAAGCTGCACTTGATTGTAGTACATATTAATTAGTAAAATAATATATATTATAGATAAATGCACTGTAAAATAGTAAAATAAATGTGCCAGCTAATATCACCAGATATAATACTGAGGAAACCTATTTTCAAATTCTTATTTTCAGAGAAACAAAATCTCCATTTCTTGTGCTGTGTTGTATCTGAATTACAATTTCATTGAGAAGGGTGAATTACCCTTCACAACTTCTAAGTTCTCTTCAATATGATTCTTTCTGTATTTTGAGAAGTTGGTATTGTTCTATAAACTATTAAGCTGATTTTGAAAATAATTTCAAAAGTGTTTAAAAAAGAATATGTGTGCACCTGTGAATATGTGAGTGTCTCTGTTTGTATATGTGCGTATATGTGCAGTTGGGCAGCAAGGTCAGAGTCTTAAAATCCCCCTGAGGCTGAAGTTATATACAGTTGTGAACCATCTGTTGTAGGTGCTAGACACTGAATCTAGGTCTTCTGTAAGAACAATACTTGCTCCTAACTTCTGAGTCAAAAGCCTTTTTATAGATTATTGTAAGAAATACTTCCATGTTCTTAATATCTCCCTGTTACCTGAAGCTTGCTTATGTCTCCATTTCACAATCAGGATCAGGGGCTTTGATTTTGACTCCTCTTATTCAACATTCCATTCTGTATAAAAACAAACAAACAAACAAAAACCCCACACACATGGGATTTTTTTTGAAATTCAAATGAACAATACTTCCATATTTTTTCGTATTTTAAATTTGTAAACTAGAAAGAAAATTATATTGGAAGATGTTATACAAAATTAACTTACTAGAACTGGAAAATTAATTGAAAATTAAGTGTATGGGATGAAATATTGAAAAACTTTTCCTAAGTTCAAAACTTAATACAACTAGAAATATTCTGAGGAGAGCATGAAAGTGTTTGGTTAAGAGAATAATGTTGACTCCATTTTGAAGGCAGAAACCATTATGATGAAATCCTAAAAATACACAGCCAATTACTCTAAGAGGTAAGTTACTGTTTTGTCTGTTTCCTGGAGCCTGAACTGCCCCACCCAATGACCGTGACTAGATTTTTAGACCCTGACCCTTTTTGCACTCTTAGTCACCCTCCCTAATTATATTAACCATACAGTGGGGTTTTGTCATTGTTATTTTGTGATTTTTCTGTGTTTCTTTATTACCACATTGTTTTCTTTCTGTAAATCTGCTTTGTAACTACTTAAGATTGCTTTAAAAAGGACCCAGGAATGGATTTGGGAGCTTCTTTCATAATCTGACTTAGAAAACATCATTGTCCAGCTTTTAAGTACATCCTAATAAAGTCAAATTTGACTTAATTTTGCAGAGAATAAGACAGAAAGAGAGATAAAGAGACAGAATATTGAAAAAGCTGTGTTTTATGTTTCTGAAATATGAATCTGGAGACATCAAGAAGATTACAAAGCAAGTTATATAGACTTAGAATTTTTAAAACCTACTTTAAAAAATATTTTTATTATTTTCTTTATTTATGTTTCAAATGTTATCCCCTTTCCTAGTTTCCCCTCCGAAAATCCCCTCTCCCCATGCTTCCCAACCCACCCATTCCCATTCCTAGTCCTTCCATTACGCTATACTGGGGCATAGGACCTTCATAGGACCTAGGGCCTCTCCTCCCATTGATGACCGACTAGGCCATCCTCTGTTACATATACAACTAGAGCCACAAGTTCCACCATGTGTTTTCTTTGATTGGTGGTTTAGTTCCAAGGATCTCTGAGGTTATTGGTTAGTTCATATTGCTGTTCTTCCTATGGTGTTTTAGACCCCGTCAGCTCCTTTGTGGGGAGCGGGTGTGGCAGCAGTCCCAAAGGCGCCAGGGACTGCAGCTAAGTCATATGACTTGCACCTGACTTCCTCATATAAGACACAAACATCTTGAGTGCTGCGCAGGTGTACCAGGATACAGGTGAATCCAATTTGGTGGAGATTTGCCCCTGCTGCCCTGATTAGCTGAAGCCTTGTGACTGGCGAGGGGGCATGGCCTGCGGTGCGTGGATGAGAGAGTATAAAAGGAGTGAGAGGCCCAGGGTTGGGGGGAGATATAAACAAGAAGAATCAGGACTGAATAAACTGCTGTTAGAAGGACTGGTGGTCGCGTCGTTCTTGCTGGTCGAGAGCTGGCGCGACACTCCTTGTGTTCTTTCTCTAGCTCCTTCATTGGGGACTTGTGCTCCATCCAATGGATGATTGTAAGCATCCACTTCTGTATTTGCCAGTCACTGGCAGAGCCCCTCAGGAGACAGCTATATCATATTCCTGTCAGCAAGCTCTTGTTGGCATGTGTCATAGTGTCTGGGTTTGGTGGTTGTTTATTGGATGGATTCCCAAGTGGGGCAGTCTCGGGATGGTAGTTCCTTCAGTCTCTGCTCTACACTTTGTCTCTGAAACTCCTTCCATGGGTATTTTGTTTTCCCTTCTAAGAAGAATTCTGAGCTTCTGGGCTAATATCCAAATATCATTGAGTTCATATCATGTGTGTTCTTTTGTGATTGGGTTACCTCACTCAAAAAAAAAATATCCTCCAGATCCATCCATTTGTCTAAGAATTTCATAAATTCATTGTTTTTAATAGCTGAGTAGTACTCCATTCCGTAAATGTACCACATTTTCTGTATCCATTCCTCTGTTGAGGGACATCTAGGTTCTTTCCAGTTTCTGGGTATTATAAATAAGGCTGCTATGAACATAGTGGATAAGGAGCCACAAATGATTAGACACCCTTTTCCATCTTCCATCCAAATGTAGGGGAGAATAGATAGTAAGTAGGACAAGGGGATATGGACCTGTTTAGAAGTAGTTCTTTGGGGCAATTCCAATTGTCAGGATATTAGCAGTCCAGTTCAATGGTGTCAAGATACCAAACACGAACCAGGAGTAACACCCAGGCCTTGTCAAAACAGCACGAGTCCGGGTGACTAGAATCAGGTGGGACACCAAGAGAAGTTCTCTGAAGTGCTTCTTTCAATGAAGTGTTGTAAAGCTAGTTATGCAGGCATGCCATCAATAACGTTTGAGTCTATTTATGCTCTCTCCAAACATTATGTGTCCTCCCAGAGGGGTTTTGCCTCAGCAAAACACCATTTGAATCTATAGCACATGACATATTCAAAACTTTTCATTTCATATCCCTCTTTTCATTTAAAAATTGTCTTTTCCCTAGTATTAATAATCTACGTATAATAAAAATAATTATAATAACCATAAAACTAGAACTTTATATCATTTTTAAATGAATATCTTATGTACATTATAGTCTAACAACAACCTTAAAATCCTATCAGTATATAACTATTCAAACAAAACAACCTTAAATTCTTACAAATATATATTAATTCAAATTAAACAACTTCACACTTCTATAAATATACACTAAGTAAAGTTAAACAAACCTAAATTTCTATACCAGTACAATAAAATTGAGCATAATACATTAGACAATCAAAACCATCTATTCCAACTTAAGGAATCAGTTGGATGGTCTTATAATTGCCTCATGGTGAATTAGGGCATTTTATTCCTGTTCAGGGCTGTCTTAGTCAGGGTTTCTATTCCTGCACAAACATCATGACCAAGAAGCAAGTTGGGGAAGAAAGGGTTTATTTGGCTTACACTTCCATGCTGCTGTTCATCACCAAAGAAATCAGGACTGGAACTCAAGCAGGTCAGGAAGGAGGAGTTGATGCAGAAGCCATGGAGGGATGTTCTTTATTGGCTTGCCTCCCCTGGCTTGCTCAGCTTGCTCTCTTATAGAACCGAAGACTACCAGCCCAGAGATGGCACCACCCACAAGGGGCCTTTCCCCCTTGATTACTAATTGAGAAAATGGCTTACAGTTGGATCTCATGGAGGCATTTCCTCAACTGAAGCTCCTTTCTCTGTGATAACTCCAACTGTGTCGTGTCAAGTTGACACAAAACTATCCAGTACAAGGGCCCAAGAAATGAAATGGTTAATTCAAAACAAAGCAAAACAAAATAAAATAAATAAACCAAGAGGCAGGCTACAGAGACACCCAGACTAGCAAACACCAGGAATAACCAGATGGTAAGAGCACAAGACCATGAGCAACAGAAGCCAATATACATGGGTACCATCAGAACCCAGTTCTCCCACCACAGCAATCTCTAAATATACCAACATACTTGAAAATCAGGAAGCTGACCTAAAATCCTATCTCATGAAGATAGAAGAGTTCTTTAAGGGGGATATAAATAACTCACTGAAAGAAGCACAAGAAAACACAGGTAAACATTTAGAAGCCCTTAAAGAGAAAACAAATAAATCCCTTAAAGATACATAGAAAAATAAAATCAAACAAGTGAAGTAATTGAACAAAGTGGTCCAAGACCAGCAAGTGGAAATAGAAACAATAAAGAAAACACAAATGAAGACAACCATTTAAATAGAAATCCTAGATAAAGGGTCAGGTATTACAGATGTAAGCATTAGCAACAAAATACAAGAGATAGAAGAAAGAATCTCAAATGTAAAAGATACTGTATTAGTTAGGGTTTTACTGCTGTGAACAGACACCATGACCACGGCAAGTCTTATAAAAAACATTTAATTGGGGCTGGCTTACAGGTTCAGAGGTTCAGTCCATTATCATCAAGGTAGAAGCATGGCAGTATCCAGGCAGGCATGGTGCAGGCAGAGCTGAGAGTTTTACGTCTTCATCCAAAGGCTGCTAGTGGAAGACTGACTTCCAGGCACATAGGGTGAGGATCTTATGCCCACACCCACAGTGACCCACCTACTCAAACCCGGTCACACCTATTCCAAAAAGGCCACACCTCCAAATGGTGCCACTCCCTGGTCCAAGAATATACAAACCATCACATTCCACTCCCTTGCCCCCATAGACTTGATCAAACACATGAGGCTGGGGGGGGGCATACTTAAACATAGCATAATGCAAAATGCATTTCGTCCAACTTTCAATGTCCTCATAGTCTATAGCAGTCTCCCAAAGTTCAAGGTCTCTTCTGAGATTCATCTTAACTGTAATCCTAAAAGAAAGACAGGAAACCACCTGGGCAAATTCCAAACTCTGCATCTCCTTAGAAGATACTGACACAACTGTCAAAGAAAATTCGAAACATAAAAAACTCTTACCCCAAAACATCCAGGAAATACAGGATACAATGAAAAGAGCAAGTATAAGAATAACAGGAATAAAGGAGAATGAATATTCCCAGCACAAAGGACTCGAAAACATATTCAACAAAATCATAGAAGAAAACTTCATCCTAAAGAATAATTTAATAATTTAAACTCCTAGCTCAAAGGACCTGAAAACATCTTCAACAAAATCTTAGAAAACTTCTCAAACCTAAAGAAAGAGATGGCCATAAATGTACAAGAGGTCTATAGAACACCAAATAAATTGGACCAGAAAAGAAAATAATCTTCTCACATAATAATCAAAACACTAAATGCATAGAACAAAGAAAGAGTATTAAAAGCTGCAGGGGAAAAGGGGCACGTAACACATGAAGTAGACCTATCAAAATTGCAAAAGATTTCTCAACAAAGAAACTAAAAGTCAGAAGAGCCTGGACTGATGTCTGAAGAATCTAAGAGAGCACAAACACCAGACCAAGCTATAACCAGCAAAACTTTCAATCAACATCGATGGGGAAATCAAAACAGACCAGAACAAAGTGAATTTCAAACAATATCTAGCTACCAACCTAGCTCCACAGGGATTCTAGAAGGAAAACTCCAACACACGGAGGGTACCTACACCAAAGAAAAAACAAGATATTAGACATCTCACAACAAATTCTGAATCTCTTAACATAATTGCTGATTACATATATACAGAAAGAGCTGTTTTACATATAGAGACTGCTAAATTTATACCTGGTAACTCAGAATTAGCATTATTTAAATGATTGCCAGAGGCCAGCAGAAATAGAAAACATCCATTGTGTATTACTCATAGTCAGTCTCATATAGGTTTGCCAGGTTCATTAGCTCAGGGAAATGACAAAATTGACAAATTACTAATAGGAAATATGTTAAATGCCTCAAAAATTATGAAAAATATTGTATTAATGGAAAATATTTACAGAAATTGTCCTATCACTTGGCAACAAGCAAAAATAATAATAATAATAAATTGTCCTACATGTTCTATGAAACCAAATTGTCATATTTACTTATGGGATATGGACCTGTTTAGATAGTTTACCTGCTCTTGATTCAACTTTGTTATGTGGTATCTGTCTAGAAAATCATCCATTTTATCTAGATTTTTTTCCAATTTTGTTGAGTATTTTTCTATTTCTTAGGGCATCTATCATCTATCACATTACATTTAACTTCCTCATTTGCTGTTCCTGGAATTGTAGAAATATTAATTTCTGTACTACAAAGTTGTAAAAGATCCCTTCCCCACATGTTTATGGGTGTATCAGGCACATAAAGTTTCTGCTTCCCTGTTTGCCCTTCTGGTTCAACACAGTTAATACATCAAACAATTTGTCTTATTACTGATAATTTACTAATTCTTATAAACTGTGTGTGAACCTTCTGAAGTGGCCTATTTGCCAATGACTGACTTTGGCATCCATGAGGTGGGTAAACTGAGGCAGACAGCCATTGGCAGTTACTGCTTAGAGCCTGTGATGGGGATGGAATCCAGATACCTTCAGGAGCTCTTTCCAATAGCAGCCAATGATTTGAGAAGTTACAGGGCTGGCACTCCCTGTGGCCAGTGGAAAAACTATGAACTCTTTAATTCCTTGTGCCTGGCAAGAAAGAAAAAGAAAGAGAAAATTCACACACACATACACACACACACACACATACACACACACACCTGAGTGGATGAACCAAATAGCAGAGTCCAATAACTTCATACAAACAAATACATACATACATACATACATACATACATACATACATACATACATACATAACTACAGACACAAATATACATATTCACACATAGAATGGTTAGAGGCAAGCTCCAACAAGCAGGCTTCAAGCATTTCACACATATACATAAAGCGCCACCACACACCTGGATAAGCTTTACATATATACAAACATACACATAGTTGATGGGTGGAAGAAAACAATGTTTCAGGCTCCTTTTCTCACAAAACTTACACATATAAATACATATATACATAGTTGATGGATGGAAGGACCAATACTCTAACCCTCACTAATACAAACCTTATACATATACATACACATAGCTGATGGATAGAGGAAACCATGTTCCAGCCCCCATTTACACAAACCTTACACATATACATATATACACACAGTTGATGGATGGAAAGAATGATGCTCCAACCCTCCGCACTTTGTTTTTTCTTCCATCACTTATGTACTGTGGCAAAATCTATCAAGCAATATAAAATTACAATGTGATTATATTTTAGTTTTCTTCTAGTGAATGACTATGAAAAAAGCCAGTCAGTTCCCTAATAATTTTACAAGAAATAACATTACATAACACAGGTAAAGAAAACAAATTATTCCCCAAAAGCCATGTACATTCAAAACTAAGCAACATGTTATAGACTAACAGAGAGTAAAGAAGCAAGATAGTTTTCTCATTCAGTTTTTATTACTGGCATGCAGCAAACTGCAATTACAAAGAAAGGACTGATTATATTATCTATCTCTAAAATTAATCTTGTAAGAATCGTAAAAGAATAACAAATCTAAAGTTCTATATAAAATCTGTCATATCTAACTTAAATTCTCAGAATACATATCTACTCATTACCAATTTTTAATAAATCATGTCAGAAAGCTGAGGGCAAAATTGAGTACAACAACAACAACAACAAAATCAATCATCACCAGTCCAGTCTCAGTGAGAGTCATATCAGCCAGTGCTGCCATTGTTCTTTTTCCCTGACAATAAAAGATCCCTAGCTTAACTAATAAGTGTGTGCCTTTCTGAACATGAAATGGTTTCCTAAGATTTTCTACATCAGAGTCAATAGTAAAAACCACCTCAACTTAGCTTTAGCTTCACTAACAATTTTATTATTTTTTCTATTAATTTTAGTTTAAATTTAATTTTTTTCTTTAATTTTTTTTTACATTCCCAATTTTATTCCCTTCCTTGTTCACCCTCTCTCTGACTGTTACACATCCCATATCTCCTCCCCAACCTTGTCTTCAAGAGGATGTCTCCACCCCACCTCACCAAACTTCTCCACTCCCTGGGGCCATGCTACTCTGAGGCTCACTTGTGTGGCTGTGGTAACTAGGGGTTGCATTCCATGAGTTCTAAAGCCTTTTTTCATTCCTCCTGCATGTCCCTACGTACAATCTGGACTTGGCAAAGCATTCTAACAACAGCTCCTGTATCTAGCAAACCTTTGTCAATACCTTTTATTTTAACCATTAATTTCGGGTCTCTGATCATTAATCATTGTTTTCCAGAACATGTGTTTTCCAGTACTCCCAATGCTCTCGCTCTTTCTACTGGAGTGGCCTTGCCCTTAATATAAGGAAACAACAATAGTTGAGCAATTCTATGTCCTGCATCAATTTGCTTCTCTCGCACATATGCCATGACTCTAATGTCTTCCTTATTGTCCCCATCACTATAGTTAATTTTTATTTTCTTGCCTATTTGGTACTTTCTTGCTGATCAAAGAAAGATAAGCAGTGTTCTTTACTGCAGGGCCTCAAGCTGAAAGGCCCCTCTGTTCATTTTCTGAGGGCAAGTGACTGGTAATTCTTTGATGTTTGCCCTTTCCACAGCAGCTACAGTACCCTGGAAACTTTTGTGTTTCATAAAAGCCAGAATCAGCTTGTTTCCTTCTACAAACACCATTTTCCCTAATTAAATAAAATGAAAAACAAGCATACAAACAAACAAACAAAAACAAAAACAAAAACAAAACAAAACCTTTGTGAACAAGGTAGGAGACAACCCAGCAGCTATAGCTGCTATTTTGCCAACCTCCTTAAAGAACATTGACTTCATATGAGGGACCATGAAATTTTAATTCTTTTCTTCTTCCATGGAGCTCCAAACCAGCAGTGCTTCATCCAAATGTCCTCTGCCTTTTCCAGGCCCCACATTGGGCGCCAATTTGTTGGGGCTGGCCAGTGGCTCACATGTCCAGGTTCAAGCCTGGAAGTCATCTTGGAATCTGGAAGAAAAGAGGGAGCCTAGGCGGGTTGAGAAATAATGGAACCAAGACATGCTAGTCTGTTCAAGGTTCAACTTTAATGTTGGGGAGCATGCCTTATAAAGAAAAGGGGAGAAAGTCCATTTCTGCCAATTCATCCTTGGAGCCTGGAACCAGCTGCAGGTGATGATGTGCAGAATAGGGCATAATCCCCAGAATAGCTCCGGGGCATCTCAGCAGGTAGTAGTATCTTGAAGAGGAACACTGGCAGTGGCAGAACAATAGAGTGATCTAGGGAGGAAGGCTCCACCCTAGATAATCTTCTTAGTGGCAGCAAGGTCATGTTCTAGTTTAGCCTGCTTCAGGCTTATGGGAGACTACAGGTAGCATGGTCCCTAGTTGAGTTAAGGCTAGAAGCCCTGGAGACCCTGAAGTGACAGTAGGAGTTTTACCTGCTCCAGGGCACCAGGCCTCTGTCACTAGCCTTAGTCCTCCCACCCCCATAGATTTGTGGCAATCAGTCACATAAGGGAAAACCCCAAATCCTTCCACATGTAGGGGATATGACCTGTAGCACATAGACTCAAGAGAGAAATATCCATTTTAATGAAATACCTAGAGGCATGGAGAGCCTAGCCAATAAGTTTTTCTTCCCATACATTCCTCCCTACAAAAGGTGTTTAATATCAGGCCCACCCTGAGAAGTGAGATATGGATTTACAAATCCTCTTTCCACCATGACAATAAATGCCTTAGAACCACCAACTGCCTCTTTTCAACAGGACCTGTCATGGGGAGCATTGGAGATGGCCTTTGCCTACAGAGCTGCTGTCTAATCTGTATATGGCATCTGTGCACTCCCAGCCATGCATCACCAAGACTAAGCCAAGCCTGCAGCCCCAGGTCATATCCAGCTCGCAGGCAGGTCCCCGCACCATTCTCAGCTCTTCCCCGGCTTCCAGCTGTGCCAGGATGTCTGGGAGCCTGAGAACTAGAAGGCATCAGGCTTCTTGCCAGCTCTGGCTGCTCTGTACCTCAGACTGCACTTCCCCACCCCCAGAGTAGTTTCCCTAGAGCCTAATACCTATCCAGTGATGTGGAGCATGTGCAGTCAAACTTCCTGCATTAGGGCTCCCCAAGAAGCTGTGCACTGTGTCAGAGCATACACAGGATCCACAATCCTACACCATAAGCTGACCTTTCTTCTACCACATTTGAAGCAGAATTATCATTTATGTTGAAGCCATGTTGGGTGCTACTCGTAGGCTTTAAATTTTAAAACCTACTTTTTAAAAGATTCCCAAACACTTTAGCCCCCCCACCCCCCATTTAGTTCACCATCCAAAGGTAGAGGAGACAAGATGGTAAACAGGACAAGGGGCTGTGGACTTATTTAGAAGAAGTTCTGTGGGGGCAATTTCATTCTCCATTTGACAGGACACCAGTAGTCTAGTTCAATAGTGTCAGTATCACTGGTATGATCCACCAGAAAAAGGCAGGCAAAATTCTTTGCCATGCCTCTCACAAAAAAGTGAAGATGAGAGACCAATGAAGCATTGTAAAACTACCTATGGAAGCACACCATTCTGCTTATACTCTTTCCAAACATCAAGTGTCCTCCCATGAGTCTTGGCTCAACAAAGCACCATGTGTATCTCCCACAGAAAAACAACACATGAGCCTTCATCACATGATATAACCAGAAACTTCCACTTCAAAGTTATGCATAAAAATGTATACAATAAAACATAATTATTATCATAATTAACAATTACAAGAAAGTTTCAAATTCGATGACTTCATTGGTATTCTATTGTAATACCTTTGTTACACATTAAGATCTAGAGAAACAAAAATGTTCTCCTCACTCAGCAAGTTTGTAATCCAACCAGAATGTTATCCCAGGTCTCCAGATCTAGCCTATTATTATATTAAAAGGAAGTGTTAGGAAATACATTACAATATAATGCAGGGTGAGATACCTGGTGGGAACTTAGCAAGGTTTCCCTTTGAGAAATCAAACCATATGACAAACCCAATTTAAGAGTTTATTGTTATAGGTATCAGAGTAATTGTGGCTCCATAGAATGAGTTGGGTAGAGTACCTTCTGTTTCCATTTTGTGGAATAGTTTGTGAAGAACTGGGATTAGATCTTCTTTGAAGGTCTGATAGAACTCTGCACTAAACTCATCTGGTCCTGGGCTTTTATTGGTTGAGAGACTATTAATGACTGCTTCTATTTCTTTAGGGGATATAGTACTGTTTAGATCATTAAACTGATCTTGATTTAACTTTGGTACCTCAAAGATAGAGAACTTCAGACCAATTTCCCTTATGAATATCGATGCAAAAATCCTCAATAAAGTTCTTGCTAACTGAATCCAAGAACACATCAAAACAATGATCCATCCTGACCAACTAGGTTTCATCCCAGGGATGCAGGGATGGTTCAATATACAGAAATACATGTACGTAATCCACTATATAAACAAACTCAAAGGCAAAAACCACATGGTCATCTCATTAGATGCGGAGAAAGCATTTGACAAAATCCAACACCCATTCATGATAAAAGTCTTGGAAAGATCAAGAATTCAAGGCCCATACCTAAACATGATAAAAGCAATTTACAGCAAACCAATAGCCATCATCAAAGTAAATGGTGAGAAGCTGGAAGCAATCCCACTAAAATCAAGGACTAGACAAGGCTGCCCACTCTCTCCCTAACCATTCAACATTGTGCTTGAAGTCCTAGCCAGAGCAATTCGACAACAAAAGGAGTTCAAGGAGATAAAAATTGGAAAGGAAGAAGTCAAAATATCACTTTTTGCAGATGATATGATAGTATATATAAGTGACCCTAAAAATTCTACCAGAGAACACCTAAGCCTGATAAGCAGCTTCAAAGAAGTAGCTGTATATAAAATTAACTCAAGTCAATGGCCTTTCTGTACACAAAGGATAAACAGGCTGAGAAAGAAATTAGGGAAACAACACCCTTCTCAATAGTCACGAACAATATAAAATAACTTGGCGTGACTCTAACTAAGGAAGTGAAAGATCTGTATGATAAAAACTTCAAGTCCCTGAAGAAAGAAATTAAAGAAGTTCTCAGAAGATGGAAAGATCTCCCATGCTCATGGATTGGCAGGATCAATATAGTAAAAATGGCTATCCTGCCAAAAGCAATCTACAGATTCAATGCAATCCCCATCAAAATTCCAACTCAATTCTTCAATGAATTAGAAAGGGCAATCGGCAGATTCATCTGGAATAACAAAAAACCTAGGCTAGCAAAAACTCTTCTCAAGGATAAAAGAAGCTCTGGTGGAATCACCATGCCTGACCTAAAGCTGTACTACAGAGCAATTGTGATAAAAACTGCATGGTACTGGTATAGCGACAGACAAGTAGACCAATGGAATAGAATTGAAGACCCAGTGATGAAACCACACTCTTATGGTCAATTGATATTTCACAAGGGAGCTAAAACCATCCAGTGGAAAAAAGACAGCATTTTCAACAAATGGTGCTGGCACAACTAGTGGTTATCATGTAGAAGAATGTGAATTGATCCATTCCTATCTCCTTATACTAAGGTCAAATCTAAGTGGATCAAGGAACTCCACATAAAACCAGAGACACTGAAACTTATAGAGGAGAAAGTAGGGAAAAGCCTCAAAGATATGGGTACAGGGGAAATATTCCTGTATAGAACAGCAATGGCTTGTGCTGTAAGATCAAGAATTGACAAATGGGACCTCATAAAGTTGCAAAGCTTCTGCAAGGCAAAAGACATCGTCAATAAGATAAAAAGACCACCAACAGATTGGGAAAGGATCTTTACCTATCCTAAATCAGATAGGGGACTAATATCCAATATATATAAAGAACTCAAGAGTGTAAAGTCCAGAAAATCTAATAACCCCGTTAAAAAATGGGGCTCAGATCTGAACAAAGAATTCTCACCTGAGGAATCCCGAATGGTTGAGAAGCACCTGAAAAATGTTCAACATCCTTAATCATCAAGGAAATGCAAATCAAAACAACCCTGAGATTCCACCTCACACCAGTCAGAATGGCTTAGATAAAAAATTCAGGTGACAGCAGATGCTGGTGAGGATGTGGAGAAAGAGGAACACTCTTCCATTGTTGGTGGGATTGTAAGCTTGTACAACCACTCTGGAAATCAGTCTGGCGGTTCCTCAGAAAATTGGACATAGTACTAATGGAGGATCCCGCAATACGTCTCCTGGGCATATATCCAGAAGATGTTCCAACCGGTAAGAAAGACACATGCTCCAGTATGTTCTTAGCAGCCTTATTTATAATAGCCAGAAGCTGGAAAGAACCCAGATTCCCCTCAACAGAGGAATGGACACAGAAAATGTGGTACACAGTGGAGTACTACTCAGCTATTAAAAAGAACGAATTAATGAAATTCCTAGGTAAATGGATGGACCTGGAGGGCATCATCCTGAGTGAGGTAACCCAATCACAAAGGAACTCACACAATATGTACTCACTGATAAGTGGATATTAGCCCAGAAACTTAAGATACCCAGAATATAAGATACAATTTGCTAAACGCATGAAACTCAAGAAGAACGAAGACCAAAGTGTGGACACTTTGCCTCTTCTTAGAATTGGGAACAAAACACCCATGGAAGGAGTTACAGAGACAAAGTTTGGAGCTGTTACGAAAGGATGGACCATCTAGAGACTGCCATATCTGGGGATCCATCCCATAATTAGCTTCCAAATGCTGATACCATTGCATATACTAGCAAGATTTTGCTGAAAGTACCCATATAGAGCTGTCTCTTGTGAGACTATGCCAGGGTCTAGCAAACGCAGAAGTCGATGCTCACAGTCAGCTATTGGATGGATCACAGGGCCCCCAATGGAGGAGCTAGAGAAAGTACCCAAGGAGCTAAAGGGATCTGCAATCCTATAGGTGGAACAACAATATGAACTAACCAGTACCCCACTGAAGCTCATGTCTCCAGCTGCATATGAATCAGAAAATGGCCTAGTTGGCCATCAGTGGAAAGAGAGGCCCATTGGTCGTGCAAACTTTATATGCCTCAGTACAGGGGAATGATAGGGCCAAGAAGTGGGAGTGGGTGGGGGAGCGTGTGGGGGACTGTTTGGATAGCATTGGAAATGTAAATGAAATAAATCCCGAATTAAAAAAAAAAAAAAACAGAAAGACAAAACAAAACAAAACAAAACAAAAAAGTTTATTGTGAGGCAAGAGAAATGAACAGAACCTAAAAAAGGAATAGATCCAGAGAAAGGAGGGATAGAGAAGGACAGAAAGAGATAATAAGAAAAAGAGAGGCCTAGTAGGGACACATCAGAATAGAGAAAGAGTAAAGGAAAGGGGGCTTGTGTATGCTGGCAATAAGGCACCTTGCTCACACCTTGCCTGCTGTGGATGTTGACACAAGCCTAGGTCCCTGGGAGGAGCCAAGCAGAACTGTCTGTTAACCAACAGGAAGAATATGAAGCAATTGCAACAATAACTAAGGTATGTCCAGAAAACTTGCTGTATAAGATGAGTAAGATCCAGAGTGGGATATAATGATTTCCAGGAAGAATAGAAGACTTATGTTCAAAGAAGAAGACACAATGAAAGGGAATTGGAAGTTTGCAGGACCTCTGAACCCATTTTAAAGTTACTATCTTTAAGAAAAATAGCTGAAAAGGATTAAGAGGTAATTTGTATTAGTGAGGATGGTGATACACGGTGATTGACATCTGGACCTCAACACTTCCTCTAGCCATGCCTGGCTATTCAGATGCAAGGGAATATTGACTTAGCATGACAACTAAGTCTCCACTGACTAACAATGGATTGAATATGTAATAAACTTTAAGATCAAAATAATTAATTCCACTGACATTTCATTCTCAAATGGAATAAATACAGGCATTATATTACCAAAAGTAGAATTTTAGGTTTTTTTAATCATCACTCTTTAGACTTCAACAATTTGGCAGTACTAATAGAACTGTACATTTAAAACTCTTACTCAAAATAGTATTTGTTTCTAGAAAAACACATTGCAATTATTCTTGTTGGCTGAGATTTTTCAATGATTCTCCTACTGGTTAAATATAATTACTTATAAGAATTGTATATTGAAAATTGTAGTAACAATGAAATCACTTTCTATGGTTTTGTGACACTAATGTGCCTTACATTGACTTTAAATTTACCATTAATAGTTACATACCTTCTTTTCATTGTATGTATTGTTTAACCAATAAAATGGCACAATGTACTATGCTTTCTACAAAAATAAATTAGAACTGGAATTGTTAAAAATCCATACTGCTCTTTTAGGGAACCCAAGCTCAGTTTCTAGCACCCACTTTTGGCGGTGGCTCACAGCATCCTGGGACTCTAGCTTTAGGTCACGTGATCCTCCTGTTGAATCCCAGAGATGCCTCCACTTACACTTACATAAACTCACCCAGAGACACATTAATATTCAGAGAATATAAAACTAATCCCTAAAAAAATAGTCTGAACTCTAGGAACATACATTTCACAAATCACAACTTTATAAGATTGTGATCGCCTGCTTGGTTTTGTAGACTATTATATTAGATTCATATTTAAGTTTCACAGCTTCACAACAGAAGAGAGTTAAACTACTGTCAGACACATGCTAGATTTTTGGCCAGGGGAGAATAGGATTATAGTAATTTTGGCTGAATAATGATCTGAAATTAAAGGCAAAATGGAAAGGAAATGAAACTAAATAACTGAGAGCAAAAGACACCGTGGATTCAATGAGATTTGCTTGGAGGTGATGACTCATATGTTCAAAGCTTTATATGAAATCTTGGAATAAGATAGACCATAATTTTACTGGTAGAGAAAAGAAGAAAAAGTCTTATTTTCCTTTCTCATGCTATTTGGATAAATGTTGAAAGGACTGAGTAATGTTTCTTTGAATTATAAGATTTTGACATTAGGAAAAAGGCTTTGGTTTTATATTAAAATCATGCACTCTGAGTTTTTAAAAATTGTATGTTGGAGGTAAGTGCAATGTTTTTAAGAGAAAATCAGATATATAAGGAAGAGAAGTTGATATATATTCTCACATATATCAAGAACTACACATTCATTTTCATTGAATAAAAATGTTTAAGTAGTTTGTTTCTTTTAGAAGAGAGTAGAGAGACCAACTTCAATAAACTTCCAGATGCCACAGAGGACCCTTAATCAAAGAGAGTGAAGTGAAGGAAATTTTTATTTTATATTATCTCATTCTTTTTCTCTTTTCCCTAACTTTCCACATGCATAAATCTACATATTTGGGTTGCATGTAAACACGGAACACACACATGCAAGACTCCTAAGGGAAGATTATTGCAAGCCATGACATAAATAAATGGTCCTGGCTACCTTAGTATAGAAGATAGTTGGAATTCTTTTTTCCCACTTAGAAAGTCCTGCTTTCTTTATTGAAATCTCTAAGAGACATATTGGGTATTTAAATATTAGATTCCAAGTTTGTGTGAATACACAATTCACTTAAAACCAATTGCCCAAGGATCAGAAAAACTAATTTGCTAATGTGATATGAATTATACTTTATTGTTTGCATATTGATGTGCATGCTTATCTATGTGATTGTGGGCACACTTGAGTCAGAGAAGAACAACAGGTGTCTCCTCACCCTTCTTGTTTGAGGCAGAGTCCCTTTGTTTTATACTGTTGTATATACCAGGTTAGCCAGCTCGTGAGCTTCCAGGGGTTCTCCTGTTTTTGCCTTCTCTATAGTAAAAAAGTTCTAGGATTATAGAAATCTGGTCCCGCATCCATTTTTACAAGGATTCTGAAGATCAGAAATTGGGGCATTAGAATTTTGCATAGAAAAATACATTTACCCATTAACCATCTTCCCAGCACCGTATCAAATACTATACAGTTTGTTTACATATGTATATGTATGCAAGTTGTTCATTATGGGGATAATACAATCTGAGAACTCTAGTATGCCGAGGGTACTTAGAAAGAAAGATAATATATATATATATATATATATATATATATATATATATATATATAAAGACACAAGAATTTTCCCAAAATATGAAATAAAACATGTTATATATACTGTCATATATTTTACAGTGTTCTTGGGGAAGATCATTACTAAGAAAACTATTTTTTAAAGTAAAGATTTTACTAATTTATATTCAGTTGAAGAATGTTGTAGTGGTTTCATTAAAATGTGTTAAAACCCTAAAGGTCTTTCCTGTATCAACATTATTTTATTTTATATTTTGAAATGTAGAAAGAAATTAGAAAAGAAAACTTACTATTAAAACCAATGTCTACCATGAAGATTTTTGTATGTATTGTGTGTCTTCACATGAAATTTCTTTATGAATATCTATGCTAACTGTTTGTATGTTTGTTTGTTTTTGTATGTTTTTTTCCTGGCTTCAAATGGTATCTCTACTAATGACTTTTTAAAAAAGCTATAAGTAGTTGTTAAACAAAACAAAAACATTGCTTTGCCAAAGTACAATTCTTGTGTTCTACTGATACACAAATTTAATCTATCCACTGATATGCAATATTGACATATCATATCATGCTTATATCATAATGAAGTTATATATAAGGATAAGAAAATATTCCTGCCTCTTAACCTCATTCCATCAAGCAGAATATTTTATATTTATGAAGCACAGGCATTTAGTTCTAGTACTCAGAAGCAGAGGCAGGTAGATATATGTGAGATCTGTCAGCTTGATCTATAGAGCAAGTTCCAGGATAGCTGGAGCTACATGCACAGACTATGCCTAGAAATAAGTAAATGGATAAATCGTGTCTTAGGGTTTTACTGCTGTGAACAGACACCATGACCAAGGCAAGTCTTATAAAAAACAACATGTAATTGGTACTGGCTTACAGGTTTAGACAT
Source organism: Mus musculus (assembly GCF_000001635.26). Lineage (NCBI taxonomy): Eukaryota > Metazoa > Chordata > Mammalia > Rodentia > Muridae > Mus > Mus musculus. The sequence goes on from NC_000076.6 coordinate 15,925,038, forward strand.
TCAATCCATTATCATCAAGGTGGGAGCAGGGAAGCATCCAGCAGGCATGTTGCTGGCAGAGGTGAGAGTTCTACATCTTCATCTGAAGGCTTCTAGTGAAAGACTGACTTCCAGACAACTAGGGTGAGTGTCTTAAGCCTACACCCACAGTGACAAACCTACTCCAACCAGGTCACACCTATTCCAACAAGGCCACACCTCCAAATGGTGCCACTCCTTGGTCCAAGAATATATAAACCATGACTTTCCACTCCCTGGCCCCTATAGACTTGTTCAAACACATGAGTCTATGGGGGGGAGGCATACTTAAAGATAGATAATGCAAGATGCATTTAGTCCAACTTTCAAAGTCCATTGCAGTCTCAACAATGTTAAAAGTCCAAAGTTCAAGGTCTCTTCTGAGATTCATCCAATTACTTAACTGTAACCCTCAAAGATAGACAGGAAACCAGCTGGGCAAACTCCAAACTCTACATCTCCATGGCTGATGTCAAAGTGGTCTTCGGATCTCCACTCCTTTTTCATCTTTGTTGACTGCAACAAACTGCTTTCTCCTGGGGTGGTTCCACTCCCAGTTAGCTGCTTTCCTCAGCATGTATTCCATGGCTCTGGCATCTTTAGCATCTTTGAGTCTCCAAGGCAATTTCAATGTTACAGTTTCTTGTTTCAGTGTCTGGGATTCCACTTGATCTTTTGGCCTCCTCCTAAGGGCTAGCATCACTTTTCCCTTTGTAGCACTCTAAGCTCAGGTTGATCCATTCCAACTAGGCTTCACCAATAGCCTCTCATAGGCTCTCTTCATGTGGTCAAGCCTCAAATGTTTTGCATGACACCTCCAGTCTTAGGCCATCAACTACAGCTGAGGCTATACCTTCTCCAATGGCCTTTCATGACCTCTCACAGTGTTAAGCCTCAGCTGTTCTTCATGACCCCTTCATGCCTTCAAAACAAGTATCACCTGGGTGACACTTACACATTACCAAATGAAGCTGCAGCAAAAGGTACAACCTTGCCTATCTCTGGAACACAGCTTCTTTGTGCTTCCAGAAGATTTCACCTCAGTGATGTTGGTCTTTTCTTAATCACTGCTAATTTCTTAGCTCCAGCTAACCAGCTTCAATTGTACCAGTAGTTCTTTCAATTCTTAACTCTAGAGCCAGAGCCACATGGCTGAAGCTGCTGAGTTCTGCTCCTTGCAGGAACTAGAGCATGACTCCCTTGTACTATTGCATTATCACTGGCTTTGTTTTGCTTGGCTATCCTGTATCTTGCTCTGCAGATTGACCTTGAAAGCAGAGATCAGCATGCCTGTCTCCTGGGATTAAAGGTGTGTACCACCATGCTTGGATCTAAATTTAACTGGGTAGAATCTTGCCCCAAGGTCCCACTCCCTTAATCTGTTATCTCCTAGAACACAGGATTTGCTCCATTTCACTTCCTGGTATGTGCCTTTAATACTTGAACCATATATTTTATATTTTTCCTTTCTAAGCTTGCTATGCTTGTTCAAACTTCTCTTCACAAGACTTAACCAGAGAATAAAGTCTCTGCTGCATTTTTTGAAACTTCCTTTGTCAATGCAATAATCTGAGTCTCTTTACCTTAGCCTCAGGCAGACTTTTCAGACATGGGCAAAAAGTAGCCACATTCTTCACCAAAATACCACAAAAACAGTCTTTATACCATATTCTGAAATTCTTCTCCTTTCAAATCTCTTGAGCCAGGTTAACATAGTTCAAATTACTCCCAGCACAAAATCTTCCATATACCTACTAGGATAACCTATTAAGCCCCATTTAAAGAATTCTACTGTTTTCTGAATCCAAAGTCCCAAAGTCCCTATTCTTTCAAATAAAAGCATGGTCAGGCCTATCACAGCAATACCCCAGTCCCTGGTACCAACTTCTGTATTAGTTAGGGTTTTACTGCTGTGAACAGACACCATGACCAAGGCAAGTCTTATAAAAAACAACATTTAATTGGGGCTGGCTTACAGGTTTAGATGTTTAGTCCATTATCATCAAGGTGGGAGCAGGGCAGCATCCAGCAGGCATGTTGCTGGCAGAGTTGTGAGTTCTACATCTTCATCTGAAGGCTTCTAGTGAAAGACTGACTTCCAGGCAACTAGGTGAGTGTCTTTAGCCCACACCCACAGTGACAAACCTACCAGGCCACACCTATTCCAACAAGACCACACCTCCAAATGGTGCCACTCCCTGGTCCAAGAATATACAAACCATGACAAATTGTTAGAGTAGCTAACCAGTAACTGATCTGTCTTAAAGTTCACTTTGCAAGATGGACCCCATAAATGACACTGCTTGGGTGACCAAATCTCTGACTACATATCCCAGTGGTCTAGGGCAAAACTAGTAATACAGATCTAAGAAAAAGGAAAAAAAAATGTAGTGAAAAATGACCCCTAATGATGTTATACTCAGAGGTCAGTTTCTTGTTCAGCCATTATTAGAGAAGCTTCCTTCTGTAGCAGATGGGAACAAATATAGAGACCCACTGCCAGAGATTACTCAGAGTGAGCGAATTTGGAACACTCAACCCTAAATTGGATATCCAACAAATCTTCCCCCATGTACATCAGAGAATCCTGCTAAAGAGGAGGCAGAAAGGTTTTAAGAGCCAGACATGATAAAAGACACCAAGAATTCAAGGACCTCTAAAGCACCATGAGCAAAGCTCATATGAACTCAAAGAGACTGAAGCAGAATACACAGCATCTGCACAGGTCTGCACCAAGTTCCTCTGAACTTACGACTTTCAGTTTAGTGTCTTTATGGGATTCCTGACCATGAGAATGAGTGGGTGTCAGAGTCTTCTGCCTTCTCTTGGGCTCTTTTCCTTGTGTTGGTCTGACTTGTATGAATTCAATTTGATAATTTTCATTTTATTAAAGTTTTATCTTATTAACTTTGAAAGATGAATGAATGAATGAATGTAATCCTAACCATTAGGGTAAAGATTAATAAATAAATTGTATTTATTTATGCAGGGAGAGGGGAAATAAGATTTTTTTTTTTTTTTGTAATGGAATGACACTGGGTATATCAACCACTCTAAGACAGATCTCATCAGGAGTTCTTGACCAACAAATAATGGAATCCATGGTTCATTTTTGTTGTTGTTGTTCTTCAGGGTTTTTTTTTTTTTTTTTTTGGTGTGTGTGTATGTGTGTGTGTCTTTATGTGTGTTTGTATGCATGTGTGCATATGGTTATTATTTGGTGGGATATTGGATGACATATTTTATTTCTATATTTTGGTCATTTTCTCTTTATGCTTTTTGTGTTTTGTTATGTTTGTTTGTTTGTTTTTTGTTTTTCGAGAAAAGTTAAGTTTGGCAAGTAGAGAAGAGCTTAGAGAAGAAAGAAAACATGATCAATTTATTTAGATTTGAAAATTGTTTTAAATAATAAAATATATAGATAAATAGAAGATACAGAGAAAAAAAGAGAGGACAGAGAGAGTGATGTTGAGGAAATGGAAAGTACAAATGCATTCTTGTTTTATATAAGTCTTTAGGATTCATGTCACAGGTTCACATGCACAAATCTTGTGATTCACACACTGTCACTTTCCATCATGGCTATACCACTCAGAACCTTGCTCATTTTAGCAATTTTCATCTCCCAATGCTAGTTAGTGTTTTGGCTGTTCATCCTTACTGGTGTGGAGTGATGAACAATTTTTCTAACAAAATTTTCACAATACAATATGATGATGTGGGCAATGGTGTTGGTGGTGATGATGGTGGTGTGTAGATATTACATCTATCTCATTTTAATCATCTGCCATTTAACTAAACATACATGACAAATATGAATGTGTGGTTATTTAAACAAAGAAACAAACAAACAAACAAACAAAATCCTTGCCACTCTTTTGTATTACATATATCTCCAAGCAACAAATTAAAAGTCTTCAAAATTGTCGAAAGATTTTGCTCCTTTCTCCTTTGGCTATCAGAGACCAAAGCTGCCATCACACATGTTTATTATAATTACTATTCCATTAGTTACCTTTAGGTACTCACAACAATCTTTATTTGTGCCTAATTTTACAAAAGCAAGTACTACAATTTGTGTACAAAATCTCCTCACTTGGCTATACCATGCTACCCAGGGAATTCTTATTAGATCTAACTGAATTCTTATTAGCTCTAACTTAGACTACATAGACTACAGATGAGTTTCCCTGTTGATATAGGATCGGAACACTTATGTTTTAAAATTTTTCACTGGGAATCCTAATTAACCTTTTATCTGTCAAATGGTTATTTGTTTTAATTTATGTCAGTGTGCTGATGGGATTGATGTCTAAGTCAGTAAACATATGGACTCTAACTAATTCTAATCATTCCCAAAACAGATTAGCATACTAGGTAGAAGTGTTGACTCTAACCATGGTGGAAATAAAACATACGTGCATGAATATGGTCCCACTAACATGCAAATCTAAGAATCTGCTGTCATTAAATAAAGCAACTATTACTTGTTATCATTTACAATGACATATATAGTTATTTACAATGACTATATAGCCTTAACAGAAACCCAAGTAATTTTACAGAATAGAACCAGAAAAATACATATTTAAGTTGAGGAAGCATGAACATAATTATGTAGAAGGGGAATATATCCATGTCAGTACACATCCTTGAACATAGCTCCATAGTGCAAGGTACATTAGAGCATATATGGGTATTATAAAACCCAAGATTTAGAGGACATACAAGGAAAGTATTCTACTAATAGCACATCAAAAATCTTGAAGAGAAGATGCAATATATAAATAAATAAGTTTTTAGTTTAAAGATTTTTGGTATTTATTTGTGTTAATTGAATTGTTATGGCAAATATACACTTTGGGATGTATAGAGAACCACTTAAAGGATGTGAAAACTAACACTGTACCCCTTTTTTATGGTTCTAGAGAAAAAAAAATTCAATGAACTGATATAAATTTTCTGTATACCTTTGTGTTCATACTTTTAAGATCTTCAGTATTATTTCATGATCACTAGAATGAAATGTCTACTACAACACCACAACAATATAAAGATTTTATACTACATTAGGTCTACTTACTTTTTATTTTATTTGGTATTTTCTTTATTTACATTTCAAATGTTATCCCCCTTCCTGGTCTCCCTCCGAAGTCCCCCTCTCCTTATACCCTTCCCCCTCCCCGTTCTCACCAACCCACCTACTCCAGCTTCCTAGCCTCAGCATTTCCCTACACTAGAGCTTAGAGCCTTCACAGTACCTAGGGCCTCTCCTCCCAAGGATAACCAACAAGACCATCCTCTGCTGCATATGTAGTTGGAGCCAGAAGTCCTACCTTGTGTACTCTTTGGTTGGTGGTTTAGTCCCTGGGAGCTCTGGGGGGTACTGATTAGTTCATACTGTTGTTCCTCCTATGGAGCTATAAACCTCCTCAACTCCTTCCTTGGGTCCTTTCTCTAGCTCCTTCATTGGGGACCTTGTGCTCAGTCTAATGGATGGTTGTAAGCATTTCATTCTATTTTTGCCAGGCACTGGCAGAGCCTCTCAGGATACAGCTATATCTGGCTCCTGTCAGCAAGCTCTTGTTGGCATCTGCAACAGTGTCTGGGTTTGATGGTTGTATATGGGATGGATCCCCAGGTGGGGCAGTCTGGATGGCTTTTCCTTCAGCTTCTGCTCCACACTTTGTCTGTTTAACTCTTTCCATGGGTATTTGGATCCCACTTCAAAGAAGGAATGAAGTATCCACACTTTGGTCTTTCTTCTTGAGTTTCAGATGTTTTGCAAATTGTATCTTGGACATTCCGAGCTTCAGGCCTAATATCTACTTATCAGTAAGTGTGTATCTTGTGTGTTCTTATGTTACTGGGTTACCTCATTTAGGATGATATCCTCCAGATCCATCCATTTGCCTAAGAATTTCATCAATTCATTGTTTTTTATAGCTGAGTAGTAATCCATTCTGTAAATGGACCACATTTTCTGTATCCATTCCTTTGTTGAGGGACATATGGGTTCTTTCCAGCTTCTGGCTATTATAAATAAGGCTGCTATGAACATAGTGGAGCATGTGTCCATATTACAACTTGGAACATCTTCTGGGTATACGCCTAGGAGAGGTATTGATAGATCTTCGAGTAGTACTATGTCCAATCTTCTGAGGAACCACAAGACTGCTTTTCAGAGGGGTTGTACCAGCTTGCAATTTCACCATCAATGAAGAAGTGTTCCTCTTTCTCCACATCCTTTCCAGCATCTGCTGTCACCTGAGTTTTTGATCTTAGCCATTCTGACAGGTGTGAGGAGGAATCTTAGGGATGTTTTGATTTGCATTTCCCTGATGACTAAGGATGTTGAACAATTTTTTAGGTGCTTTTGAGCCATTTAATATTCCTCAGTTGAGAGTTACTTGTTTAGCTCTGTACTCAGTTTTTTAGTAGGGTTATTTGCTTCTCTGGACTCTAACTTCCTGAGTTCTTTGTATATATTAGATTTTAGCTCTCTTTGCATTATGTAAAGATCCCAATCTTTTTGTTCCTGTTTGTCTTATTGACAGTGTTCTTTGCCTTCCAGAAGCTTTGCAATTTTATGAGGTCTCATTTGTCAATTCTTGATCTTACAGCATAAGTCATTTGAATTCTGTTCAGGAATGTTTCCCCTGTGCCCGTATCTTCGATGCTATTCCCCACTTTCTCCTCTATAAGTTTCAGAGTATCTGCTTTTCTGTGGAGGTCCTTGGTTCTCTTGGACTTGAGACTTTTACAAGGAGATCAGAATGAATCAATTTGCATTCTTCTACATGCCAGCACCATTGGTTGAGAATGCTGTCACTTTCCCACTGGATGGTTTTAGCTCTTTTGTCAAATATCAAGTGACCATAGGTATGTGGGCTCATTTCTGGGTTTTCAATTCTATTCCATTGATCTACCTGCCTGTCATAGCATCAATACCATGAAGTTTTTGTTTGTTTGTTTGTTTGTTTCACAGTTTCTCTATAGCAGAGCTTGAGGTCAAGGATAGAGATTCCACCAGAAGTTCTTTTATTCTTGAGAATAATTTTCACTACCCTAGGTTTTTTGTTATTCCAGATGAATTTGCAAATTGCTCTGTGAAGAAATGAGTTGGTATTTTGATGGCGCTTGCATTGAATCTGTATATTACTTTTGGCAAGATGCCAATTTTACTATATTAATCCTGCCAATTTTTGGGCATAGGAGACCTTTCCATCTTCTGAGATATTCTTCTATTTCTTCAATGAAGTTTTTATCATACAGATCTTTAACTTGCTGAGTTAAAATCACTCCAAGATATTTTACATTATTTGTGACTATTGTGAAGGGTTCTGTTTCCCTAATTTCTTTCTCAGTCCATTTATCCTTTGTGTAAAGAAAGGTCACTGATTTGTTTGAGTTAATTTTATATCCAGTTACTGCACTGAAACTGTTGATAATGTTTAGGAGTTCTCTGGTGGAATTTTTAGGATCACTTACAGTATCTGCAAAGAGTGATATTTTGACTTCTTCCTTTCCAATTTGTATCCCCTTGATCTCCTTTTGTTGTCAAATTGCTCTGGCTAGGACTTCAAATACTATATTGCATAGGTAGAGAGTGAGAGGGCAGCCTTGTCTATCCATGATTTTAGATGGATTGGTTCAAGTTTCTCTCCATTTAGTTTGATGTTGGCTACTGGTTTGCTGTATATTGCTCTTATTATGTTTAGGTATTTGCCTTGAATTCCTGATCTTTCCAAGACTTTTATCATGAACAGGTGTTGGATTTTGTCAAATGATTTCTCAGCATCTAATGAGATAATCATATGGATCTTTTTTCTTTGAGTTTGTTTATATAGTGGATTATGTTGATGGATTCCCATATATTGAATCATCTCTGCATCACTGGGATAAAGCCTACTTGATCATGATGGATAATCATTTTGATGTGTTCTTGGATTCAGTTTGTGAGAATGTTATTGAACATTTTTGCATCAATATTCATAAGGGAAATTGGTTGAAGTTCTTTCTTTTCTTGTTGGATCTTTGTGTTGTTTAGGTATCAGAGTGATTGTGACTTCATAGAACGAATTGGGCAGTGCACCTTCTGTTTCTATTTTGTGGAATAGTTTGCAGAGTATTGGAATTAGGTCTTCTTTGAAGATCTGATAGAACTCTGCACTAAACACATCTGGTCCTGGGCTTTTTTTTTTTTTTTTTTTTGTTTGTGAGACTATTAATGATTGTTGCTATTTCTTTAAGGGATATGAGACTGTTTAGATAGTTTATCTGATCCTGATTTAACTTTGGTACCTGGCATCTCTCTAGAAAATTGTCAGTTTCATCCAGGTTTTCCAGTTGGGTTGAGTATAGGATCTTGTAGTATGATTTGATATATTTTGGATTTCCTCAGTTTCTGTTGTTATGTTTCCCTTTTCCTTTCTGATTTTGTTAATTAAGATACTGTCTCTGTTCCCTCTAGTTAGTTTGGCTGAGGGTCTATCTATTTTGTTGATTTTCTCAGAGCCAGCTCCTGGTTTGGTTGATTCTTTATATAGTTCTTTCTGTTTATACTTGGTTGATTTCAGCCCTGAGTTTGATTATTTCCTGCTGTCTACTCCTCTTGGGTGAATTTGCTTCCTTTAGTTCTAGAGCCTTCAGGTGTACTGTCAGGCTTCTAGTGTATGCTCTCTCAAGTTTCTTTTTGGAGGCACTCAGAACTATGAGTTTTCCTCTTAGAACTGCTTTCATTGTGTTCCATAAGTTTGGGTATATTGTGGCTTCCTTTGCATTAACTCTAAAAAGTCTTAACTTCCTTTCTTTATTCCTTCCTTGACCAAAATATCATTGAATAGAGTGTTGCTCAGCTTCCATGTGTATGTGGGTTTTTGTTATTTATGTTGTCATTCATGATCAGCCTTAGTTTGTGGTGGTCTGAGAGGATGCATGGGATTATTTCAATCGTCTTGTATCTTTTGAGCCCTGCTTTGTGAGCAATTACATGGTCAGTTTTAGAGAAGGTACCATGAGGTGCTGAGCCGAAGGTTTATTCTCTTGATTTAGGATGAAATGTTTTATAGATATTTGCTAAATCTGTTTGGTCCATTATTTCTGTTAGTTTCACAGTGTCTCTGCTTAGTTTTTGTTTCTATGATCTGTCCATTGATGAGAGTGGGGTGATGAAGTCTCCCACTATTATTGTATGCTGTGCAATGTGTGCTTTGAGCTTTAGTAAGGTTTCTTTTATGAATGTGGATACTCTTGCATTTGGAGCATAGACGTTCCGAACTGAGAATTCATCTTGGTGGATTTTACCTTTGAGGAGTATGAAGTGTGGCTCCTTAATTTTTTATTTTATTTTGTTTTGTTTTGTTTTGTTTTTGTTTTTGATAACTTTAGGTTGAAAGTCAATTTTACTGGATATTGGAATGGCTACTCCAGCTTATTTCTTGGGACCATTTGCTTGGAAATTTGTTTTGTTTTGTTTTGTTTTCTTTCTTTCTTTTTTTTTTTTTCTCTTTTATGATTTCTTTTTATTCTTTTTTTTGTTTTTGTTTTTTTTTGTTTTTTTTTTAATTAGGTATTTAGCTCATTTACATTTCCAATGCTATACCAAAAGTCCCCCATACCTACCCACCCCCACTCCCCTACCCACCCACTCCCCCTTTTTGACCCTGGCGTTCCCCTATACTGGGGCATACAATGTTTGGGTGTCCAATGGGCCTCTCTTTCCAGTGATGGCCGATTAGGCCATCTTTTGATACATATGCAGCTAGCGTTTGTTTTGTTTTGTTTTGTTTTCTTTTCTTTGTTTCCTCAATGTGTCTCTTTTTCTTTTTTTCTTTCTTTTATTAGATATTTTCTTCATTTACAGGAAATTTGTTTTCTAATCTTTTACTCTGAGGTAGTATCTGTCTTTGTTACTGGCATGTATTTCCTACAGCAAAATGTTGGGTCCTGTTTATGTAACCAGACTGTTACTCTATGTCTTTTTATTGGGGAATTGAGTCCATTGATATTAAGAGATATTAAGGAAAAGTAATTGTTGGTACCTGTTGTTGTTGTTAGAGTTGGTGTTAGAGACCATACCATGAGAAATCGAGCTTTTCACAATTTCCCACTCTGACAAGCTAAATGGTCTTGTGCTAGGAGGCAGTTGTCACTCCCTTCTCCCTGTTCCCTTCCTTGCACCTGAGGCTGTAAAAGCTGAATTATAGTCCCCTCTTCTGTTGGGAGCCGCCCTCACATTTGCCATTATAAGATGGTGCTGACAGCTGTGTTCTAAGTGGTAAACATAATCTGCACACGTGCAGGGGCAGTTTTCCCGCCATGTGTTTTGCCTTTCTCGTGATGACAACTGGGCCGATGGGCTGCAGCCAATCAGGGAGTAATACGTCCTAGGCGGAGGATAATTCTCCTTAAAAGGGACGGGGTTTTGCCGTTTTCTCTCTCTTGCTTTCTTGTTCTTGTTCTTTTTCTTGCTTTCTTGCTCTCTCTTGCTCTTGCTCTGGCTCTCTCTTGCTTGCGCTCTTGCGCTCTGGCTCCTAAAGATGTAAGCAATAGAGCTCTTGCTCTCTTGCACTCTTGCTCCTGAAGATGTAAGCAATAAAGTTTTGCCGCAGAAGATTCCGGTTTGTTGCGTCTTTCCTGGCCGGTCGCGAGAACGCGAGAACACGTGTAAGAGTTGGTGCCGAAACCCGGGATGAGAAAACCCCGGACGAGAAATCCTGGGATGAGAAAACCCGGGACGGTTACCATCACCGGCGCAAGGAAGATTCCTCATTCCGGAACCAGAACTGCGGGTCATGGTAATGAAGTGTTCCCGTAAAACAGACTGTTGAGAAGGATCCAGCCTGGATTCAGAACTTCTCAGCTGGGGAACGGTGGTAATGAAGTGTTCCCGAAACACAGACTGTTGAGAAGGATTCAACTGCGTGAATTCAGAACTCTTCAGCTGGGGAACAGGGTACCCGTAAGTATAGCTTTACAAGGTAAGTCTGGCCTTGAACTTTCTAACGAAATTCAAGACAGTCTATCAGAAGTAAAGTGGGAAATAGCTTTACAAGGTATGTTTGGCCTTGAACTTTCTCTAGTGTTAGGAGCCTTTTTGTTCCTTTTCACATGTTATCAAGTGGTTAAGGCAGGGCTAAAAATTCTGGATGAAATTCAGGGCAATCTATCAGAAGTAAAGCGGGGAGAGAGAGTAGGAGCAAAGAGGAAATATGGCACACAAAATAAGTATACAGGCCTTTCTAAGGGTCTTGAACCTGAGGAAAAGTTTAGGTCAGGTAAGAATACCTGGGGAGAGATTAGAAGGAAAGAAAAGAAAAAAGATCAATCAGCGGAGGTCTCTAGGAGAAGGAGCCTATACTCATCACTAGATGAGCTCAAGGAGCCAGTTCTTAATAGTTCTAAATCAGATGAAAAGGCTATTAGGGCCTGGAAGGCGCTCTCCCGAGCAGGTGAAGCCACTGGACAACTAACAAAGATCGTCCAGAGACCTCAGGAGTCATTCTCAGATTTTGTGGCCAAAATGACAGAGGCAGCAGAGCGTATTTTTGGAGATTCAGAGCAAGCCGCACCTCTGGTAGAATAGCTTATTTATGAGCAAGCCACGCAGGAATGCAGAGCGGCCATAGCCCCAAGAAAGAACAAAGGTTTACAAGACTGGCTCAGGGTTTGTCGGGAGCTTGGGGGACCTCTCATTATGCGTTACTTCCATTCAGTATGAGAAATTTACTAGAGCAGCTAATTTGTTAAAAAGTCTTTCTCAGTATATGTTACAGAATTGGACGGCTGAATTTGAACAGACCCTTCGGGAATTGAGACTTGCCATCATTCAGGTCAACTCCACGCGCTTGGACCTGTCCCTGATCAAAGGATTACCCAATTGGATCTCCTCAGCATTTTCCTTCTTTAAAGAATGGGTATGGGTGGGATTATTTGGAGATACACTTTGCTGTGGATTAGTGTTGCTTCTTTGGTTGGTCTGTAAGCTTAAGGCCCAAACTAAGAGAGACAAGGTGGTTATTGCCCAGGCACTTGCAGTACTAGAACATGGTGCTTCCCCTGATATATCTATGCTTAAGCAATAGGTCGCTGGCCACTCAGCTCTTGCACCCCACGAGGCTAGTCTCATTGCACGGGATAGAGTGAGTGTGCTTCAGCAGCCCGAGAGAGTTGCACGGCTAAGCACTGCAGTAGAAGGGCTCTGCGGCACATATGAGCCTATTCTAGGGAGACATGTCATCTTTCAAGAAGGTTCAGTGTCCAAGTGTCCTTCTCCCCAGGAAAAACGACACGGGAGCAGGTCAGGGTTGCTCTGGGTAAAAGCCTGTGAGCCTAAGAGGTAATCCTGTACATGGCTCCTTTACCTTCACACTGGGGATTTGACCTCTATCTCCACTCTCATTAATATGGGTGGCCTATTGCTCTTATTAAAAGAAAAGGGGGAGATGTTGGGAGCCGCCCTCACATTTGCCATTATAAGATGGCGCTGACAGCTGTGTTCTAAGTGGTAAACATAATCTGCACACGTGCAGGGGCAGTTTTCCCGCCATGTGTTCTGCCTTTCTCGTGATGACAACTGGGCCGATGGGCTGCAGCCAATCAGGAAGTAATACGTCCTAGGCGGAGGATAATTCTCCTTAAAAGGGACGGGGTTTTGCCATTTTCTCTCTCTTGCTTTCTTGTTCTTGTTCTTTTTCTTGCTTTCTTGCTCGCTCTTGCTCTTGCTCTGGCTCTCTCTTGCTTGCGCTCTTGCGCTCTGGCTCCTAAAGATTAAGCAATAGAGCTCTTGCTCTCTTGCACTCTTGCTCCTGAAGATGTAAGCAATAAAGTTTTGCCGCAGAAGATTCCGGTTTGTTGCGTCTTTCCTGGCCGGTCTCGAGAACGCGTGTAAGACTCTTCCTTATCTCTTCCTGACTCCTATGACATCCAAGGACATGAGTTACACGCTGAGCCGAGCCTGACACCCAAGGCTGTTAAGGAGGATCTATGTTCCAGAGATAAGACACAGAGTGCTCGCAGCCTAGAGCCTGACTTCGGTCCTCATGTCAGCAGATGCCCACCTCTTTGTTCTTTGTTAATTCCCCCTCGACCTCTCCCTATTCCCCTCAATGTATGCTTTAAAAACCGTTGTTTCCAGCCTTTCACTCTGAGGTTGGAAACAAAGGTTTTATGAACTAACCAGTACGCCGGAGCTCTTGACTCTAGCTGCATATGTATCAAAAGATGGCCTAGTCGGCCATCACTGGAAAGAGAGGCCCATTGGACACGCAAACTTTATATGCCCCAGTACAGGGGAACGCCAGGGCCAAAAGGGGGGAGTGGGTGGGTAGGGGAGTGGGGGTGGGTGGGTATGGGGGACTTTTGGTATAGCATTGGAAATGTAAATGAGCTAAATACCTAATAAAAAATGGAAAAAAAATCTAGAAAAAACAAAACAAAACAAAACAAAACAAAACAAAAACAAAAAACAAAAAAAACAAAACCGTTGTTTCAGCCTAATAAATGGAGACCTTGATAGGAAAGATCTACTTGGTCTTTGGCTCTTATTTCTCTCCCATCCCATTTTCTTCCAGGTTTGTGGTCCCCCTCACACCCACGAATAACTGAGTCCCGCAAGACGGGATAAGTTGGGACTCTGTTCATGTGGCTATCTTCTTTTATGTTTGTTGAAAGAGTACTTTCTTGCTTTTTCTAGAGCATAGTTTCCCTCCTTGTGTTGGAGTTGTGGAAAGGTAATGTGTAAATTTAGTTTTATCATAGAATATCTTGTTTTCTCGATCTATGGTAATTGAGAGTATTGCTGGGTATAGTAGCCTGGGCTGGCATTTGTGTTCTCTTTGGGTCTGTATGACATCTGCCCAAGTTCTTCTGGATTTCATTCTCTCAGGTGAGAAATCTGGTGTACTTCTGATAGGTCTGCCTTTTATGCTATTTGACCTTTTTACCTTATTGCTTTTAATATTCTTTCTTTGTTTTGTGCATTTGCTGTTTTGATTATTATGTGATGGGAGGAATTTCCTTTGTGGTCCAATCTATTTGGAGTTCTGTACACTACTTCTATGTTCATGGGTGTCTCTTTCTTTAGGTTTGGGAAGTTTTCTTCTATACTTTTGTTGAAGATGTTTACTGGCCCTTTTATTTGAAAATCTTCCTTCTTGTCTTTACCTATTATCTTTAGGTTTGGTCTTCTCATTGTGTCCTTCTGGATTCCCTGGATGTTTTGGGTTAGAACCTTTTTGCAGTTTACTTTTTCTTTGATTGTTGTGTCAATGTTTCCTATGATATCATCTGCACCTGCAATTCTCTCCTCTGTCTCTTCTATTCTGTTGGTGATGCATGCATCTATGACTCTCGATCTCCTTCCTAGGTTTTCTATTCCAGAGTTCTCTCCCTTTGTGATTTATTTATTGTTCTACTTCCATTTATAGATCCTGGATGGTTTTGTTCAATTCCATCATCTGTTTGGTTATGTTTTCCTGTGATCCTTTAAGGAGTTTTTGTGTTTTCTCTTTAATTGTTTTTACCTGTTTACCTGTGTTCTCCTGTACTTCTTTAAGTGAGTTATGCATGTCCTTATATTCCTTCATCATCTTCATGAGAAGTGACTTTAGATCCATAGCTTGATTTTCTGGTGTGATGGTGTATCCAAGACTTGCTATATTGGGAGAATTGGGGTTTGATGATGCCAGGTAACCTTGGTTTCTGTTGCTTCTGTTTTTATGCTTACCTCCTGTCATCTGATTATCTCAAGTGCCCCCTGCCTCATTATATCTGATTGGAGCCTGTTCTTCCTGTATTCCTAGTTGAGTCAAAACTCTTCAGAGTCTGTATTTCTCTGTGATCTTGTGATTCTGGGATCCTGTGATCCTGAGATTCTGAGTGTGTCAGAGTTCCTGGGAGTGAATATGCCTCTGAGACCCTGAGATCTTGGTGTGACCAAGCTTCTGGGATCCTGGAATCCTGGAATCCTAAGATCCTGGGCATGTTAGAGCGCCCAGGAGTGGAGACTCCTCTCCTCTGGGGACTTTGGAACAGTCCACCGCCATTACAGCACTGACCAGAAGAAACCTGAATCAGTCAGGTTTATTGGTTCACTGGAACCTGCTGGTTCCAATCACTCTAGGTGGTGTTGGAGCAGATGTTGTGTTCTACTTCCTGGTGCTCCTAAGACGCTCTAGTTGTTAGAGTATCTGGGAGTGGAAACTCTTCTCTTCTGGGGACCATGGGACTGTCCGCTGAGATTGCATCCAAGGTAGAGTGGCCTAGATCTACTTATTAAATGACTAAGAAATAAGTTTAGGTGTGAGACACATATACAAGCATTACACTCTGTTAATTCTACTTCTAAAATGGACCAATGTCTCATCTCTAATTACTTTTCTAATTCTTAATTCCTTCTAAAGAGAAACAAAGAAACAATGTGCCTGGGCTGCATATTAAATATCTAACATGTACTAAGTTGAAAGGGTTATTCTCTAGCTATGTCTCATCATCATCTACCCAAAATCTCTGTTCATATAACCTGTAGCTACTTCCTAGGTTTATGTCTATAAAGTATCACACCATACACACCAGCATTTTTGAATATATTTTCTTTTCATATACAATATATCCTGAGTATAGTTTCTCTCCTTCCACTTCTCTCATTTCCTTCTCACCTCTCCTACTCTTCAGATTTACTCACCTTTTGTCTCTTCTTAGGGGAAAATCAGGCTTATATGAGACAATATCCGTTCATGACAAAAATATATTATAATATGAAGCAAAATCACCATATCCAAATTGGATATTGTAACCTAGCATGAAGAAAAGAATTATAAGAGCAGGCATAAGAGTCAAAAGCCATGCATTTTCACAGTCAATTGTCCCATCAAATTACTTATCTAATAGCTATAACATATACCCAGAAGACCTGCTACAGAACCATGTAGGCCGTTTGCTTCCTGCTTCAGTGTCTGTGATCTTTTATGTAGTTTGCTTAGTTGATTGAAAGGGCGTTGTTTTCCTGGTGTCTTCCATCTTCTCTTTCTCTTAGCCTTTTGTTCAACAAGATTTCAGAAGCTCTGAAATGGAAGGATTTGATGGAGACCTCCAATTTAGGCTCCCTTAACACATAATGCCTGGCTGTGAGTCTCTGCATCTGTTCCCATTTGCTGCCAGAGGAAGCCTCTCTGACAGGGACTGGATAAGACACTGGTCTATAAATACAGCAGAATATCACTAGGAGCCATTTATTAATACTTTCATTTTTTTTAAGACCAGTAGTATTTGATTTTAAGTTAAGTCTCTGCTATTTAGTCACCGATTCATTGTAACCATAGGAGTGATAAATAGGGCATCCTCCTAGTGGCATGGGTCTTAAGTTAAACAAACTTTGGTTGACTAATACCACAAGTTCTATTTAAACACTGCCTATGTATATTTTTAAGGCAGGACAGATTGTAAATCAAATATTTGTGCCAGAGTTGATTTCTTTCTTTATCTTTTGGTAGCCTACGAGTGCATCATCACACCAAAAGGATTAGAACTTAGGGGTGGAGGCTCTATAAAGGCAACAGGTCAATTTCTGGATGCTCAATGAGTTGTATTGTTGTTTTAGAAATGTGGCTTCAAATGCAGTTTGTAAAGAGCAACCATTTGTCATATTGTAACTGCCATATTGATTTTCATAGTGGCTTGCTGGAGGACATTTTATCACACTGTGAACCACAAGACTATGTTATTTAAAAAAAAAACATTATCTGTTTCTAGTTGTGGTGTGGCTTGGCCCTTAGCACACAACTTTAATCCTTCTTTCTGGAATACAGACATGCCTTTGATAATCACTTTTAATCCCAATTGATGAGAAAAACTTAGTTTATAGAAAGATGTATCTATGTTTGAAGGTGATGTATAATTGAGTGGCAGACAACGTGACTACTTAGAGAAAAAATTGACAGAATAGGATGTGCTCAGCTCTCATTGGAAAAGAGAGGAAAGGGAAGCTATTTGAGAGTGGGGGGAGGGGGAAGGAGAGAAAGAGAGAAGAATGTAGTTTTACTGAGAGAGAACAAGCTAGACACAGATTAAGACAAAACAAGTCATAGCATGAAGGGTAAAAAGATTAGAACATATTACAAAAGTTAGAATGATGCCAAGAAGAGCAGTACAGAAAATGCCAAGAGAAAGTATCCATATAGGATCAGTCAGCTTAGAGAAGGGTTTGAGTCAGTACAGCTGACTTGAACCAACCAACCAGAGCTCAGAAAAACAAGAAAGTGCGAGCTTATTCAGCAACAAGTCTCAGAGGCTAAAAACATTCTACATCTAGATAAGATTGGAGGATAGAAGCTTCCAGGACTAGGCGTAGGTTAGCAGATGGAGTCATTAAGCAACAGAGATTACAAAAAATGAAGTTTATATTTACAGTGCTGCAAAAGTTAGCAATCCCATCAACAATGGAGGGGAGTTCCCCTTGCTGCATATCCTTGTCGTCATGAACTGTCATTTGTATTGTTGATCATAGCCATTCTGGCAGGTATAAAGGTGGAAAATTAAAGTAGTAGCATCATGGGATTCCATTTCCTTATTCTTTACTTTCATGCTTGAACTATTGGAGTCATCTTATCCTCCAGGGTTCATACATATTTCTTCCTTCCTTCTCAGTCATTCCCAGGGTATCTAGTAGTATGCTGAGGTTCTTCATCCACTTGGAATTAAGTTTTCAAAGAGAGATAAGGACCTACTTTCATATTTCTATGTGCTATATTTATTTATTTTACATCTGTATTTTCTATAGTTTTTCCAGTAGTATTTTTGAAGTTGTGTTTTCACTATTACATATTTTTGAAATATTTGTTAAAATATAATATTTATATGTGAATGAAATTATATGTAGATACTAATTAGATTCCGCTGATCAATAAGCCTATTTTTGCACTGACACTGTTATTTTAATTACTAAAGCTCCTTAGTATACGTTGAAATATGAGTGGTTCTACCTTCAATAATATTTTTATTTCTCGTGATGCTTTTGGCTCTCCTAGGTCTTTTATATTCTTATATAAATTTTGTTTTTTTAATTTCTGGAAGATTATAATTGTAATATGATAGGAATTTTGTCTTATCTATGGATTGCTTTTAGTAGTGTAAGATTACCTATTGTCACAGCATTAATCCTAATAATCTATGAGTATAGGAGAGCTTTTCTTTCTTTCTTTCTTTCTTTCTTTCTTTCTTTCTTTCTTTCTTTCTTTCTTTCTTTCTTCTCTTGTCTTTTAAAACCGCTATAGTACTAGTCTTTAATTTTCTATGTTGTATTTGTTCCAACATATTATCCCAAAATAGTGTGTTCTATTGTGAGTGGTGTTGTTCTATTGGCAAATACAATAGTAAAATATTTGAGACATATAACTAAATATAGAATTCTCATAAAATGAAATAAAATAATTGAGATGAACTTTTAAAACATTACATCATGTCTTATGGATTAGGCTAATAAAAATTAAAAGTACTTTGGGGTTTCACGTTACCCCATTCAGCATGACCAGAATTAACAAAACAGCAGATTTTGGTAAGGAGTTGGGGAAAAGAAAGCACATATGTACATATTAACTGTGAGGGGGAGTTCAAACTGGAAAATCCATTATGATAATCAGTATAGTTTCAAAAAACAAACAAACTACAACTAAAATAAACAAACAAAAAACCAAAAACTGAGACCTAAGATATGAAAAGATCCTGTTATACCATTCTTGAAAATAGACACAAAGGGCTCTCATTATGAGCATATGAAAACAGAATAGATGTCTATCAACTGAAGAATTGATAATAAAATTTGATAGATTTATATATTGGATTCAGCTCTTAAGAAATGTAAGTATAGAAAATCAGATGGTAGCTTAAATCACTATATGTATTATTTATATTTGAAATACCCATAAAGCACTTATAATGGTTCGGAAATTAAGAAGCAGGTATGGGGGCAGGTGCTACAGGAGTGAAGATAAAGAGAGAGAATATAGTGAAATGATGGGCTAAGGTAAAATAATGTAACAGGAGGGCTAAATTCTGGTTGGTGAATGGAAAGGAGAGCAAAGGAACAACTAGGGGGTGGGATAGCCTAATTATGTGTGATATGTTGTGATATGATATGATACAATCTATCATATAGGGGCTTAAAATATAATTAACATATTGATATCACAGTATAGCATATAAAAACTCAGTCCAAGGATTGGTTCTTTAGAGTTGCCATCCTCTGAAGTTTTATGGGCTACTAAAATTAATAGACATTTGCCAATGGTTCTGGTTACCCTCTAGAACCTGATGGTACAACTCTATTGGTGAAAACCCCGCATACTTAATCATAGAATATGGAGAAATCAGACTAGTGACTAACTTAGAAACTCCAGAGTTACTAGATAATTTACCTAGTGCACTTAGGTGTTATTCATAATACAAGCAGAAAAAGTAATCTTACCCAACTTTAAAATTTGTGAGCTTTAAAAATAGCTAACATAGGAATACATAGTCACTGTTTTAAAAGTGGCAAGAGCATCATGGAAAGGATCAACTAATTTATGATTGGAATTCAGTCGTTTTCCATAAGATAAAACTCAGACATTGTATTATTATTGGGCCAAGTATTTTCTGTAGACAGGCTAGAGGCCCAGGGTGCTGCTTCATGGACATACTATGAAACTGATGTCTAATTATTTATCATAACATCCAATTATTAATGCTTCTTCCAAAACCTACATGGAAAACCAAAACTAAACAAGATGGAAAAAATAAAAGACTGAGGAATTGCTAGTCCTTGATGGAACATCTATATCATATTCCTTTCTTCCAAGGCTCTGGAATAATTTTAAAGGAGACATGAAAAAATGTAAGAGACAGGGGTAGCAATAATTATTACAAAGAAAATGCCTTTCATCATAACAAGGTAGCTGTGCAAATGAACTAACTCAAAGTAGTTATGGCAGCATGTATAAGATTTATGCAATTTCAAGCCAGTCCAAACCCAGCATGGGGGAAGTAGGTGGGCATAAAGTTCATCTACCTCTTTCTGAGGAGCTACTTGAAATTTGTAGTTTTGGGGGAGAAAATATCTACTTTCCTTAAAACTATATTACTTATGAGTAGGCTATAATACACTGCAAGCCATATCTAAGAGCATATAGGCATCACATTTGAATTTGATGAGCAGTTAACAAATAGTAGTCAATAAAGAGGTACAAGTCAGAGAGGAGGTGGGTGGGGGACTTGAACAAGATCAAACTGCACTGTACAATATTCTCAAATAACTAATTTTAAGAACTGAAAACATACTGTAGACAGTAATGTTAATGAAAACAACCATTATGGAACATATAAAGAATTGTCTATTATTCCATAGCAAGAAAAATATGATAAAATCATTGGTGAAAAGGAAAGAATCAGAGTGTTAAAACTGAAATCAGCCAAACAAAAGGAAAGAAGCATTTGTTTCTTAAATAAAATGGAAAGCAAAGACAGGAAATAAATAGTATTATCAGAAAATATATTTTATGATATATTTATGTCCTGATTATATAAATAAATATTGTAACATTATATATAATATACATAATGTTATATATAATATATATAAATTCATATACATTATATATACTATATAACATATAATATATAATATACATAATATATAATATTATTATATATTATATTATTATATTATATTAATGTATGTTATATATAATATATTATATTATATGAATATATATTATATATATTATATATATTATATTATTATATATTATATATTATATATTATATATTATATATTATATATTATATATATAATTATATATTTTATATTATATTATATTATATATTATATGTTATTGTATATTATATATTATATATGTTATATATAATATATATTATATATTATATATAAATTTATATATATTATATAAATTAAATATTATATATATGAATTATATATAATTAATCATATTATATATAAATGTATATGTTATATATATAGTTTAAATATATGTTAGATATTATATATAAATTATATATAATAATATTTTATATAAATATATATATATAATATATAATATTTAATTTATATATAATATACATTTATATATATATAAATATGAATATAATATATATATAAATTGTAACATTATATAATATATATAATTTATATATAATATATATATATATATATATATTATAAATAAATATTGTAACAATACAGGATGGCACCATATAGTAGGTCAGAAGCATTACTATAGAGTTAAATATGTCTTGTATTTGCTAGATAAATGAATGTAATTATTCTAATTGGTTAATAATATTCAGTCTTAGAACGGAAAACTAAAAGATGAACATTATGGCTAGTATATACATCAACAGTCAAATTTGCTGGGTGTGATACAAAAAAAATCTCAAGGCTGGCTTCATGGACTTACCCATGGAATCTATAGAGTTGCATAGAGTTCTCTAAGCAAAAGTAGCCTCTATTTGGTTTATAATTGCTCCCTCCACTTTAGAATTATTGATAATTTAAGGACAAGTAACCCCCAATGTTTAATGTATAAATGATTTCAAAATTATAGAACAATATTAGCAACTATTTAACAGTTTTTTTTACTTTTGCTCAAACATACATTAATGTTAAGATTTTTTTATATTGCCTGTGATTTTCTTATATATATATATATATACACACATATACATATACATGTATATACATATATATTACACACACATATATATATATTCATTAATGTCTGTTTATAAATACTCAGTCACATTTTCACAATAAAGATAGAAGTAAAGAGGTATTTTCTAAATGCTTGAATATCATTTATTCAAAAGATATTATTGAACTTTTAACAATAATAAATGTTATAGCAAATTATAGATGCTATTATAGTCACTATAATCTGTTTTTCAACTTTCAGTAGGTTGTGAATTTAAAAGAAAATTTTCAGTAATATGCAATAAGCGCTTGAGAAATGATGTCAATTATATGTAATGAATATTTTAG
This sequence comes from Mus musculus, assembly GCF_000001635.26. NCBI lineage: Eukaryota > Metazoa > Chordata > Mammalia > Rodentia > Muridae > Mus > Mus musculus. Next base: position 15,947,086 of record NC_000076.6, read on the forward strand.
ATAAGTTTATTATGAACTTACCAGTATAGTATACAAGTAATTATTGAAAAGAATATATGCCATAAACCAAATATCTACTCTAATAACAATAAATTAGATCTAAATGACAGAACATATCGATGAAATGTGTGCATTATGCAGAAAATAAAATCCACAAACGCATGCAATTTTTATTTCAAGTGAGATGAAGTAATGTAATGAATAGCTCAATTTTGTGATAGTTAGCATAAATATTACATTCAATAAAGATCAGTTTTTCCAAATCATTACAATTAGAAGTATGCCAAGTTATTTTAAAAGAAACATATAAATCAAACAAATAAAAACAGAATAATAAAGGAAGCTAGAAAGAAAGCATTCACTGTAGGAACAGGAAAAATAACCTGTGGTAGTTAATACGAATACATTATAGTTCTCTATTGAAATTATATGTATCTCAACCAATCAGTCGGTAATTTATCTGTATGCACTTATACAAATACATAAATGATGCAGAGCCTTTAACTGAAATAAAAAGACTTCAAAATATGGCAGAACCTTCACAGAGTGGAATTGTCACTTTTAGTGACACATGGAGCTAATATTGTTTCCCTTCCAACTTTCTGAGAAGAATGTTTGAGCAGGTTAGCACTCTAGGATCAAAAAATATACAATTTTTTTGAAAGCAGCTTGATTTTTATATCAAGTATGCTTTCAAGAGGCTTAAAAATGTATAGCTTTCATCAAGTAATTGCTCTTTTCAAACTCCAATAAAAAGAAATAACATGTTCTTGGCTATGTAGAAACTACTTCTAGTGAAATCATTTATTATAAAGAAAATATGACAATACAGTACTTGTATTTCAATGTGACTTTAAATGGTTCAAGAGACAGAATGAAGTGCCTCACAGATTAATTATGAACTAATTTTGATTTATAAACAAATTTTGAAATATAAAGCAACAAATTTCTACATAGTATGGAGTTTGTTGGTTGACAATTATCATCTTTGACACATTGCAAACTCTAAAACATTATGTGTAAGTATTCCAGTGAATATATGCCATGTAAAATACTCTATACTAGGGTACATGTAAAATAGTAAAACTACAGTAAACATCCCTGGCTTGTGTTTGATAATGTTATATACGACTTTTATTGTCATCTTTTCATTTGATCATTCTAAATATTCTGTTAGTAGAGAAATGTTACTGTTAAATGTTGTAAGTCAGAAATATGAGAAGGACCAGAGGGATTACTCAGCAACTGAAAGAACCTGATGTTCACTTATGAAAAACTGAGTTTATATCCTCAGACCCATATCAGACTGCTCAAAAACATCTGTATTCCAGGTCTAGGATCTCAAACCATCATCTGGTTCTATAGGCAACCACCCACATGTACACACATATCTATACAGCCACAAACATGTGACCATAAATTGAAACAAAGTAAAAGCCCCCCCCCAAAAAAAAAGGAACCCAGACTAGTGTACTAAGAAAGTTAATGTAATATGAATTACTTTTATATGCAGTCAATTTTCTCACAAGGTATATGAAAATAATAGTGATTCATATAGCATTCAATCTGTAAGTTTAGTTTTCTGATGAGAAAAATCCAATCATATATCTGAATGCATAAAAAGATGTAGGAATAGAAAAAAAACCAACAGAAACAATTAGTTAGATTTTTCTAACTCTTCAAGTTTCTCCACAAATTAAAAAGTAAAATATGATTTTAGGAAAATAAGAGGAGAAATTTATCCGTAGTGTTGGGTTTGCAGGCACCTATTGCCCTTTGGTACTTTCACATGTCCTGGAAGTCTCAGTTCAGTTGCTATGGTTGTATGAAAAGTGCTTTAATTACATCTTCTCCAAGTCAAAAATGTTTTTTTTTTAACATTGTCAAAGAATTTTGCCAAGTCCTGTAGGCTATGGAAGAGATGGCATGACATGGTTACTGCCCCTGCAGCAAAGCCAGCAGGTTATTAAGCCAGCAGCCTCCACAAGTGTTGATGGTAACTTTAGGCATAAGACATGTTTTGTTTTTTGTTTTGTTTTGTTTTGTTTTGTTTTGTTTTGTTTTGTTTTGTTTTGTTTTAACAATAGTGTATCGATTTGACTTTATGTTCCACCTAGAGGGGAATGGCCTATCTGTCAGGGCTAATGACTCCATGATAATCAGAGACAGCATGATTCAAGGACTTGAAAATGTGTCTATGTGACACTGAGACATTCAGGATGGCCTTTAAGGCTGTGGGATAGGATTCTGAAAATGAGTTCAAGAATATATAAACAGGATTTGTCAACTATGCAAAATATTAGGATGTAATATGAGCTAATGAGGGGCTTCATGGACCTTAAAGAACAGAGGCTACTGCACTAATGTGCCAATAAAGGGAAAGGAATGGGTAAAAACATGTTTCATGGTTGAAGTAATAAAGGAGCATCAGGCATGGTATGTTTGGCGATCTCAGGACAGGATCCCATTCAGCTAGCTTATTGTTTGTGCTCACAAAAGCAGGCAGATCTCTGAATTTATTTGCTATGTTAAAAAATAAATAAAATAAAATGTACTTGTCTTATTCTAAAAAACAAAGGGTCTAAAGTTATAAAATGCTGATTTCTGGGATAATCAAAAAATGAGCCTTGGCAAGATATATATATATATATATATATATATATATATATATATATATATATATATATATATATATATGTAAATAAAAGCCTGAGCTTTGGTTTGCAAGAGAGCTACCTAGAAAGAATTGCTTGAATAGCTAGCATAGCTCTTCTAGAATTTTTCTGGTGAATTTTCTGATATTTGATAGAAAACCAAAAGGCTATTTAGAGAGTTATTATAGTTCATTTAGAATTTAGCTAGCAGGTCTAGCAGGTTTTCTGATGTTTTAAAAAAATAAATCCAAGAGCTATCTAGAGAACTATTACTTTTCTTCTAGAATTTTTCGTTTTTTATTGATTATTTTATTCATTTACATTTCAAATGATATCCACCTTCCCAATTACCCCTCCTCAAACTCCTCATCCCATTTCCCCTCTTCTGCCTACCATTTGTCTCTATGAGTAGGTGTCCTCCACCTACTCATCCCCTCCTACTTCACTGCTCTAGCATCTGCCTACAATAGTGCATCAAGGCTACACAACACCAAGGGCCTGCCCTCCAATTGATGCAGATAAGGCAACCCTCTACTATTTATGTATCTGGAGCCATGGATCCCTCCATGTATATTCTTTGCTTGGTGGTTTATACCCTGGGAGCTCTAGGGGGGTCTGGTTATTTGACATTGTTTTCCTATGGGGTTGTAATCCTCTTCACCTCCTTAAGTCCTTCCCCTAGCTCTTCCATTCTGGTCCTCAAGCTAAATTTGATGATTGGCTATGAATATCTGCATCTGTATCTGTCAAGTACTGACAGAAACTCCCAGGGAACATCCATACCAGGCTCCTCTCAGCTAGCACTTATTGGCATCAGCAATAGTATTGGGTTTGGTGTCTATATATGGGATGAATGGGCAGATAGTCAAGGCAGAATCTCAGAAGGTAGAACTGATCGCAAATGCCATGGAAACATACTGCCTACTGGCTCAATCCTTGTGGCTTGCTCAGCTTGCTGTCAAGAGCTCTCAGGACCCCCAGCCCACATCTGGGACTACTTATAGTGAGCTGAGCCCATCAATATTAATCATCAATCAAGTAAATAAATAAAATAACCAATTAATAAAATAGAAAGAAAATTCACCTCAGGCTTGACCACAGTTGAATTTTGTGGGTGCACATTACTAATTGTGATTCCACTTCTCAAATGGCTAGCTGGAATCAACTTGATGTAAGAGTAGTCAGAACATTAAGGAAAACATATTTCTCCTGGAATGGGTTCTGATCTCCAAGAGGAAAGCAGGTGATCCCTCTAAACATGGTGACAACACTTTATAACTTTTGTTTTGACAACTAATGTACCCTTTAATATTTTTAATCTTGAGTTTCTTCAGTTTTTTTTTAACATTACTATAGCTTTTATATTGTATGGAGTGATTGTGAACGTTTTTTTTCTTTTTTTTTCCATTTTTTATTAGGTATTTAGCTCATTTACATTTCCAATGCTATACCAAAAGTCCCCCATACCCACCCACCCCCACTCCCCTACCCACCCACTCCCCCTTTTTGGCCCTGGCGTTCCCCTGTACTGGGGCATATAAAGTTTGCTTGTCCAATGGGCCTCTCTTTCCAGTGATGGCCGACTAGGCCATCTTTTGATACATATGCAGCTAGAGTCAAGAACTCCGGGGTACTGGTTAGTTCATAATGTTGTTCCACCTATAGGGTTGCAGATCCCTTTAGCTCCTTGGGTACTTTCTCTAGCTCCTCCATTGGGAGCCCTGTGATCCATCCATTAGCTGACTGTGAGCATCCACTTCTGTGTTTGCAAAGTTTCTGCAAGGCAAAAGACACCGTCAATAAGACAAAAAGACCACCAACAGATTGGGAAAGGATCTTTACCTATCCTAAATCAGATAGGGGACTAATATCCAACATATATAAAGAACTCAAGAAGGTGGACTTCAGAAAATCAAATAACCCCATTAAAAAATGGGGCTCAGAACTGAACAAAGAATTCTCACCTGAGGAATACCGAATGGCAGAGAAGCACCTGAAAAAATGTTCAACATCCTTAATCATCAGGGAAATGCAAATCAAAACAACCCTGAGATTCCACCTCACACCAGTCAGAATGGCTAAGATCAAAAATTCAGGTGACAGCAGATGCTGGCGTGGATGTGGAGAAAGAGGAACACTCCTCCATTGTTGGTGGGATTGTAGGCTTGTACAACCACTCTGGAAATCAGTCTGGCGGTTCCTCAGAAAACTGGACATAGTACTACCGGAGGATCCCGCAATACCTCTCCTGGGCATATATCCAGAAGATGCCCCAACTGGTAAGAAGGACACACGCTCCACTATGTTCATAGCAGCCTTATTTATAATAGCCAGAAGCTGGAAAGAACCCAGATGCCCCTCAACAGAGGAATGGATACAGAGTTTCTTCAGTTTTTGTTTGATTTGTTTCATGATGGTTTTTCCTCCTCCTCTTCCTCCTCCTCCCCCTCCTTCTATTCTTTTCCGAATTGATACTGAAATACAGAGTGCTGGATATTTTTCAAAACATTTTGAAAATGTGTCTTTGGTGACTGTCACAGAGATTTCAGAAAAGAACATAAAATACAGAAAATTAATTGAAGAGAATTTCTCATTGGTTTTAGCCTGAAAAACAAATCCATTTTTACCCCATGTACACATTTTAAAGAGCTGTATTTCTTTACCTTTCATTATTTCCTTTTATTGCTATTATTTCATTAACAAGCTTCTTTGCTTTTGAATTCCTTCACTTACCTTATAACCAAGCCTCCCTATATTTATAGAAATATACTGATGCTGTTCCTGTTAAATAAAATGGTTTACTTTGTTATTTTTTATTAATCACTTTATTCATTTACATTTCAAATGATATCCCCCTTCCCAGTTACCCCTCCATTACCACTCCCATCATCTTCCTCTCTCCCTCCACTTTGACTCTATGGAGGAGCTCCTCCATCCATTTACCCACTCCTGCCTCATCCCTCTAGCATTCCCCTATGCTGGGACATCAAGTTCCCCCCCCCCACCAACACCCGCATTAATGTCAGATAAAGCCATTCTCTGATACATATGTATCTGTAGTCCTAGATCTCTCCATCTATGTTCTTTGGTTCGTAGTTTAGTCTCTGGGGACTCTGGATGTTCAAGGTAGTTGTATTGTTCTTCTTATGGGGTTGCAATCCCCTTCAGCTCCTAGAGTCCTTATCCTAGCTCTACTATTGTGGTCCCCATAATCATAAAAATAATGACTTTTTTCATCATTATGGAAGAGACAAAACTAAAAATAACCAAAAGATGATCACTCCCAGGTTTTAAAGTCTTCCTTAAAGTAACATACTTTAATTTTCCTAGTATTTTAGAATTTAATTTATATTTTTTATATGATCAAGCATATTTAATTAAAAAGTTTAGGTTTAATAAAATATTCTTGAAGATATCAAATGTGCTAAGTAATCTGTCTGTCCATATTCATAGGGCAGACTAAACATGTTCCTTTTTAAGTATGTGTGTGTGTGTGTGTGTGTGTATATATATATATATATATATATATATATATATATATATATACATTTGAAGAAACAGCTGGAATAAAATACTTTGTCTTCACATACTTTATAGCATTATCCATTATCATAAGCCCTTTCCACACTTTATAATGACAAGATGCAAGTCAAGCTTTTATTTACATATTATAGCTAAAAGACATTTATAACACAATAGATAGATAGCTTACTTAAATATTTTCTGAATGCTAATATTTTAAGTAGTAAAAATGTCATAATTTATTTAGAAATTCAGTATGATCTTACTATAATAATCAAATAAAATAAATATGCTGCAACTAAGAAGCATGAAGCAAGCATCACCATTCCTGCATAATCCTCTTTGGATAGCATAAAAACAGGAATTTTCCCCCCTATGATGCCAAGAAAGCAACTAATAATCACTGCTGTCACCTTAGGTTTCCGAAAACTGAAATAGTTTCATCTTCATGCTTCTGATGTTCATTTATTGTCATACAAATTCCTTCTTCCGCTTTCTCTGAGGTACACGGTACATCAGGAGAATCCATCATAATTTCAACTTAACTGCACCATGATGACTTAAAATGGTTCAAGTACTAAATTATCTTTAAAAACAACTTAATCATAAGAATTTAAATAGAATTTCTCATACAAATATTTTTTGTTCTGGTGTTTTGCATGATGTAACATTTATTTACAATATACCAAAGTGCAAAACCTCCATGATTAATTGTGATCTTTACCTAGTAGGAGACCACGTTATGAATGATTCATAAGCATGTCTGCTCACTGAAATTGAAAATCTTTATAGCAATGCTAGCAATTTTAAGTTTTACTAGTTTACATTTATAAATCAATTCCAGAGACAATGTTTTCTGCTTTCCATTACTATTGACACAATATAAATTATTTTGTAAAACTCTTTTAGTTTAGTACCTTTATTTATTTAATCAAAAACTACCAGTATGAATGACACAAATTAGAAGAAAATCATTCTAAATCAGAGTCCTACTCATTATTTGACTTCTCCAATTTTCATTTTGACACATTTTGTGTCATTTATCTCTAAGAGTTTTATTTTTATATTTCCAGCATACTTCCATTTTCTAGTAACTTAAAAACTTTTTAAGATAAAAAATTCTAACTCTTCTGGGTGCTTTGTGTGAATTAAGCATAGAGAATAAATTACAGAGGAATTATGTGTCTACAATTTTTATAAAGAGGTGACTACTGAAGTATAAATTAGTCTTCTTTAAAATCTTCAACTCAGTAAGGAATGTATATGATGTTTGCATAAAAACTTTAAAAATATAACAAGCCATGGTAAGCTATATTCCTCTGTCTGATATGAAAATGTATTAATTTTTTGAAGTAAAGATAAGGTATGGTAACTTTTTTGTTTTGATAGCTATTGGGAATCAATTAAATATTTAATAAATGCTTCCTATTTGTTAGAATTGGTTCACATATATTTGGTGTCTTTACCAGAATATACCAGGAATACAAATACCCAATTAGTTAAGAAGCTAAAGAAAAAAAATCTGTGTCTGTGATTTTCAACACCTACTAAAACCTAAGAATAGGATTTTGGATGTAAAACATGATGCATAAAGTGTGGTTGTACATTGCTACTTAACGGGAATTCTTCCTGAGATATGATAGTGTTATATTCTGAGTGAGGATAAAAAAGAGCAGAGAAGTTAGAACACTAAAAAAATAAAATTGTAATTATTTTAAAAATTCAAACCTTTGAAATGGTGGTAAATTTATTTAATAGGATGGTCAATTTGAACTCTATATAACATTCTGTTGTACATTTTTCATGAATGTAACAACTAAGGAGGTTAACACTATTAGTATTTATAGTACCCACATCATTATTTCATAAAATGCTGGCTATACTAAAATTCAGTTCTATCTCTTTCTATTATGATTTATTTTACCTTTGAGATTATAATAAAATTAGATCATTCACCATATCTACTATTCATTCTCCAACTCCTCATATGTAACCCCTTGTTCTGTCTTAGATTCATGACTTCTTTTTTATTTTTTTCTATGAGGGTTGCTATATATCTATGGGTATCTTAAAACATACATTGTTTAGTCAACAATGTCATTTGTATGTGTATGTTTTCACAGGTAAACAGTTGGTATTGGATAATCAGTTGCTGTCTTCCTCCCACAGAAGAGCTATGTCTTGTTTTTTCAACATTCCTTACTTGCCTATACTTCTTTTAGGACTCATGAGCTTTCCCCTTCCAACTCTGCATGCCCATTTGTATCGTTCTTGTACATGTCTTGGTGAGATGTCATGGATAGAGCATCTGACATTATAGGAGATACAATATCATGGGAAATTTCCTGGTTCTCTGCCTCTTACAGTCTTACCACTCTGTCTTCTGCAATGATCCCTGAACCATAATTACAAAAGGTTTGTGTTGTAGATCTATGTATTATGACTGTGTTCCAAACTATGCATAGTGATTGGCTTTGGCTTTCGTTAATGCTACATCTGATACAAAGAGAATCTTTCTTGATAAGAGGTGAGAACAACATTTATCAGAAAATATAGTGATACCAATTTAGATCATGGAGATTATGCTGGCTTAATAGAGGTTGTGTGTTCTCCATGATCCATTACTGTACTAGGTCTAGGTGTTTAGTTGCTTTACCAAAACATGGCAATTTTTTTTATTATTATTGTTGATGAACTCTTATGACTACTTACAGAGCTCTTGGTTGCCACCAAGATATGTGTGCCACTATTGCATCTTTATGCTTACTATGCTATGGTGTTCATTGTTGTAGTTCATAGACATAATCTGGAGAGAACTATTTGTTGCTTAATTCATTTGAAAGTTTTCATGGAGTCTTCTGGTGTCTTGAAAACTACTCCTCAACAAAGAATATGCATTTCAGATTGGATGCATCTTGGGCCCTCTGGGTTCTGAGTTAGAAATGCCTGGTGTCGTCAGCAATACTTACATCTACCTTCTTGGAAAATCAAGAGCAATAGCAATAGCCTGTGACTTGGAAATCTCTTGGACAACTTTAAACAGCAACTCAGGATGACTCTTAAGGCTTAGTGTTGAGGGTTTTAGAGTGTTTTTGCTATTGTTTGTTTTTCACTTTGTTTGTGTTGGATCATCTATTGCTTTTGTAGGGAACATTCTTAGCCCAGATAAGTTTTCACTTAAATTATATATGCACTGATATGCAAAGGCATGCATGTAACACAGGCATTTGTACATAGTTAATAGTATGATGCTTATGAGTTTTCAGACATTGTACTGTCACTTTACCCTCCTTCATACTCTTCCCCTCTCTAATCAAACTCCATTTCTCCATTTCCTCCTTTCCTCACTTCTATCCTGCTATTGTCCCTCTATTTCTGTGCTCCCCAGGTCTGCAAAAGCTTATGTGATGGTCTACTTTCACTCTCCAGTTTTCTGCAGTTACTCTAGGATATTTAATTGCATCTTAAGAAGTGAAGCTAGAACTTACAGATGTGAAAGAACCTAGAAACTTGCTTTGTTGGTCAGGATTAACTCACTCAATAGGATCTTTTCTAATTCTACATATTTCAAAAAATATCATGATTTCAATTTTTCCTTACTGAAGAATAGCATTCTATTATATATAATCTGCCATATTTTCATTATCTATCATCAATTGAGGGATATCTTTATTAGTTCCACAACCTGGAAAAAGAGTAGAAATGAACATTGCTCTGAAAATAGGATGAGGAATCCTTTGAGCATAGACAGCAGAGTGGTATTGCTGTGCCATATGGTAGACTTATGGTTAGCTTTGTGAGTTTGTTCACACTAAACTCCAGAGTGTCTGGACCAGTTTGCAATACAAGCACCAGTGATTAAATCTTTTCTTTTGATGATATTATTTCCAACAATTGCTGTCAACTGTTTTGTTGAACTTGTCCTTTTGACTAAGGTAACATGAAGTCTAAAAGTTGTTCTGATTTTTATTTGTTTAATCAATAGGGTTGATGATCATTTAAAGATGTGTCCCAGTCATGTAGATTTCTTCCCAATGGAAATTTTTCATCAGATCTCAAGCCCATTTGAGGAAGGGAAAAATTTTGTCTTTTTAAAAAAAATTATTTACATATTAAGCATTTTAATCCTCTGTTAGAAGTATAATTATCAGAGACTCCCTCCCTTTCTTTGTGTTTCTTTTTCATTGGCTTGATTCTTTAAGAATGCAGAAGCTTTTTAGCTTTATGAACTTCTACTTTTCAATTATTGACCATAAATGTTGGGTAAATGGAGCCCTATTTTTATCCCTAAATTATGGAGAGCACTGCCTATGCTTTCTTCTAGAAGTTTCATTAGTTCAAGTTTTACAGCTAGGTCTTTGATATATTTGATATATTTGGAGTTAGTCTTTGTACTGGGTGATAGAAATAGGCATACTTTCATTTATCTATTTCAGGATACCCAGTTTTCTCAACATCATTTACTGAAGATGCAATCTTTTCTCTAGTTTGTTTTGTCTTGTCATATTTCTGAAGTATTAAACAGATATACTCATATGTATACTCACTTGTGTTGTTAGTGCTTAGAAAAGTTATTGAGTTATGCAATCTGCCTTTGTATTATGCCATGATACAGAAATTATCTTTCATAGAAATTTTCTGGTATGTGAAATCATTTCAGAAATGACATTTTAAAATTTAGAATATCAATTCATTTCATTACTTCATTGGCTATAGTTTTTTTACTTATATTAAGTTCTTAATTTTTTGTTTTCTTATTTTTTGTTAAAATTCTTTCCATTTAACAATATTTAAACTCAATTGGCATACTTAAATGTAGTTTTCCATACTTCAGTTCAAACTGAAGTTTTTTAAAAAGCTGAAATTATGCAATCAAGTAGTAAAAATAATTGTTCACATATTTTTAAAATTCTTATCTTGTTAATTCTTTTGATGTGTAATTCCTTTTAAATGTATTGAATATGTCACTTACAACTTTATATCATAATTGCTTACTTATTCATTTCATTTTGCATATATTCCATTTACAAGCAAATATTCAAAACATTTATTCACAACTTTAATTTGCTCTGCTAATCAAGGGAGCTCCCCAAGTTTTAGTGTAATTCATGTATTTATGGAGAAATACCCCAGTATACTGTTGTCAAGTAGATGCTTAATATTAAAGGACAGAAATGTCAAGATATTTATACCTTTAAAAAAAAGGTATTTTCTGGTACATTTTTTTTAAATCTATGATTTGTAAATTCATGTCATCTCAAAGTTGAAAGACTCTTGGTACTCTTTCTCAGTTTGTATCTCTTTAATTTCCTTTTCTTGCCTTATTGATCAAAAAGGTGGTTTGACTACAATATTGAAAAAAAGTGGTAAAATTAAATATCTCTTTCTTGCTGTTTATGGCAAAGAGATTGCTTCAAGACTTTTTCCATTTACTATGATGTTGGTGTGTGTTTCATATATACTCTCATTTTGCTGTGTTATGATATATTTCCAATACTGCATATTCTTTCTAGAAGTTCATCTCAATGGGATTTTGTATTTTGTCACAAGCTTCTTCTGAATGTATTAAGATGATCACATGATTTGTATTATGTGATATGGTTTATTACACTTGCTTACTTGCATATCCTAAACCATCGTAATGTTTCTGTGTTAGAGTTGAATTGGTCATGGTGGCTAATATTTACAATGTGATTATATATTTACATTGTAAATATTCTACTGAACATTTCCAGTCTATGTTACTTGGTTATATTTGGCATACAGCTTTCTTTTCTCTTTGCTTTTTTTCCCTTTTCCCCCTCATATACCTTTACCTAATTTGGGTATTAGAATGACTAACTTAATAAATTATTTTCTCCTCTGGTTAGTTTAAAAATGTTTGGCTACTCCAGAGCTTCCAGGTCATTGCTTGTACTTCACTGCCTTAGTGTTAATTTTCAGAGATATGTTAAACTAAAACTTTGTTTGAACATGTCTTCTCTACCAAACATTTGCCCTACCAAATTTTGTTCATTACTATACAACACTTTCCAGGAGGTGAGAAAGAATGAAGAGAAGGAGGGTGTCCAAGAGGTCTACCGATGTGAAGAGATACCATGACCACAAAAACTCTTAAAACAGAAAACATTTGAGTTTACAGTTCAGATATTTAGTCCATTACTGTCATGGTGGGAAGCATGGAGGCATGTAGCCAGACAGGATACTTGAGAGGTAGCTGAGAGTTCTATATCTGAGTCTGCAGTCAGCAGAAAGATAAATTCACTGGTCCTGACTAGAGCACTTGAAATTCTAAAACCCACTCCCAATGATACACTTCCTTCAACAAAGTTATCCATACTTCAACAAGGCCAAACCTCCTAAGAGTGCCACTTCCTATGGAATTATGGGGGTCATTTTCATTCAAACCACCACAGAGGGAAAGGAGAAGAGAAGATAATGAGGGGAGGAAGAAGTGGAGAGGGAACTCTTTCTATTGGCTTTAAGAGTTGGTGTACCCTACTTCTCTATTTCCATTTTTTTCCCATTCTTCTCTTTAAATCCTTTTGTAATGATTGGGGTTCATGGATGTAATTGGAGGCTGAAAGAAGAAAAGAATCTCTTGCCTTCTCCTACAACAGGGGACCAACTCACCAATACTTACTGGCATTTGTGTTATAAATGTTTATACCAGGAATAAAACCAGAAAATTTAAACTGATTTATGTAGGTAAAATAAAAATAATTAAATATATATATAAGAAAGGATTCTTTGTCAAAAATCAAGTATCTACAGGTATATGGGATTATTTCAGGGTTTATTTTTTACTCAATTTCATTGAACAACATGTCTGTTTCTCTACTAATACCAAGTAGTAATTACTAGTATTCCTCTGTAGTACAGCTTGAAATCAGGGGTGGTAATTCCTCCAAAAGTTCTTTTTTGCAAAGGATTCATTTAGCTATCCTGGATCTTTTGTTTTTCCACATGAAGTTGAAATTGTTCTCTTCAAGGTCTGTAAAGATTTGGGTCGAAATGTTAATAGGAATTGCATTGAATTTGTACATTTTTCTGGTATGATTGCCATTTTCTCTGTTACACAGACTGGTCCATGACCATGGATGATCTTCCTTCCTTCCTTCCTTCCCTCCCTCCCCTCCCTCCCTCCCTCCCTCCCTCCTTCCCTCCCTCCCTCCTTCTCCCTCTCCCTCTCTCTCTCTCTCTTTCTTCCTTTCTTTCTTTCTCTCCATATTTTAATCTCCTCCCCAGTCCACCTGCCACCTATTCCACATCCCATACTATCTCCTCCCCACCCCCTGTCTCTACGTGGATGTCCCCACCAACCACAACACCTGACCTCTAAACTTTCTGGGGCTTCCAGCATCTTGAGGGTTAGGTGCATCATCTCTGAATTAACATAGACCCAGCAGTCCTCTACTGTATTGTGTTGGGGACCTCATATCAGTGGTTGTATGCTGACTGTTTGGTGGTCCAGTGTTTTGAGAGAACTCAGGTCCAGATTAATTGAGACTGCTGGTCCTCCTACAGGGTTGCTCTTCTACTCAGCCTCTTTCAGCCTTCCCTAATTCAACAACAGGGAACAACAGCTGCTTCTGTCCATTGGCCTTCTGTCCATTGTTCTTGCTGGGTCTTCCAAAGTGCAGTCATGATAGCTCCCTTTTTATGAGCACTCCATAGCCTGAATAATAGTGTCAGGCCTTGGGGCCTCCACTTGATCTGGATCCCACTTTGGGCCTGCTGCTGGACCTTGTTTCCTTGGTCTACTCTCCATTTCTATCCCTGTAATTCTTTCAGATAAGAACAAATATGGATCAGAGTTGAGGCTGTGGGATGGCAACCCCATTCTTCACTTTCAATCTTCTGACATCTTCATATTTTTCTTCAGAGATTTGAACTTGTTGTCATATAGGTCTTTTACTTGCTTGGTTAGTTACACAAAGATATTTGACGTTATTTGTGGCTATTCTGAATGCTGCTGTCTTCCTAATTTGTTTTTCAACCTGTTTATCATTTATAAAGAGGTATAATAATTTTTGTAATTGCTGATAATTTTGTCAGCCACTGACAGCTAATTTGCTAATGGTGTTTAACAGCTGTAGGAGTATTCTGGTAGAATTTTTATGGTCACTTACATATACTATCTTGACATCTGCAAAGAGCAATACTTTGATTTCTTACCTTCTAATTTGGATCCCCTTGCTCTGTTTTAGTTGTCTTATTGCTCTAGCTAAGACTTCAAGTGCTATATTGAAGCGATAGAGAGTGGACAGCCTTATATTATCTCCGTTTTTGTGGAATTACTTTATGTTTCTTTCCATTCGATGTGATGTTCACTATTGGTTTGCTGTATATTAAAATAATTTGGGTTTATATATGCTCCATGTATCTGTGATCTCTGCAAGACATTTAACATGAAGGTATGTTAGAATTTGCTAAAGATATTTTAACATCAAATCTGATGATTATGTGCCTATTTTTCTTTCAGTTTGTTTATATGTGAATTATGTTGATGGATTTTAATATAGTGAATCACCGTTACATCTCTGGAATGAAGTCTACTTGGTCATCATGGATGTCTTCTTAAGGGAAGTTGATCTGAAATTGTCCTTCATTGTTGAGTCTTTGTGCAATTTAGTTATCAGGATGACTACGGTCTCATATAGTGAGTTTGACAAAGTTCCTTCTGTTTTTATTATACAGAATATTTTGAGGAGTACTGGAATTAGCTCTTCTTTGAAAATATGGTAGAATTATGTTCTAAAACCATTTGGCCCTAGCTGTGTTTTGGTTGAGAATATTTAAATTTTTTTTTAATTAGACATTTTCTTTATTTACATTTCAAATGTTATCCCCTTACCTGGTTTCCCCTCCAAAATCTCCCTATCCATTCCCCTTTCCCCTGTTCCTCTACCCACCCACCCACTTCTACCTCCCTGCCCTCCCATTCTCCTATATACTATACTCCTATAATACTGGGGTATTGAGCCTTCACTGAATCAAGGGCCTCTCCTCTCATTAATGCCTATCAAGGCCATCCTCTGCAACATATGCAGCCTGGGCCATGGATCACTCCATGTGTATTCTTTGGTTGGTGGTTTAGTCCCTGGGAACTATGGGGTGTCTGGTTGGTTGATATTGTAAGGCAAAGTCACTGTTAATTGGACAAAATGGCAACCATCATACGTAGAAAAGATATTTATAAATCCTACTTCTGATGGAGGGCTAATACCCTATATATATATATAAAACTCAAGAAGTTAGAATCCAGAGAACTAAATAACTCTGTTAAAATGGGGTACAGAGTTAAAGAAAGAATTTGCAACTGAGGAATACCAAAGGGTTGAGAAACACCTAAAAAAATGTTCAACATCCTTAGTCATCAGGGAAATGCAAATCAAAACAACCCTGAGATTCCACCTCACACCAGTCAGAATGGCTAGAATCAGAAACTTGGTAACAACAGATGCTGGTGAGGATATGGAGAAAGGGGAACACTCCACCATTGTTAGTTGGATTGCAAGCTGATACAACCACTCTAGATCTGGTATTGGGTGACAGAAAAGGACCTCAGGAAGTAGGAGGTTACAGTTACCCTCCAGAATGCAACAGAGACCTGGGAGGTGAGAGACTCTCAGAGCTCAAAGGGAGGGACCTTAGATGAAATTTCCTATAGTAGGGAGAGGAAACTTATAGAGCCCACCTTCAGCAGGAATTCGGGGCATCAAATGAGGGAGAGAGTTGCCACCCCACATTTAAAACTCTGAGGCATAAATTTTCCTGTCGGAAAGAACTGCAAGGATGGAAATGGAGAGGAGCCTAAGGAATAGAAGATCCAGCAACAGGCTCAAAGTGGAATCTAGCTCAAGAGGAGGTCCCAAGGCCTGACAATATTACTGAGACTATGGGGTGCTCAGATAAAGGGACCTATCTGACTGCACTCCAGAAGATCCAACAAGCAGCTGAAAGAGTCAGATGCAGATATTTGCACCCAACCAATGGACAGAAGAAGCTGACCCCGTGGTTGAATTAGGTAAAGGCTGAAAGAAGCTGGGGAGCAGGGCAACCCTGTAGGAGGACCAGAAGTCTCAATTAATCTGGAACCCTAAGATCTCTCAAACACTGGACCACTAACCAGGGAGCCCACACCAACCAATAAGAGGCCTCTGACACATATACAGTAGAGGACTACCAGGTCTTGGTTCAATCAGGGATGATGTACCTAACCCTAAAGAGACTGGAGGCACGAGGGTGTTTAGAGTTCTGGTGGGGTACGGGTGATAGGGGATAGGGACATTCTCGTGGAGACAGGGAGTTGGGGAGGTGGTCTTGGATTTTGAACAGAGTGTGGATGGTGGAGGGGAGTATAAAATCTGGGGTGTAAAAGAGAAAAACACAAAGAAGATAGGAAGGAAGGAAGGAAGGAAGGAAGGAAGGAAGGAAGGGAGGGAGGGAGGGAGGGAGGGAGGGAGGGAGGGAAGGAGGGAGGAAGGAAGAAAGAATTCTGTACCCAGAAAAGAAAAAAAGTGGTAATCTTGCAGAGTTTTTCCTTGTTGCGAGTAAAATGCCTTCTCTGTTTTGGTTAATTTTGATGAGAGTTCATCTTATTAGATATTTGAATGGCCACTCTAGCTTGTTTGTTTGTTTGTTTGTTTGTTTGTTGGGGGGGGTCTATTTGCTTGGAAAACCTTTTCAAAGTCCTTTACTTTGTTATATTAGCTATCTTTGTTGCCAAGATCTGTTTCTTGGATGTAGCAGGATGTTCCTGTTTATGTATCTACTTTGTCATCCTGTATTTTTTTTTTAAAATTGGAGAATTGTCCCCATTGTTGTTGAGAGCTATAAACAACCAATGGGTGGTAGATCCCATTGTTTTTTTTTTTTTTATTTTTTTTTCCATTTTTATTAGGTATTTAGCTCATTTACATTTCCAATGCTATACAAAAAGTCCCCCATATCCACCCAACCCCACTCCCCTGCCCACCCACTCCCCCTTTTTGGCCCTGGTGTTCCCCTGTACTGGGGCATATAAAGTTTGCAAGTCCAATGGGCCTCTCTTTCCAATGATGGCCGACTAGGCCATCTTTTGATATATATGCAGCTAGAGTCAAGAGCTCCGGGGTACTGGTTAGTTCATAATGTTGTTCCACCTATAGGGTTGCAGATCCCTTTAGCTCCTTGGCTACTTTCTCTAGCTCCTCCATTGGGAGCCCTATGATCCATCCATTAGCTGACTGTGAGCATCCACTTCTGTGTTTGCTAGGCCCCGGCAAAGTCTCACAAGAGACAGCTACATCTGGGTCCTTTCGATAAAATCTTGCTAGTGTATGCAATGGGGTCAGCGTTTGGATGCTGATTATGGGGTGGATCCCTGGATATGGCAGTCTCTACATGGTCCATCCTTTCATCTCAGCTCCAAACTTTGTCTCTGTAACTCCTTCCATGGGTGTTTTGTTCCCAAATCTAAGGAGGGGCATAGTGTCCACACTTCAGTCTTCATTCTTCTTGAGTTTCATGTGTTTAGCAAATTATATCTTATATCTTGGGTATCCTAGGTTTGGGGCTAATATCCACTTAGTGAGTACATATTGTGTGAGTTTCTTTGTGAATGTGTTACCTCACTCAGGATGATGCCCTCCAGGTCCATCCATTTGGCTAGGAATTTCATAAATTCATTCTTTTTAATAGCTGAGTAGTACTCCATTGTGTAGATGTACCACATTTTCTGTATCCATTCCTCTGTTGAGGGGCATCTAGGTTCTTTCCAGCTTCTGGCTATTATAAATAAGGCTGCTATGAACATAGTGGAGCATGTGTCCTTCTTACCAGTTGGGGCATCTTCTGGATATATGCCCAGGAGAGGTATTGCTGGATCCTCCGGTAGTACTATGTCCAATTTTCTGAGGAACCGCCAGACTGATTTCCAGAGTGGTTGTACAAGCCTGCACTCCCACCAACAATGGAGGAGTGTTCCTCTTTCTCCACATCCACGCCAGCATCTGCTGTCACCTGAATTTTTGATCTTAGCCATTCTGACTGGTGTGAGGTGGAATCTCAGGGTTGTTTTGATTTGCATTTCCCTGATGATTAAGGATGTTGAACATTTTTTCAGGTGCTTCTCTGCCATTCGGTATTCCTCAGGTGAGAATTCTTTGTTCAGTTCTGAGCCCCATTTTTTAATGGGGTTATTTGATTTTCTGAAGTCCACCTTCTTGAGTTCTTTATATATGTTAGATATTAGTCCCCTATCTGATTTAGGATAGGTAAAGATCCTTTCCCAATCTGTTGGTGGTCTTTTTGTCTTATTGACGGTGTCTTTTGCCTTGCAGAAACTTTGGAGTTTCATTAGGTCCCATTTGTCAATTCTCCATTTTACAGCACAAGCCATTGCTGTTCTGTTCAGGAATTTTTCCCCTGTGCCCATATCTTCAAGGCTTTTCCCCACTTTCTCCTCTATAAGTTTCAGTGTCTCTGGTTTTATGTGAAGTTCCTTGATCCACTTAGATTTGACCTTAGTACAAGGAGATAAGTATGGGTCGATTCGCATTCTTCTACACGATAACAACCAGTTGTGCCAGCACCAATTGTTGAAAATGCTGTCTTTCTTCCACTGGATGGTTTTAGCTCCCTTGTCGAAGATCAAGTGACCATAGGTGTGTGGGTTCATTTCTGGGTCTTCAATTCTATTCCATTGGTCTACTTGTCTGTCTCTATACCAGTACCATGCAGTTTTTACCACAATTGCTTTGTAGTAAAGCTTTAGGTCAGACATGGTGATTCCACCAGAGGTTTTTTTATCCTTGAGAAGAGTTTTTGCTATCCTAGGTTTTTTGTTATTCCAGACAAATTTGCAAATTGCTCCTTCCAATTCATTGAAGAATTGAGTTGGAATTTTGATGGGGATTGCATTGAATCTGTAGATTGCTTTTGGCAAGATAGCCATTTTTACAATGTTGATCCTGCCAATCCATGAGCATGGGAGATCTTTCCATCTTCTGAGATCTTCCTTAATTTCTTTCTTCAGAGATTTGAAGTTTTTATCATACAGATCTTTCACTTCCTTAGTTAGAGTCACGCCAAGATATTTTATATTATTTGTGACTATTGTGAAGGGTGTTGTTTCCCTAATTTCTTTCTCAGCCTGTTTATTCTTTGTATAGAGAAAGGCCATTGACTTGTTTGAGTTTATTTTATATCCAGCTACTTCACCGAAGCTGTTTATCAGGTTTAGGAGTTCTCTGGTAGAATTTTTAGGGTCACTTATATATACTATCATATCATCTGCAAAAAGTGATATTTTGACTTCCTCTTTTCCATTTTGTATCCCCTTGATCTCCTTTTGTTGTTGAATTGCTCTGGCTAATATTTCAAGTACTATGTTGAAAAGGTAGGGAGAAAGAGGGCAGCCTTATCTAGTCCCTGATTTTAGTGGGATTGCTTCCAGCTTCTCTCCATTTACTTTGATGTTGGCTACTGGTTTGCTGTAGATTGCTTTTATCATGTTTAGGTATGGGCCTTGAATTCCTGATCTTTCCAAAACTTTTATCATGAATGGGTGTTGGATCTTGTCAAATGCTTTTTCTGCATCTAAGGAGATGATCATGTGGTTTTTGTCTTTGAGTTTGTTTATATAATGGATTACATTGATGAATTTTCGTATATTAAACCATCCCTGCATCCCTGGAATAAAACCTACTTGGTCAGGATGGATGATTGCTTTAATGTGTTCTTGGATTCGGTTAGCGAGCTCCCATTGTTTTGATGTTGAGGGTGGTCCTGTGTGTGTGGTGTATACTTTCTTTTTTTTTTTCCATTTTTTATTAGGTATTTAGCTCATTTACATTTCCAATGCTATACCAAAAGTCCCCCATAGTCACCCACCCCCACTCCCCTACCCACCCACTCCCCTTTTTTTTGGCCCTGGCGTTCCCCTGTACTGGGGCATATAAAGTTTGCGTGTCCAATGGGCCTCTCTTTCCAGTGATGGCCGCCTAGGCCATCTTTTGATACATATGCAGCTAGAGTCAAGAGCTCCGGGGTACTGGTTAGTTCATAATGTTGTTCCACCTATAGGGTTGCAGATCCCTTCAGCTTCTTGGGTACTTTCTCTAGCTCCTTCATTGGGGGCCATGTGATCCATCCAATAGCCGACTGTGAGCATCCACTTCTATGATTGCTAGGCCCAGGCATACTCTGACAAGAGACAGCTATATCAGGGTCCTTTCAGCATAATCTTGCTAGTGTATGCAATGGTGTCAGCATTTGGAAGCTGATTATGGTGTATACTTTCTATTTTAGTTTTACTCATGTGGAAATATCTATTTGTTCTAGGGTTTTTGGGTGTGTTTACCCTCCTTTTATTGGATTTTTCTTCCTAATAATCTCTGTAAGCAGGATTATTGGAAATATATTATTTAAATATTTTTTTCTTGGAATATCTTGTTTTCTACTCTTGTGGTGTTAGAAAATTCTGCTGGGAATTGTAGTGATTTTGGGTGACTACAATGTTTTAGAGACTGTAAGAGATCTACCCTTGTTGTTCTGACTTTTGAAGTCACTGTTGACAAGTCTGATGTAATTCTAGTGCTTCTTCCTTACATGTTATTTGACATTTTTTTCCTTACAGCCTGTAATATTCTTTCTTTAGTTTGTACATTTAGTGTTTTGATTACTATGTATTGGGAGAATTCTCTTTATTGTCCACGCTATTTTCTGTGATGTAAGCTTCTTTTATGTTTACAGATACTGTTTTCTTTAGGGACTTTTTTTTTCTATGATTATGTTGAAGTAATTTTCTGATCCTTTTAGATGGGAATCTTCTGCATACAGACAGTCAGTTAGACCATTTATTGAGGATGTTTTCTTTTATCCATTGTATTTTTTTTTAGCTACTTGGTCAAAGATCAAGTGTGTGTAAGTGTGTGGTTTTATTTCTGGGTCTTCAATTCTATTCCATTGATCATCATGTCTGTCTCTGTATCAATATAATGCAGTTTTTTTTTATCACTATTGCTGTGTAGTTAAGATTGAGGTCGGGATGATGATTCCTCCAGCAATTTTTTTGTTTTGTTTTGTTTTGTTTTGTTTTGTTGAGAATTGTTTTCACTATTCTGTTTTTGTTGTTTGTTTGTTTGGTTGGTTTTTGCCTTTCCAGATGAATTTGTGGATTGTTCTTTCCATGTCTTTGAAGTTTTTGAAGAATTGTATTAGGAATTTGATATGTATTTCATTGAATCTGTAGATTGCCTTTGGTAGGATGGCCATTTTTACTATGAAATTCTGCCAATCCATGAGCATTGGATATTTCTTCATTTTCTGAAATCTTCGATTTCTTTCTTGAGAGACTTGAATTATTGTCATACAGATTTTTCACTTGTTTGGTTAGAGTTACCCCAAGATACTTTATATTGTTTGTGGCTATTGTGAAGAGAGTTATTTCCCTCATTTTTCTCAGCCTGTTTATCACTTGTTTGTAGGAAGGCTATTGATTTGAGTTAAATTATACCCAGCCACTTTGCTGAAGTTGTTTATCATCGGAAGAAGTTATCCAGTAGAATTTTTATGATTGTTTATATATATTATCATATCATCTGCAAATAGTGATAACTTTATTTTTTTCTTTGCCAATTTGTATCCCTTTTATCTCTTTTTGTTGTCTTATTGTTCTAGCTAGCACTTTGAGTACTACATTGAATAGATATGAGGAATATGGGCATCCTTGTATTGTCCCTAATTTTAGTGGGATTGCTTCAAGTATCTCTCAATTTAATTTGATATTGGCTGTCGGTTTGCAGTAAATCACTCTTTTATTATGTTTAGGGATTGGCCTTGAATTCCTTATCTCTCTAATACTTTTAACATGAAGGGGTGTTGTGTTTTGTCAAACACTTTTTCTGAAACTAAGGAGATGATCATGTGATTGTTTTTCCTTCAGTTTCTTTATATAGTGAATTATATTGATGGATTTTTCAAATATTGAACCAATCTTGCATCACTGGGATGAAGCTTACTTGATTGTGGTAAAGGATGGTTTTGATGTGTTCTTTAATTCGGTTTGCAAGAATTTTGTTGAGTATTTTTGCATCAATATTCATAAGTGAATTTGGTCTAAAGTAGTCTGATTTGTTTGGGTCCTTGTGTGGTTTAGGTACTAGAGCAATTGTGGCTTCACAGAATGATTTACATGGGGTTCCTTCTGTTTCTATTTTTTTAGAATAGTTTGAGAAATATTGGTATTAGATCTTCTTTGAAATTCTGGTAGAATTCTACACTTAATCCATTTGGCTGTGGTTTTTTTTTTTTTTTTTTTTTTTTTGGTTGACAGGTTTTTAGTGACTTACATTTCCTTATGGGATATGGGCCTGTTTAGATAGTTTACCTGCTCTTGATTTAGCTTTGGTATGTTGTACCTGTCTAGAAAACCATCACTTTTATCTAGATTTTCCAGTTTTGTTGAGTATAGGCTTTTTTAGTAGGATCTGATGATTTCTTTTTAATTTCCTCCATTTCTGTTGTTATATCTCCCTATACATTTCTGATTTTGTTAATTTTGGATAGTTCCTCTGGGCCTGTTACTTAGTTTGGGTAGGGGTTTATATATCTTGTTTATTTTCTCAAAGAACAAGCTTTTGGTTTTGTTGATTTTTTTTTTTTTTTTTTGGATTATTCTCTTTGTTTCTATTTGGTTGGTTTTGCCCATGAGTTTGACTATTTCCAGCTGTCTACTCTTCAAGCTAGGGTGCTTTCGCTTCTTTTTGTTCTGGGGCTCTCATGTGGGATCTTAATTTGCTAGTGTATGATTTCTTTAGTTTCTTATCAGGGCACTTAGGGCTATGAATTTTTCTCTTGGCACTGCTTTTATTGAGTCTCATAAGTTTCAATATGTGTGTCAATATTATCATTAAATTCCCGGAAGTGTTTAATTTCTTTCTTTATTTCTTCCTTGACCAAGTTGTCACTGAGGAGAGAGCTGTTTAGTTTCTGTGTGTATGTGAGCTTTCCATTGTTTTTTGTTTTTCTGTTATTGAAGACCAGCCTTAGACCATGCTGATCTCATAGGATGTACTAGATTTTGTCCATCTTCTTGTTTTGGTTGAGGGTTGTTTTGTGATAAATCATATGGTCAGTTTTGGAGAAGGTACCATGAGGTGCTCAGAAGAAGGTGCTTTCTTTTGTTTCAGGGTGAAATGTTATGTAAATATCTGTTAAATTCATGTGATTCACAACCTCTATTAGTTTCACTGTGTCTCTGTTTAGTTTCTGTTTCAATGACCTGTTCATTGGTGAAAGTCGGGTGTTTATGCCTCCCACTACTATTGTGTGGGATTCAATTTGAGTTTTATGCTTTATTAAAGTTTCTTGTATGAATGTGATTGCCCATGCATTTGGAGCATAGATGCTCTGAATTGAGACTTCCTATTGGTGGATTTTTCCTTTGGTAAATATGAAGTATTCTTCCTCATCAAGTTTGATAACTTTTGGTTCAAAGTATATTTTATTAGATTTTAGGATGTCAACTCTAGCTTGTTTCTTAAGACCATTTGCTTGGAAGACATTTTTCCAACCTTTTATTCTGAGATACTTTTGTCTTTGTTATTGAGGTGTGTTTCTTGTATGCAGTAAAACGCTGGATTGTGTTGGCATCTCCAGTCTGTTAGCTTATGTCTTTTTAATGGTGAGTTGAGTCCATTCATATTTAGAGATATTAAAGACAGATGACTGTTGCTTTCTGTTATGTTGGTTTTAGGTGCTTGTGGTTCTCTCCTTTTGCCTTTGTTGTTAGATGCTTAATATATTGTCTTTTATTTGAATTAGGTACATTCCTTGTGTTGGAGCTTTTTTCTAAGATTCTCTGTAGTGCTGGATTGGTAGCTTGATACTGTTTGAATTTAATTTTTTTCTTGGAATATTTTGTTTTCTCCATCTATGTTGATTGAGAGTTTTTCTGGGTACTGTAGCCTGGGCTGGCATTTGTGTTCTCTTAGAGTCTACATGACCTCTGACCAGGCTCTTCTGGCTTTCCCAGTCTCTGGTGTGAAGTCTTGTATAATTCTGATAGGTCTACCTTTTTATGTTACTTGGCCCTTTTCCCTTGCAGCTTTTAATATTCTTTGCTGTTGTTGTTGTTCTGTGTGTTTAGTGTTTTGATTTTTATGTGACAAGAGGATTTTTCTCTTCTGGTCTCATTTATTTGGTGTTCTTGTACCGTTATGGCCATCTCTTCCCTTAGGTTGGGTAAGTTTTCTTCTATGGTTTTGTTGAAATCCTTTTCAGGTCCTTTGAGCTGGAAATCTTCATTCTCTTTTCCTATTTTTCTTAGATTTGGTCTTTCCATTGTGTCCTAGATTTAGAGGATCTCTCTTCTATCTCTTGTATGTTGTTGGTGATGCTTATATCTGTAATTCCTGACCCCTTTCCTGGGTTTTCTATTTCAGGGGTTGCCTCCATTTGTGTTTTCTTTATTATTTCTACTTCCACTTTTAGGTCTTGGACTACTTTATTTCATTCCTTCATCTGACTGTGTTTTCGTATATTTCATTAAGAGATTTATTTGCTTCTTCTTTAATGGTATCTACCTATTTATCTGTGTTTTCCTGTATTTCTTTCAATGAGTCAGTTATATCCTCCTTAAAGGACTCTATTATCTTCATGAGATAGGATTTTAGGTCAACATCCTGATTTTTAGGTGTGTTGGTGTATTCAGGGCTTGCTGTGGTGGGAGAGCAGGGTTCTAATGATGCCCACATATATTGGATTCTGTTGCTTATGGACTTGCACTTACCTCTCATCATCTGGTTATCCCTGGTGTTTGCTGGTCTGAGTCTGTCCCTTTTTGTCCCTGGGTTGCTTCAGCCCTACTGGTAATCCTGTGGCCATGGCTGTAGCAGACTACCTGTGGGGCCTTCCAACTGGTGGCTCTTCAGAGGGGCAGAGAAGCTGTTGATATGTTGCCCTGGCTGCAGTAGATCTCCTGGGAGGTCTTCAGACTTTTGGGTCTTCAGAGGAGCAATTAAGCTGTTGTCCTGTGTGATGCTGTTCCCCGGGGTGCCTACGGACTGTGATTTGTTTCCCTGTGTGCAGCAGAACTTCAAGGATGCTTTCAGTCTATTGGGTCAGTTGTCCTGCATGCCACAGAACCCCTGGGAGGTCTTCAGTCTTTGGTGTCTGTTGCCCAGGAACTTCAGGGATGCCTTCAAACTGTGGTGCCTTCAAGGAAGCAGACATACTGGTGATCAGTTCCTCAGTTGCTCTATGGGCAGAGGATCTCCTAGGATGCCTTCAGACTGTGGTATCATGTGGGCGGGACCAGGAAAGGCAGCCTGTGTTTTGGTTGAGTGAAGCTTACTCCAGAGACCCAGTAGAAAACTCTACATGGGACATAACAGTGTGTCACGTTCCCAGACATAGGTGCCTGACACCATGGAGCCCCCAGCCCCATAATCCTGTGATTATGTCAAGTCCCCAAGCTCCTGGTATTCTAGACTTCATGCTCACAGTTACCTGACAATAGCTAGTGATGCTCCTCCCTACAGCTACCCTGCAACTTCAAGAAAGCCCAGTCCACTATAAAAGGGGCTGCTTGGCCCTCCTCTCTCTCTTAAGCTGGTAGCTTTCATTCTCATCTCTAGCTCTCCTTCTTTCTCTCCCTCACCCCCACTCAATGTGGCCATGGCCAGTCTCTCTTCTACCTTCTCTCTTTCTTTTTGTCTTTCTACAATAAAGCTCTAAAACCATGGACTGTCTCTGCTCATTAGACCTGCCGTACTTGAATGATGGAATAGGCCTTCCCCTAAAGAGACAGGGCTCTTAGGGTTACCAAGGACTCTTGCCCACACAGACACCACCCAGCACCCCCTCTCTCCCCTGCCCTCTTCTCCCTTTGGCCCATGGAATGACCGAGCTGCTCCCATGGTCCTCACTTTGTTCTCAGCTCTTCCATGGTGTCCAGTGATGTCCTGTGATGCCCAAAAGCTAAAACCTGTCATCTCTGGCTTCTGTAAGGCCCAGAGACCCCAGATTCCTCCCTCTCTACCCCTGTGAACTGGAGTTCTGTGGCTTTCCACAGACAGACGTCCAGCTGGGACTGTGTGGAGAGCACACAATAGTCCCCTGCATCTACCTGCCCAGAGCACCAGAGCTCTGGCCGGATGTGGGTTCTCTCCCACCCCTTTTACTTCCCCGTGCCCATTGCCTAGCAGTATCAGCTGTCCTGCTTGTAGTAGATCTCCTGGGATGCCATTTGCTCTATGTGCAGCAGATCTCCTGGGATGGCTCAGCATATGGTGTCTTCAGGGGAGCAGACTAGCTAGCCTGTCCCAGAAGAAAGGACTAGGTGTAAGGTGAATGGTATTTGATGGGCATGTGTTGGGGGGGGGGTGTTGATGGGTCGTGAGGCCACTTGGCTCCCAAAAGAATCTGTGGGACTTAGGGAGGGTTCTTACTAACTTCTCTAAGTGCAACATATCTTCTAGGATGGCTCAGGATATGGTATGTTCAGGGGAGCAGACTAGCTATAAGTCTCTCTTCAAATCTTTTTTTTTGAATTCATATTTTTATCAAGAGATAACTACTGTAAGATAAATATTAGATTCAAAGTATATTAATCATTTACTTATTATTTATTAAAACATGTATACAAAAAGCATTCTTTGTGTAGTGTATCCATCATAATTTTTCCAATATTGAATCTAATATAATAATATATAAGAAAACACATTACCTATTATGTAATTTATCAAAAAATCTATAAAAGAATGAATTCTCTCAATTTTCTTAATTTATTGTTGTTAAGAGCCTAATTTGTAATGAAACTCAAACAAATAATGGTCTCAGAAATTCAGTTTCATCCCGGAGTTGTAAAGAGACTAAAAGAAAATGAAGAGACAAATAAGTAGTCCCATTAAAATACAAGCTAGGTTCTGAAACCATGAATTGTTTCAAAGAGAGATACTGTAAATGAGAATAGCTTGTAACAATGTACAGAGGCAGAACAGTTTATTACAATTGGTTAGAGTGTTTAAATCAATTACTGGGGAGAAAGAAAAACAAATTGGGCCAGACAGAAAATAAGTAGACTGAGATTGCCAGTGGGCATTTTACAGGGCTAGTTCTGACAAGACACTTAGATTCTATATGTTAGCAAGATAATTACATTGCCAGACGGTGGGAAAAAAAATGAGTCTCTAAATGTCAAGAATGTCAATGCACAATTCCAAGTATCTCTAGAATTCAGGAGCCCTTTGAGTTCCTTAATAGAGAAAAAACTTATTTGTCTCATTTGTTTTGAATAATACCCAATACATTCAATCAATTCAAAGCTAGATTTGTTAGATATTGATATACCATACCCAAGAATAGGAAATACTTATTTAGATGTACTAGTCAAAATATTGGTTTTGTTTATTAAAATGTTTTATTGTATTTAAAACAAATAAAATAAATTTGATTTTCTTTGCTGAATTTATTTCAAAGACTTCACTATTGTTTTAAAAGGAAAACTCATTTGAGGAAGGATGGTGACATCAATCTGCCTACAAAATCTTCAACCCAGAATTTTCCTTGCCTACAAGATGTACAAGAATAAAGATGAAGCAGAGACCAAGAGAATGGCCAACCAGTGACTGCCCCACCATGAGACTTATCCCATGTGAAATAGTCAACCACTGACACTATTAATGATGCTCTGTTATTCTTATAGACCTGACAGAACTGTCTCCTGAGAGGCTTCATCTATCAGCTCAGCAGGAGATGGAGGCAGATGCAGAAATCCACAGACATATGTGAGGTGGAACTTGAGAATTCTTCTAGAAGAGTGAGAAATAGAATTGTACAAGCTGGAAGGCTCAGAGACACCACAAGAAGACA
Organism: Mus musculus; assembly: GCF_000001635.26. NCBI lineage: Eukaryota > Metazoa > Chordata > Mammalia > Rodentia > Muridae > Mus > Mus musculus. Next base: position 15,975,123 of record NC_000076.6, read on the forward strand.
TATAGAGACAATTAACCTGGTCCCTTGTTGAGTCATAGAGAATGGGCCACTAACCAGGAAGCATACAGAGGCTGGGCCTACACATTTGCACCAAATGTGCAGCTTGGTCCTCATATGTGTCACCTTACAAATGGTGTGTTTGGGGGTGGGGGGACTCTGTTCCATTATACTACCTTTTTTTCACCATACCTGGACTGCCTGCTTAGACTAGATATCCCCAGGTGAGATGATACCCAAGGGGCATCTCCACCTTCCTTGAGAATAAGGAGAAGGGCAATGGGGTGGTGGTGGAGGAATTTGTCAGGGTGAGCCTGAGAGGACAAAAAGGAGGAGGGACTGTGAATAGAATATAAATAAAATTTTAAATTATTGAAATAATAGTACTTGAAAACTGAGAACATGAAAGCCATGTGATTATGAGTGTGCACTGAGACATAAAGTTACTTCCTTGAGTCCTACTAACTCTAATACATTTTGAAAAATTTATATCTAGTAATCATGTGTTTGGGCGTTTCCTTTTTTGTGAAGTGATATCGTGACCAAGACAACTTTCATAAAGCACAACATTTAATTAGGGCTGGCTTACAGTTTCAGAGGTACAATCCATTATTATCATGGTAGGAAGCATGTCAGAATCCAATCTGTCATGGCACTGGAGAAGGAATGGAGAGTTCTACACCTTGATCTGAGGGCAGCTAGGAGGGGACTGACTTCCAGGCAACTAGAGGGAGTCTCAAAGCTCAGCCCCACAGTGACACACACCTCCTCCAACAAGGCCATACCTTCTAATAATGACACCTCCTGGGCCAAGCAGATTCAAACCACCCCACATGGTTAGTTGAAAACACATACACACACACACACACACACACACACACACACACACACACACACACACACACAGATGTGTGTATGATATATAAGTATATGTACAAGGTATATATGTATATGTGTGTTTGTGTACATATATTTGAGTTTATGCATATATGTATACATTTGGCTACATGTATACATGTAAAGGTAGGTAGAGATTTTGATCTAGATAGAAAACATCAAGATGAATATGTGTGTACATATGGAAATATTTATGTGCATATTAAGATATCTAGTGAATCCAAATAAAAGAAATTTATGATATTCTGTTATCTGCCTATGAATTCTTAGTCATTCATTCAGAGTGTCAATACCTTTCTGTGATCTTCAATTTAGTAGTAATCAACCATTATGTAATGCTACAACTATAAAAATTTTGACATGTGTATTGTTATCATTTTGTCAATGTATGTGTATTCTACATATCAATATAATGAGATTCCCCACTGACAGCCTTGTGCCAGGAAGTCCTGTTCAAAATACCATCTTATCAGCAGGAGCAACTCCACCAAGAAATGTTGACTGTTGAATTACCCAGAATGAGGATTTGAGGCAGAATTTGAAACTTAGAATCATTTTATAGAAGAAAACTACAGCCTATCATTCTGGGACATAGCAACAAAGAGAATGTCTATATAGAATCTGGCCTGAAATTCTTTGCCACCTTGAGAAGAACAACCAAACCAAATTGTCTTTTGGAATTATTGCATGGTAAATCAAAATGGTTGAACTTCTAATATTTGGGTACCTTAATCATTAGAAATAGGTTGCCACTGAAGTTCAGGGATGTAGGCAGTACCATGCAAATGAGATGAGCTTTTAAGAGGCTAGTACACTGACAGCACTCCCAGAACCTAGGACAATCTGTATTTCTTTGAGAAATATTCACTATGGGTATAATGGGTATAATGGTTTCCATTAAGCTAATTAAATAGTTTTCTCTAATTTTAATAGCACTCTACATGCAAGATCCCATTTAAGTAATGTCATGTTATATTTACTTATGTTTAATCATATTCTGCTTATTATTATGGTTTAATTTTTATGTGATTTAATAAACCAAGCCAATACCTGTATAGTACATCAAAGAGGAAAAAATCTTTATATTAATCAAAATAAATCATTCAAATCAAAAATTAATATCAAAACAGCTTTGACTGACAGTTTGTATGAAGATATATTTTGTTGGGCTTTAAACTGTTGTGTGAAACATGTTCTGTTTTGATATTAGTGATCTTACTTACATGGAATGTTAAACCTAATGTGTGACACTTGATATTAAACTCTAGCTCATAAGAACAAATTTTCTCTTCAAACCCTTCCTTAAATCCTCCATACAAGTGAAACATAAAATATCGAAGGCAAATATTATCGTATTTTTATTACATTTTCTGCCAGTTGTAATATCTAATATCCTCATGTTGCTTCTTTGACATTGTGGAAACATCACTGAAATAGAAGCTACTTTCTTTTCACACACATCCTTTAAAAGAAGATCATTAATCCAAATGCTTAAATTGTATAAGGACAAGCACACGATAATGTGACACTCCATGCACGATTGGAAGAAAGCCTATGTTTTAGACTGAGATTTTTTAAAATATTTTTTATTACATATTTTCCTCAATTTCATTTCCAATGCTATCCCAAAAGTCCCCCTAGATTTTTTTTATTATTGCTGTTCCTCACAATTCCTATGCTGAAATCCTAATTGTTAATAGTACCTGATAGTGAACTTTCAAAGGAGATGAATCAATTATAATGGAATGATCACGAAAGCAATTACTCCAGTTATAAGAACATTTTCAGAGATTATTATTCATATTTTCTGTGACATGGGGATATAACAAAATATAGTAATCTAGCAGAGAGTGTTTACTAAAACTTGATTAGCATCATAATAAATATCCTGTCAGTCTCCATGGTCATGACAAAGCATTATCAACTCTATATAAACTAAGTTTATGATCCTACATTATAAAACAACTGGACTGAAAACATGGACAGAAACAAAGAAAAACATGAATGATCCTAGTCACAGTGTTCTTTGCCTTAAAGAAACTTTGAAATTTTATGAGGTCGCATTTGTCTATTTTTGATCTTAGAAAATATATTGGTGTTCTGTTCAGGAAATTTTCCTCTGTGCCATGTGTTCGAGGCACTTCCATACTTTCTCTTCTATAAATTTCAGTGTATCTGGTTTCATGTGGACATCCTCAATCCACCTGGACTTGAGCTTTGTACAAGGAGATTAGAATGGATCCATGTGCATTCTTCTATATGCTGACTACCAGTTGAACCAGCACCACATGTTGAAAATGTCTTTTATCCACTGGATGGTTTTAGATCCTTTGTCAAAGATCAAGTGACCATAGGTGTGTGGGTTCATTTCTGAGACTTTAATTCTATTCTATAGATCTACCTGCCTGTCTCTGTACCAACATCATACAGGTTTTTTTTTTATTATTATTACTATAGTTCTGTAATATAGCATGAGGTCAGGGATGATGATTGCCCCAGATGTCCTTTTGTTTTTGAAAATAGCTTTCACTATCCTGGGCTATTTGTTATTCCAAATCAATTTGAGAATTGTTCTTTCTAACTCTATGAAGAATTGAGTTGTAACTTTGATCGAGATTTCATTGAATCTGTAGCTTGCTTTCAGCAAGATGGACTTTTTTACCATATTAATCCTGCCAATCCATGAGCATGGGAGATCTTTCCATCTTCTGAGATCTTCTTTGACTTCTTTCTTCAGAGACTTGAAGTTCATGTCAAATAGATCTTTCCCTGCTTGGTTAGAGTCACACCAAGGCATTTTATATTATTTGTGACTATTGTGAGGGATGCCATTTCCCTAATATCTTTCTCAATCTGTTTACCCTTTGGGTAGAGGAAGGCTACTGATTTGTTTGAATTAATTTTATATCTAACCACGTTGACAAAGTTGTTTATCAGGTTTAGGAGTTCTCAAGTGAAATATTTGGGGTCACTTAAGTATATGATCATATATGCAAATGGCGATATTTTATATGCTTCCTTTCCAGTTTGTATCCCTTTGACCTGCTTTTGTTGTGTAATTGTTCTGGCTAGGACTTCAAGTACTATATTCAATAGGTAGGGAGAAAGTGGGCAGCCTTGTCTAGTCCCTGATTTTAGTAGGATTTCTTCAAGTTCTCTCTATTTAGTTTGTTTTAGCTACTGATTTGCTGTATATTGCTTTTATTATTTACATGTATGGACCTTGAATTCCTGATATTTCCAAGACTTTTCCATGAAGGGTACTGAATTTTGTCAAATGCTTTCTCAGTATCTAATGAGATAATCATGTGGTTTGGTTTTTTTCTTTGAGTTTGATTATATAGTGGGTTAAGTTGATGGATTTCTGTATACTGAACCATCCCCACATCCCTGGGATGAAACATACTTGACCATGATGGATGATTGTTTTGATGTGTTCTTGGATTCGGGTTGTGAGAATTTTATTGAGTATTGTTGCATCAATATTTATAAGAGAAATTGGTCTGAAGTACTCTTTCTTAGTTGAGTCTTTGTGTGGCTTAGGTATCAAACTAATTGTGGCTTCATAGAATGAATTGGGTATTGTTGCTTTTGTTTCTGTTTTGTGGAAACATTTGAAGAGAATTGGTATTAGGTCTTCTTACACAATGCAATACTACTCAGCTATTAAAAACAATGACTTCATGAAACTCATAGGCAAATTGTTTGAACTAGAAAATATCATCTTGAGTGAGGTAACCCAATTACAAAAGAACACATATGCTATGCACTCACTAATAAGTGGATATTAGACCAAAAGTTCGGAATACCCAAAATACATTTTACAGACCACATCTAGCTCAAGAAGAAAGAATAACAAAGTGTGGATGCTTCTGTCCTCCTTAGAATGTGGAATAAAATACTCAAGAGAATAAATATGAAGACAAAGTGTAGAGTATAGAGTGACAGAAAGGTCATCAAGAGCCTGCCCCACCTGGGGATCCTTCCCATATACATTCACAAAACCCAGACACTATTGTGGATGCCAACAAGTGCTTGCTGACAGGAGCCTGATATAGCTCTCTCCTGAGAGACTCTGCCAGAGCTTGAATGAATGTTCGTAGCCAACCAGTGTAATGAGCATGAGGTTCCCAGTGGAGGAGTTAAAGAAAGGACTGAAGGAGCTTACAGAACTTGCATCCCCATAGAAACAACATCAGTATCAACCAACCAGATCCCCCCAGGTTTCCCATGGACTAAAGTACCAACCAAAGATCATACATGGAGTGACCCTTGGCACCAGCTGCATATGGAGCAGAGGATGGCCTTGTAGGGAATCAATGGGAGGAGAGGCTGTTGGTCCTATTAAGGCTCAATGCCCCAGTGTAAGGCAGGGAGTGGGAGTGAGTGGGTGGGTGGGGGAACACCCTCATAGAAGAAGGGGGAGGGAAGATAAGATAGGAAAGGGGATAACATTTGAAATGTAAATAAAGAAACTATCCAATAGAAAACAACAACAGCAACAACAAAACAAAAAACAAATGATCAGATTTTCCAGATCCAATGAAAATGTCTTCATAAAGTAAAAGCCTTCTTCATTTGATTTAATTTGCATAAGCATCCCAAAGTTAATTTTCTTGCGCTGCCCTTAGCCTTTTATCTTTACCAAAGTACCTTAAGCCTCATACTCCTCTGTAAAAGGAATTAATTATTCTAGCTAGACCATATAAAAGACATATAACCCATAAGCCTAGATTGAGCAGGTTTAGGGCTATTTCAGCTTAAACCCCAGCTATATGTCCTTGCTAACTTGCTGTTTCTCTTTACCATGTGTTCATGGTCCATCTCATTTCATGGCAGCTGCCTCCTTACTTGGTCTCCTTTCTTCTATGGTTTCTTTACCTGCAACCCACAGCCAGGTAATTGAAAACCAGCCAACCTTTATCTACTGTCCAATCACAGACTTTAGCTTTTTATCTACCAATTAATTTAGGAAACAAGTTTACATAGCATCATTTGTTATGCATGAGGATCACCTCCTTCTTAAGGATCTACTTGAGGTGGAGAAGGACAATCAGATGTTGGGGCCAGTGTTTAAATTTTGAATATATCTTCCTGTAACTCCTTTTATCTGTCTTTCTTTGCCATATTTCTGAAGCCTTAAGTATATGTTCAAGCTTTTTCTCTCCTTCTCTACATTTCTCAGTACTCCATGTTTCCTAATATAACTAACATTGTGTGGAGCTTTGGTGTTTTATATCAACTTTACTTTGAAAATTTATATATGATGGATATACTATTTGTTGTCAATATACTTCAGAGGATTTGAATGCAGGATTGTGGGACTTGATCAAAAATATCATACAGTGTGAAAGAGTTTCTCTTCACTATCACTATTCTAGTATGAACTACAAACAAGGTTGTGTTTTGAAGAATGTCATTGTCAATGTTCTCTCTATGGCAATTAACTGTCTAAAATGATAAATTATAGACAATAATGACTTAAGTTGGAGAAATGCCTAACTTAAGGAATAAAATATTTATCAATCCTCTATCAGTTGAAGGAAACAGTATTGTTCATGATACTTGATAAAAGAATTTCTCATTCTTCATACCAAACCATAGCTCTTTTGTTTGCTACAGGCTAAGAAATTCTAACAATACTTGTCAAATGAGTATTAAAATATTTTAAGTTGAAGATTTAATATTTTACTGCATTGTATTTTTAAAAACTCTAACAATGAAGAAAAAGATTTTATTGGGTATTTATAAGCCTTGCTCCATTATAAAAGAAACCTAAACTGATCATGGTTTCTGTCTTGTCAGTGTTTTTGCTCTTTGGGGTGGCATACATATTTTAAACATAGAATTAAAGGTTATAAGGAAAATAAGAGCTTAAGCCACAACAGGCAAAGTATATCAACATACTGGGAGAGAGCTAGCATTCTAAGAATTACCTAAATATGTACAAATATTGCCCGTGAGACTATTACTTCCTGAAATCTAGGTCATCTATATTTAGATAAACCCAAAAGAAACTCTTAGTAGTACATATTATCACAATCTATGATTCAGGATCTATATAAATCTTGGTTTTTCTGTCTTTAAAACAGGGCATGTTAATGTGCTAAAGCCAAGGATTTCCGTGACCGCAAGAAATTCAATATGTTAAAATATGAATAAATTTTATAACAGTTTTCTTGATAATAAAATAAGTTTTTTCCCAAATGCAACTCTCCTAATATATTTGCAAAATATTTGGCTATCAATTATCATGAACAACACTATCCACATACATATAGTTCCTCTAGGAAGACAAGTCTGAATTAGACCATTAGATCACTGCCAAAAGACAACAATTCATTTAAAAAACTAGAACTTTTGATGAAATGTTTGTAATTTCTAGAATACAGTGAATTTATTTGCACTACTCATTCCAAAATATCAAGATCATATCATTAACAAAATTTCATTTGCTTATTGATACACTTTCAAATTGAAATCATATGAACTCACTCTGTAGACATACAGGAATGTCTGAATTCCTGGGAAATCACCCCAATAGTCTGTAAATGTGTGTAGTCTTCCTTTTATTACTGCTTAAGAAACTCTTCCAAAAGAGATGGAAAATTTGAAATAGCATCTCTGTCATTATTCTATCCACATGGTTGGCAAAGTGTAATTGTTAGAAAACAGAGCTGTTCTATCCCATTGGCCAAGAAAACACTTTTGATCCTGGAACACACTAATAATTATTAGTGTTTTTGTTGAGTCTTGTGGTAGTAAATTTTGGAAAGAGGCATGGGAAGAACATTTTGGTATATACTCATATGTTAGCAAAACTGAAAATATTTTCAGTATTGACATAAGATAGAAACAAGACTACTAGTTCCAGAAATGAGTGTCTTTTTACTTTAAATTTTAACAGGATAATATAATTTTCTCTTTCTGGAGACCTTTTAATGTGATAGAAGTCATTACATGTTAACATTGTTTAGTCTCCAGACAGGAGAATGTTTCATTTTCTCTTTGCTTCTGCAGAGGCTCATTAAGTATATTTTACTCACTTTTTTCATTGTTAAATATGTGCAATATGGATATGAAATACTTTCCTAACTGAAATGTGTAATCAAATGACTTCCCATGGAAAATATTCACTTTTAAAAAATGAAATTTGCTATAAATGAGAAGCAGAATGACTGTAGAAAAAATTGTTTACAAGTATACATAAAAAGGAAAGAAAGAAAAAGAGGAAGGAAGCAAGAAAAGAAGGAAACAAGGAAATAGACTACAAAATTTCCTATTATTCTTGGATCTCTATGATTAATAGGCAACAACTGAAAACTAGCCTCTAATTTTAGGATTCACAGTCATAAATATTTTATTTGCTTTTTATTTAGAATCTCACTCTTAAGTCTCAGCTAGCTTTGAGCTCAAACCAGTTCTCCTACCTCAGCCCCCAAGTTCAGGTTTACAGATGTGAAGAATCATGCCATCTAGACTTAACAAGCTAATGTTAAAATATTTTGAGAAGCTAGGAGGTGATGGGACACTGTTTAGTCCCAGCACTCTGGGAAGTAAAGGCAGGAAGATCTCTGATTTCAAGTCCAGCTAGGTCTATGAAATGAGTTATAGGACATCAAGGGACATGCACACACACACACACACACACACACACACACACACACACACACTCACACTCACACAACACACACAAACAGCTCTTACTAGTAAAACCAAATAACAACATCATCAATAGCAGCAACAATAATAAAAATAAATAAGACATTTTGAGTAGTATCAACTCGTCTAGCTTTATTTGAATGAGGTAATGTATTAAATGAAGCAATAAATAGACTCAAAGGAACTTTATAATTCTATAATGAAAAACAAATATGCAGAACAAAAACATGTGAGTTGTGACATAAATAAGAATAAGAATAAGGTAGAAACGTAATGAAAATGTTCATATGAACTTTGGCAGTCCATGTGATCACAGACACACAAAGACACACAGACACACACACACACACACAGAGAGAGAGAGAGAGAGAGAGAGAGAGAGAGAGAGAGGATGAAAGAGAGATTTATAAATGAAAATGAATGAGTGAATGAATAAATAAATAGATAAATAAATAAATAAATAAATAAATAAATAAATACATGCGTGTTCAATGAGTACTGATATGTAGTTAAGAATGGTTGGATTATGAGATTACTCAGTGATTAAAAGCACTTTTTCATCTTGTAGAATTTTCTTGTTTGGTTCTCAGCACCTATGTGATGTCTCAGAATCTCTTAAACCTTGAGTCTCAGATGAGCTAATGCTGATTTCTAGCATTTGTGAGCTCAGCATGTATATGGTGCATATTCATAGGCACCATCTTCATACACATAAGTTAAAAATGTATAAATATTTAAATTTTTCTTAAAGTCCACTAATAAAAAATAAAAATGCCTGCCACAAGTTTAATGTAAATATTGCCAAAATACTATATGAAGTGTTTGTGTATGAAATACATAAAGTATAATTATAAGTCAATGATGTGAAGAAATATAAACATAAGAAAAATTTCAAAAAAGTTTCATAAACTCTATAATAACCTCTAAAAAGATGGTAAAATCATAGCAACTGAGAAAATACAAACTGAAACTAAAATAAGATTCTACTTCATATTCAGTTCAAAAACTAATATTAAGAAGACCAACCACAACAAGTAATCAAGAGAATATGGGAAATTAAAATTTCACTGAAGACTGGGACATAAAATAGTACAAATAACTTCAAACATAAATAGGGATTTGTTTAAAATACATTTACCTTTTCTCCTGTTTATCCACAGAAATAATATCAAGTGCCCACACATAGACTTCTATAAAGATGCCTATGGCAATTTTGTAGAAAGTGTTCTAAATCAGAGATTTTGTATGCGCATATGCTGAGTGAATAGATAAAGAGGTGAATCAAGAAACATTGTTTTGCAATGAACTGTTGATACATACTGTAGCATAGAAATAATGCAAAAGTATAGCAATGAAAGGAAATAAGTACACCAGACAACACTGCATAATTCCTTCTCTAAAATATTCCACAAAAAGTAAAGATCCAGACTTAAAAAGGAGGCTGTGTACTGTTTGTGTTCAGGTGGTGACTTCAAATACGAATTGTAGTTTCTTGATCGCTCTTATAAAACCATTTGTGTGGCTAAGCATAGATCTTACACTAGTTTTGTCTTCTCTCCTTCAAGTCAAGCAAAAGTCATGAATTTCTTCTTCATCATACTAAAATTCACAAAAGGTTTATTACTATATTTTATAATGTCTTCTTGTGCTGAGCAAAAATTTGTTCTTGTAGATATCTTTACTGAACTTTTTCTTAGCCTTGTTTATCTGAGTGTTCCACTTCCTATGTTTTATACTCAACACAGTGGCCAGAGTAATTCTTTGAAAATATGGGATAGATCATGTCAGAAGGAAATCTAAACCCCACATTCCCTTATTGCCTTCCTTCTTTTCTCTTTCTCCCCATCCTCTTCTCTCCTCCAGTCGTTGGTACTTTTTGTTCAGTCACAAGTATTACCAAGTTATTCCTTGGGCTTCAGAGTGACGTTTTGACTATTGCAAAGAAAATCACTTTTTCAAATAAACATTTGCACATCTAAGTCCTGTATCTTCTTCTCAAATAGTCCAGCTACCATTGGATTTTCGGCTGTGCACAAACTACCTCCTTTAGCCGTTTTTTCTTATCCTGATCCACTTTTTCTGATTTTAAGAGCATTGTTCACTTTCTAGGTTGCTCTTTCAAAACTAGTTGTTACTAAATGAATCACACCCTTTTATTTGCCAAGCATAAAAAAGATGCGAGTAATGAGGCCATGTTTCCGCAAGAGATTGTGCATTCTCCTTTAACAGTGGGGTGCCATTCCCAAGATTTTGTTTTCTCTTTCAAACATAATGGCTGGATGACATCTGGCAAATTAGAATTTTTTTTCTCAATATAGATAATCACAGTGTAGCCAGATAAATACCATTGCTATACCACAAGTTTGCATTGTATCACAGCATCAACAATACTTAAAACATAGATTTTGTTTTCATACAAGTTCTGGAAGGTAAGAAATCACCCCAAATATCACTACCTTCACTAATGGATTATCCTCACCTATGTGCAGTAGTAACTGTAAAATACTTGCATACTTAATTTTTATAATTTATTTTCTGACTCATGTGTCCTGTTTTTCTTATAGTGATCGACAAATGGTACACAATTTTTTTATTATTATTTGACAGCTTCATCTGTTTACATAAAACATTTTAGTCACTTTCCAATCTAGCTTTTCATTCATCTCCCTTTTTTGCTAAAATCTTCTTTCCAACACATTTTATACTTTCATGATTTGTGTTGGTGTGAGTTCTACTGCATGTAAAGTTGCTATAATAAACATGGCTGAAAACTGAAGCACAGAAAGTATACCAGTGGCTAAGCCATGGAAGAGAAAGACACCCCCTCTCACAGCACCCATTGACTTCAGTGATCCCTAAAGGCATGATGAAGATCCTTTATCATCTATAATGAAATCTTCCGGACTAATTTTATATCTTGTGTGAAACACTGCAGCTAGGTTGAGTTTCTCAGTGCAATAGGTATGTCACAACCAGAATATATCCTTTTGCTAAACATCTGTCCATCCTCTGGCTCTTAGATGCTTTCCAGCCCATCTGCTGTAATCTTCTTACACAGTGGAGGGGTGCTATAGACATATCATTTAGAACTGAGAACACCACCATCACTTGTTCTCTGAAGTGTTGCCAGTCACTCAAAGTTAAGCATGACACTGTAAAAGATTACAGCTAGGATCCACATAAAAGAGAAAACTAGTGGTTTAGGGCCTGGGCAATCTCTCCCAGTATAATATTCTCAGTTCTTGTTATTTTTCTTCAACTGTCATAATTTCACATGTTAGAGCTAAATACTATTGTGAGTATATATTATATTTTCATTTTGCAAAATAATAAAGATATAGCTTTCCTAATGTGAAGAAAGCTCTGTCTTATGTGCAGCACTGTGTGATAAATATATCCTCACTCATATATGTAATCTCAGCATTTGGTTAATGAAAAAAAGAATATCGGGTTTTCACAGATATCTTCAATCACAAAACGAGGTTAAGCCAGCCTGAACTATGCTAATGAATATTTTATTTTGAGCATCAATACAGTGGGTGTATTTTAAACTCTATAATCCACTTTTTCATGGAAGAATAAATAGCGTGTAGTTAATTGACTAAGGCTCTTAACCTTATAGCTGAAACTTTGTTCCATGTATATTACTGGGGAGGATGCTGAGGTAAAATAAGTCTGCAAATATACAAATTAAAATGTAATGTCATATAATAGTTATTAAGTTATGATCAAACAACTTAAAGTAGCACCTACTGCTTTATAATATGTAACAAAACATACTCTTTTGTAGTTGGTTTAATTCTACATAGTATAATTGTGTCTAGGAATTTGCACATGATATGGGCCCCTTTACCAGCATCTTCCCCACACTCAGTAGTGACTCTAACCAGAGACTGCAGGAGAGGATAAGAAAAGCACCATATCTTGCTTCCATGGGACTCTGTTCTTACTCTTTCTACCTGTATTACTTTTCAACATCTCTGCTGTCCTCATCATTAACTGTTCATTCAAGTGACAATGGGTGAGCTGGCTTTGTACACTGTCTAAATTTTGTTCAATATTAACTCTTATTATACAACATAGAGGTCTTGTTTTTAGGGTGCTGTGAAACCGTCTCCAATCTGAGATCCTTTTATCATCTGAAACCCTTTCAGCTATCTGGAACACTGCTCTGTGTTTAAAATCATGTTGTTTGTATGCAGAGCTCTCTTAAAGTCCTAGCATTTACTACACTGAAAGGTATAAATTGAATAAGGAGGAAGAAAGAAAATAAAGTTTCAAAAATACTAACATCCATGCTAATTGTGTTGATTTTTAAAGCATAGACATTTTAGACAGCATTTTAAGACAACGTTATTTAGGTAGAATCAAGTAACAATGTAGTTGTGTATTGCTGGGTTTCAATTAGACAGGATGAAAACATTTTCTGATTGGATTAATCTGTGCTTGCTGGGCGCTAGCTCCTTTTGAATGGTAAATGGTTCTATTTTAAGAGTTTCTGACTTCCAGGATTCAGCACTCTATTGAGACTTACTAATAGTTATGTGAGTATGCTTATTATTGATTTATACTTAATCATGGTCATTTTAAAATCTCATACCCTTTCTTTCTTCTAAGCTTTTGCATCATTCTTTGACATATTACCTAATAATATGTAATAAAACATATTGTTTTGATGTTGGTTTAAGAAATAGGGAGAGAGTGGACACTCTTGACTTATCCCTGGATTTAGTGGATTTGTTTAAGTTTCTCTCCATTTAATTTGATTCTGGCTATGGCTTGCTGTATTTTGCCTTTATTGGGTTTAAGTATGTGCTTTGTAACCTTGATCACTCTAAGACTTTTAACATGAAGGGGTTTTGGATTTTCTCAAAGGCTTTTTCAGCACCTAATAAGATGGTTGTGTGGCTGTTTTATTTCTATATCTTTATATGGTACATTTGTTGGATGATTTGTTTTTTTATATTGAACCACCCCTGCATCCCTGGAATGAAGCCTACTTGATCATGGGGTATGGTGGCTTTGATATGTTTTTGGATTCTGTTAGCAAGTATTTTATTCTGTAGTTTTTGCATCAATGTCAATAAGGAAAATTGTTCTGAAGTTCTTTTTCTTTCTTGCGCCTTTGTGTAGTTTAGATATCAGGGTGACATGGCCTTATAGAATGAGTTTGGCAAAGTTCCTTCTGTTTTTTTTTTTTTTTTTTTTTTTTTTTTTTTTTTTTGTAGAATAAGTTGAGTGCTATTGGTATTGGCTCTTTTTTTAAAGGTCTGGTCAAATTCTGCACTAAGACTCCCTGGGTCTGGGCTTTTCTTTATTTATTTTTGTTGGGAGACTTTAATGACTACTTGTCTTTCTTTAGGGGGTTATAGGACTATTGAGATAGTTTGCCTGATCTTGATTTAACTTGATAATTGGTATTTGTCTAGAAAATCTAATATTTTGTTAAGATTTTCAAGCGTTGTGGCTTACAGGCTTTTGAAATGCGACCAAATGGATTTCCTCAGTTTCTGTTGTTTTGTCTCCCTTTTCATTTTTGATTTTGTTAATTTGGATGCTGCCTTTGTGCCGTTTACTTAGTTTGGTTAAGAGTTTGTCTATTTTGTTGATTTTCTCAAAGAACCAGCTCTTGCTTTTGCTGATAGTTTTTATTGCTTTCTTTGTTTATAATTTATTGATTTCAGTCTGATTTTATGCCCTGACATGCATTCCATTTGGGTGCACTAGCTCCTTTTTGTTTTAGAGCTTCCATGTGTGCTGTTAAGTTGGTAATATGAGATCTTTCCAATTTCTTTATGATGGCAAGGGATTATTTAAATATTCTTGCATCTGCTGAGTCTTGCTTTGTGACCTAGTATGTGATCAGTTTTGGAGAAGTTTCCATGATGTGCTGAAAGAAATTTTATTTTTTGTGTTTGGTTAAAATATTCTATAGATATTAGTTAAGTCCATTTGATTCATAACCTCTGATAGTTTCATTATTTTTCTGTTTAGTTTCCTCTTCAACATCCAGTCTATATATCTCCTGGGCTTATATCCAAGAGATTCTCCACCGTTTCACAAGAACATTCAACTATGTTCATAGCAGCTTTATTTGTAATAGGCAGAAACTGGAAAGAATCTGGATATCTCTCAAATGAGGAATAGATAAGCAAAATGTTGTTTATTTAGACAATGCATATTACTTAGCTATTGAAAAAAAATATCATGAATTTTGCAGGCAAATACATGGAACTTGAAAATATCATCCTGGTGAGGTAACTAAGACCCCAAAAGATATGCATAGTATATAATCACCTTTGGTGGATGTTAGCCATAATATATAGGATCGCCATGGTACAATCCACAGAACCAAAGAAGCCAAATATCATGGAGGATTCAAGAGAGGATGGTTGAATCTTTCTCAGGAGAAATAAAATAGATTTAAAGTTGGACCAAAGAAAGATTCTAAGTGGGAGGTGGGAGGGGAATGGGGTACAGTATCAGGTGTAGGAAGATCAGGATAAAAAAGCAGAAATCCGAGGTGGGAGGCATCTCTAGAGCATGCCAGAGACCTGGGACTGAAGGCAGGGAGGCTCCAGTGTACTGTGATAAATACTCTAACTGAGACTCCTAGAATTGGAGGATGTGGATTCTGAGGGAGCTACCTCCCTGTAGCTAAGCAGTATTCCCAGAAGTGAGATCAGGACTCATCCACAAAATGTTAGACCCAAAATATGTCCTTCTTACAAGATATGCAGGGAGAAAGAACAGAGGCTGAGTTAACGACCAACCAATAACTGATCAAAATTGAGACCCACACCGTGGGCAAGGACCAATTCTTGACACTACAAATGATATTCTCTTATGCTTGCAGACAGCAGACTAGCATAACTCTCCTCTAAGAAACTCCATCCACCAGCCAATTGAAAGAGATACCAAGACCTACATACAAAAGTTAGATGGAGTTTTTGGGAGAATTGCAGAAGAGATGGAGAAGAATTGAGGTAACTGAAGAAGACCAATAGAGTCAACTAACTTGCATACTTGGGGGCTCCAAAAGAATGAACCATCAACAAAAGAGTGAGCATATAATGGTCCTAGGCCTCCTACACATATGTAACACAAGTGAAACTTGGTCTCCATGAGGGTCCCCAAACAACTGGAGTAGGGGATGTCCCTGAGTTTGTTGTCTACCTCTGTATCATTTTTCCCTAACTGAGCCACCCTGTCTGATCTAAAAGAGAAGTGGAGGGAGGAATGTTGAGTGGATCTTTGTGAGGTGGTATTGAGAGGAAATGGGGAGCTTATATTAGGATGTAAAATGAATAAATAAATTAATAAAAATAAATTAATTAAATAAAAGAAGTATGTTTAAAAATACAGCCATCTTTATTCAATATTTTCATTTTAGTATATTCATTATCCATAGTGATGGATTTCATATAAAAATTTTATGTATCTAATCATCGTTTAGAAATACTTGGAAGCAAGGAAGAAGAGGTCATAATTTTGTCACTAGATTTACCAACCCTTGTGCCTTGCCTCACTATTTATGAACTCCAGTTTCTCATGCTGTTTTCCTGACTGATTCCAGTTTACTATTTTACTTTCATTTTGAAAGATAACATTGCTGAATAATAAAATTCTTGAGTGAAGAGTTCTAGCGTGGAATGTAGTTTTCTTTTTGAACATGATAGATATTGGATGCCTGCCATCAAACATGTGTTTTCTCTGATGAGGATCAGCTGTAATATTGACCCCTGCATCTTTGTGCACCAGCTCTTTGTTTCTCCGAAGATTCTTTGTTGGAGTTGATTAGCATTAAGAAATTCTTTTTAAGTATACATGGCATTTTGACTATTATTCCTCATCTTTTATTATATTAGATTTGTGTTTTGGAATGCCATTTTGTGGTTTTGATTAAATCTGGAACACTCTTGTTTATTAGTTCTTCAAATATTTATTATTTTTCTTCCAAGTGAACTTCAGTTATGATCATATTAGACCTTTGAAGTTGCCTCACAGTTCACTGCCTCTTTTGTAATATTTTAGTGTGTTTTTTATTTTGTTTTATTTTGGAGAATTTTTGCTCCAGCATTTTAAGGTTTACTACTCCTTATTTAGCAGTGATTATTTTTTTGTTATCCAATCTGTCTTAAGGTTTAAGACAGATATGTATGGGTCCTGGGATTTTTTTTTCAAGTGAGTAAGTGTGTGTGTGTGTGTGTGTTTTGCAGAGTCAAGTAGCAACTTAGTGTATGCTGGTAGTTCAGCACCTAATTGAAGGTTAAAATAGGACCCTTCTAAGATCTCTCAATGGACTTTCCAGTTATGTAGTTTTCTGTTTATCCAAGGAGATACCAGGGCCTGACTTCATTCTCACACTATGCAAACTGCACACATGTTGAATTTTCACCCTTTGCTTCTTTTCACCTAATGGTTATTAGTTTTATTGTGGTCAATATACAGATTATTTTGAAATTTCTTATTTTTCTTTATCTTTATATCTCACTTACAGGATGATAAATCTAAATTTAGGTCATATTAAATCACCATCGTCTAGAACAGAATTTGTGGATAATTTTCTAGTTTAATATTTTTCTGTCATTCAGAGGAATTTGCAGGAGAAGTGTGGTTATTGAATTCATAACTTCAAGTATGGCATATGGCTTCATTTTTGTTTTCATACTCTGATATTTATTATTTTTATGAAATAACATAAAGGCTTCCACAGAGTATGCTGTGTCTCAGCATACTAAAATTTGTTATACAGATACTAATATCCGTTTACATTATATCAACAAGATTGTTATTACACAATATGAACACTGGTACTCAATATAACTTTCCTACATAGACTCTCACCTTAGCTGGTCATTGACTTAAATAATTTACCCATTTTAAGAACATTGTTACGGATCAAGTAAACAAAAATCTCTAGAAATTAATACATAGGAGCACATTCCTGAATTACCAGGATTAGGAGGACTGAACCATAAGGGTTCCAAGGCCAGCCAGGGCTATTAAAGAAGGGGTATAACAAAACCTACACAAAAATAGTGTTCATTTTCTTTAATGTAAAACAATGGAGAAGACTAAGGCCAAATTGTCCTACTAAGGCACAATGTTTGTTCAGGATTAATACTGGTATGAAGGTACTGGGAACCATGGGTATTTCAATACTTAAGAGCTCTAAGATATATATTTTGGACCATTGAGTCTAATTTACTCATGCTTACTGGTTCATCTGTATGGTGAATTGAAGCACTGTTTACTTTTGTATGCGCGTGCGCGCGCGCGCGTGTGTGTGTGTGTGTGTGTGTGTGTGTGTGTGTGTGTGTATGTGTGTGTGTGTTAATATAAGGATGTACAATGTGGCTAACATTTATTGCTGTCATGAACAAAATTATCATAACTGAAAAGGAACTGTTTTAAAATTAGTTTCAAAAGTTTCATATCATAATAAATGTATCCTTCTCATGATTCATTGATGTCAATAAATGAATCCCAATATGCTTGAATTTATCTCAATGGACAATATCATAATTATGGAGCTACTACATTCTATGGAAAAAATAGATTTATTTTAGTTAGTGTTTTTGTGGCTGTGTAGAACCACCATGAATACAGCAACTCTTATAAAGGAAAACATTTAATTGGGGCTAGCTTACAGTTTCAGAGGTTTAATTCATTACTGTCATGGTTAGAACTGTGGCAGTGTGCAGGCAGACAGGAAACTAGAGAAGGAGTTGAGAGTTCTACATTTTGGTCTGCAGGCAGTTAAAGGAGACCCTATTGCGCACTATGTATAGTTTGAGCGTTGGAAACCTCAAAGTCCACCCACACAGTGACACATTTCCTCCAACAAAGCTGCACCTACTTCTACAAGGCTACTTCTCCTAATATTGCTACTCTCTATGGGGCATGCATGCAAACACAGGAGTCTATGGGGTCCATAACTGTTCATACCACCTCAAGGCCTAAGTTCAAAAGAAGGACAATCAATGGGGTTAGTGGAGGAGGCAAAGAAGAATGAATTGAAGTAATTAAATTCAATTTTTTGTAAGCATATCTAGAATAACAGTTGTTCATTACTCAAAACTTTCCCATTGAAATTCAATAGCCAATGTAATAAGGGTAAGAAATGGAAGGTTTAGGAGAATATTAAGCAAAGAGGTTGGAGCACTCTCAGACAGAAATAGTAACATTGAAAAAAAGTTTTGAGGGCTGCCTTAGTCCCTTTCACTTTCAATCATGTAGGATAAAGCAGCCAGCTTAAAATGAGAGTCTGAGCTATCATCAGACAGTTATCTACCATCCTCCTTCTCTTAGACATCCAAACTTCCAGAGCTTTATGTTATGAAGTATATCTATTATTTACAAATCCCACTATTTAAGCTATATTGCTATCATAGCAGTAATAGACTATGGCAGTCCTATTTGCCTTACCAAATTGAACATACCCAAATCTATTACTCCAATATGAAGAATGGCAAATGTATTGTTGAGTTAGGTTATTGTGAAAAAGAGAATGTGCAAATATGTACAAGAAACGAGTGATTAAAACAAGGGCTGAGTAAAGCTGTACTTCATTTTCCATCAGGTACTCACATCATTTGATGATAGTGAAATGTGTGTGTACTGTTATGATAGCCTATGATATTGCAAAACCAATTTATTGCACATCAAAGAAAAGAATAATTTTAATGCCACGTGCATTATGAAAGAGTGTTCTTTTACAAGTGAAGTGCTAATGAAATTAAGATGCACAACTCTATAGGTGCCAGTATTGCTTTGGAATCACGGTATGCTGCTCTTTTATTGAAAAGAATTGGTTCCAGAATAATTGAGGTTTTTCTTGTACACATTCATCTTTGTTCAGGTGATGCTGACATTAGAAATTGTTACATCCAAGATGTTGATGTAATTGGGTTAATGCAGTATCTGGCTTCTATTTAATCCCCACACAAAATGACGTTGTTTTACATCCTCTGTTCATATTACAACAGATTAAAATCTTCTTTAAAGTTCTTTTAAACAGGCTGTGACATTTGATCAAGTGGAACCTGTACAAAACTGCCAAAAGCTACGTTTTCTGTTTTTATTTTAGTCTTGTTGCACTAGCCAATGATAGTATAAGTCTTGGAGTCCATATTTGTTGGTAATATACTACAGTTTAGTTTCCAAAATTGATGGAAGCATACAGCTATTATCCTTACTACCACATGCCAGGAATTTGAAAATACACTTGACATATGTTTTTACCCGCTTGTAAAGTAATCATGAGCAATTGATTCTAGCTTAAAATGTTCCTCACAGTAAGAAATCACCAAATTCAGCTACTCTAAGTCCCTATGTGACTGGATAGCCCAGAGATGTAGATACAACTGGCCAAAAAATAAACTCAGTGAAAGGATTGCTAGTAGTATTGTACTATATTCATAGATTGGTGCATTGTCTAGTCTTCATGATAGAGGCTTCATCTAGCATCAAATAAGAAAGGTACAGAGACCCAAAGCCAAATGTTATAAGATGAAAGAGTCTAAACTGGGGGTCTTCATTGCTCCCTTACCCCTGGAGCTCAGGGAACCCTGTGAAACAAGGAAGGAAATGTAGGAATCAGAGAGGACAGAGGACATCAGGTGTAAATGGACATGGCCCACTGAATACAACTTAGCAGAGCTCATATGGTCTCATGGATACTGAAACAGCAAGCATCAGGCCTATTTTAATCTGCATCATGTCCTCTGATTATATGTTGAGGCTGTTAGCTTGGTGATTTGGTCCTAACTGTGGGAGCAGGTTTGTCTCTAAATCTTTTGCAAGCATTTGCAATGGCATTTGATGTTTTTGAATCTATAGAACTTTGTTGTCCAACAACTTCTGAAAGGTAACCCATTTCTGTAAGTCGGTTTTGATTTGTAAGCCTATGGTGTTTGGTATGGGTATTGCTGCCCTCTTATTGGATAAGAGGCTTACATAAAACTGTTTTGTAATACCATCACTGCTAGTTATTCCCTCCCCTCCCCTTGTAAGGCATAAAATACTAACAGATTGTTATACTTGTAAATATCAGTTTATTGAAAAGCATCAGAAATACAATTTGAAAAACTTATAAAAGTAAAAAGGATAGAGATGCAAGGCAAAAGCACCTCCATGACATGCCACCAAAATTGTCTTTTAACATTAGTGAATATTTGAAATGAAGCACTTAGGACACGCTCATCTTCGCTCTCTCTGCCCATCTGCAATATTTTCAATCACATGTTGATCAGTCCTTTACATTGCAATTACACTTTGGCTATATCTACCTCTATTTTTCAACTTACTTGATATGAATTCTGGATAGGATCAAAGCTATTTACTGATGACCTTACATAATGACAGAGTAACCTGGAATGTGTGCTTCTCTATGATAAAAGCCTCAGATCCGTCTGTGTACCAAAATGAATCAGATACCTGCTTCTCAGATAAAATCTGACAAGTGTTTGGAGTCTAAGGACTTAAATAAATAGGACATAAATAGGTCTGGGTCATTCTTGGTGATATGTCCCTTAGTCTATCATTTATCAATGTGTGTGTAATGGTGAGACGTCTAATAGAATAATTACATTTATGCTTATATATAAAGATGCATAGATTGATTGTTCAATAAATAGATGATAGATAGATGGATGATGGATGGATAGATAGATGGATAGATGGATAGATCAATAGATTGATGGATCGATGGATAAACATTGTGGTCCTAGTTTCAGTGAACAGGTTCAGGAGTTTCAGATGTGATGAAGCTGGGAGGCAAGGTGATATGAGTATGGAGGTCCCTTTGAGCCAGAAGACTATTCAAGGCATTCTGGCTTAGCTCATAGGACTCAGAGAGCAGGAAATATTGGAGCGGTAAGGGTAGCTAATCTGCATGGTCCAGAATCTCCAGGTCTGATGAAGGTAGAAGGAGAAGTGTTGGGAAAATAGAGGTTCAAGGGGGGAAAGCAGGCTGCTTAGGGCATGTTTCTGTGCCATGGGACTCAGAGAAGAATTAAGATTAGTGGCAGAAGGTAAGCTAACCTGTATGGTTCAGGATATGAAGGTCTGATGATATTTAATTTTCTTATCTAAGATTATGTTGAATTTTCTTCATCAATAATATCTTTAAGATTGGAGAAATAAAAATATAATGATTTGTGAAAAAGAGAGAAAGTTTCTTCCCACATTTCTTCCTGTGAAGGTCTATTTTGGTTTTGCTTATAGAGAATCTATATTAGCATTTTTACTACAGGATATTGGCCATTTCTCACATCATGGCCAAAACTCTAAGCTCATTTGAAAAGATGTGTATGTCAACATTAAACAGAAGAGCTGGTAATTCTCTTATCACAAATACCATCTCTTTAAAGCAGTGGTTTTCTTTTCTTTTCTCTTTTAGTAACAGCAGAGCTAACAATGTTTATTTTAAATTTTCTATACAAGGTATTGGGAAATTCACTATATATTCATATATGTATTTTATATATGAATATATAATATATACTCATATATATTCATATATGCATTTTAACCAAAATAATGACTATATGCTTTATTAGCTTTAAAAACATTTTCTTTGTAAATAAACTAATTGTGAACATTAAACTGTACATAAAATAATATGTATGCTAAATAGTCATAATAAAACAATCACCCAGGTACCTATGATCAAGATGCAAAAAGTAGATAATATGATACTTACTTTTTTATTGGTTATTTTGTTTATTTATATTTCAAATGTTATCCCCTTCCCAGTTTCCCTTCCAAAAATCCCCCATTTCACCTCCACTCCCCCTGCCTCCAAGAGAGTGCTTCCCCACTTCCCCACCTACTCCAGCCCTACCTTCCTATCATTCTCTTCTGCTGGGTCATCAAGCCTTCACAGGATCCAAGGCTTCTCCCCTCATTGATGCCAGACAAGGCCATTCTCTGCTACATATGCAGCTAGAGTCATGTGTACTCTTTGGTTGGCTGTTTACACTCTGGGAGAAATGGAGGCGGTTCCTGGTTAGTTGATGTTGTTCTTCCTCTGGGGTTGCAAACCTCTTTTTTTTTAAATTAGGTATTTTCTTCATTTACATTTCAAATGCTATCCCAAAAGTCCCCTCAGACTCCCCCAATCCCCTATCCACCCATTCCCACTTCTTGGCCCTGGCGTTCCCCCATACTGCGGCATATAAAGTTTGCAAGACCAAGGGGCCTCTCTTCCCAATGATGGCCGACTAGGCCATCTTTTGATACATATGCAGCTAGAGTCAAGAGCTCCGGGATACTGATTAGTTCATATTGTTGTTCCACCTATAGGGTGGTTGCAAACCTCTTTAGTCCTTCTCCTAACTTCTCCATTGGGGTTCCCATGCTCAGTTCAATGGTTAGCTGCAAGCAACCACATCCGTATCAGTAAGGCTCTGACCAAGTCTTGTAGTAGACATCCATATCAGGCTCCTGTCAGAAATCACTTCTTGGCATCAGCAAGGGTCTGGCGACTGTATATGGGATGGATCGCCAGGTGGGTGACCTTTCCTTCAGTCTTTGTTCCACTTTTTTTCCTTGAATTTCCTTTAGACAGGAACTATTCCTGGTTAAAATTTTGTGAAGGGTGGATGGCTCCATCCCTCAACCAGGGGTCATGCCTAAACTCTGGATCTTGTCTCTACAGGTTCTCTCTCCCTTTTGTTGGGTATTTCAGCTAATGTCATCCCCATTGTGTCCTGGGAGCCTCTTGTTTTTCTGGAACTTTCTGATGACTTCAACTTTCCTAATTATGCAACTCTTCAATACAATTTCTCATGTTGTGGTAACCCCCAACCATAAGATTATTTTCCTTCTACCCTATAAGTGTATTTTCCCACTGTTATGAATCATAACATAAATATCTGGTATTCAAGATAACTGACACTAATTCCCTGCTTTGGGGTTACAAACGACAAGTTCAAAATCACTGGTTTAAAACATATTGAAGGCATTTGTTAGTAATTTTGGGGAAAACATTTATGAATACATAAATTCTACAAGTTGGGGTGCCTTAATTCTTAGACAAATCACCAGGTCATATATTTAGGTGAAAGCATCTGAAGCAAAGAGGAAAAGAGGTTGGGGGCATATCAGAAATGATTGCTAATTTTGGGAGGGATTTTGATTAGAAATTACAAACATATATTGATATATTCCTAAAAGAGAACTTATATAACTTCCCCAACCAATCTGGAATTTTGGAAGGAAAACACTAAAACCCTTTCGAAAGTGTGCTCCAGTGAACAGATTGATGGTTAATCCATCATGTGCAATAGAGAAGGTGAAGGTGGCCAAGGGATTTGCTCTATAATCCTTCTGTTATGGAGATTAAGAAATTAAAAAAAATTCAAAATAAAAACATTGATTGGACTGGCATATTCATTCTTCCAATTCTTGAACTATATACACATCTTCCCATTGTTTCTTACAAAGAACAACATAACCACATACTATACCCTAAAGCTGACACATTGGTGGATACCTCTCTAAAAAATCGCGAACTATATGTGTATAAGTACACCTTCCTAGTTCATCCCCACTATCTCTATATCTATCTCTGTATCACTCTATCCTGATATCATTCTACTGGGACTAAGGACACAAAAGCCTTTTTTTTTAATTTTTACTAATGAAAATTATTAAATATCTACCATGCTGAGATTGAAAGGTTTTATCTTAATTCTTCAGACATGTTTTCTTGTTCCCTGTAATTTATATTAAATGAGGCATGTTGGGCATAATATGCATGTTGATTTTGAATACTGTGTGGCTTTTTTCCTATTAAATAGAGTAGTATAATCAGAAAACAACAAGTTAAGATATCAACAGAAAAATCTGCTTTGGTGGTACAACATATGGATCTCCATGTAAGTGTAAAATTTATTAAAGAAGTTTTTTTTTTTTTTTAACTTTCACACAAAAAGACAGATGGGTTGCAAATTTGGTAGAAAATTCTAGGAAAAGGACAATGAGTTGCAGAAATGAACAGTAATTATGCAAAAACCACATTAAAAAGCCCTAAATTCATGTAATGCTACCTAATGTAGGTCAAATTTTACTCAATATGTTAATCAGCTGATGAGGACTTAGAAAGAAGCACACTGATTGCCTTAGCAGGTGAGGGAATGGGGAAGAAATTTTAAATTCTATGGTGGATAAAATTATGATACTATACTATTGAAATTAGAGCTCTGGTTTTATGCACAAAATGAGATTTTCCCAATGAAAAATTAAACAGTCAGAAGAAATGACAAGGAAAATACGGTTATTCTTTTCAACAACTATAATTATTGCTTCGCTTTTCCATGCACTAGTCAATTGACATATATATACTCATTTCTACTCTGCAGCAGCTAAAATGAAGTAATGAACTTCTCAAAAATCTAGTTAAAAAATGATTAACTATTTATGGAAACTCAGAAAAAGAACATTTTAAACGTCTTTAGATAGATTATAATTTAATTGTAGATTTCTTCTTTTCTTTTCCTCATTCCAAATCTACTAAGCTCCTCCTTTAAATACATAACCTTTTAAAAAGTAATTGTTACTGCATAGATATGTGTGTGTGTGTATTAAAAATACATGCCAATCTGTATAACGGTAACCATATGTATATTTCAAGGGTGACCATTTGATATTAGAAAACTACCACTGTGCCCTTTCCTGTTTCCAGCTTTCCTCAAAATGCCTAATTCTTTGTGTATGTCTAAACTCTTGTGGACATTTTTTTTGTTCAGTTTGGCATATTCACTGGTATTACCTTTGTTCAGTTCCCATTTGATCAGTCATCTTCTTTAGATTTTATGGATGTAGCTTCTGATATTACTAGAGAGACCATCTCAAAGAAAAATCTATTAATCTATGGATCTTACAATATTTCTGTCTACTTTTCCACACTGTTCTTTGAAGTCAGGAATTTTTTATAAACATTTTTTATTTTATAAAATTTTATTTTATTTTTATTTCCTCTCTTGCAAAGAGATGCTTCCTTTATGATTAAAGAAATATACTATTTTATTTCTGTGGACATAATAACAAATACTATATAGTGTTGATATATTTTATGCTAGGTTTAATAAGTTAGTGGTGGTAGATTCTTCCCCAATAACCATAACATCACTAGAATTGAATAGATAGGTGTTTCTTAACAACCACAATCTTACTCTTGAGAAGATCTTAAGTCCAATTGGAGAGTTGTGTTGTTTTGTTTTGTTTTGGTTTGTTTTGGTTTGGTTTGGTTTGGTTTGGTTTTGGTTTTCACTGCCAAGGTGTACATGCCACTACTGCAACTTTCTGGTTATCAGCCCATAGTGGATGTTGATATCAAAGAGACTCTAAAACACATGATCTCTTACTGCTGCCCTTTGTTAATTCCCAAGTTGTAAGTCCATATTGCCAAATACACTCTGGACTTTAGAATAGGCCCCGACACTCCAGAGATAACACATAACTGAAGCCCTCTCCTCACAGACTATTTATCATGGTTCCAGAAGGTACCATGCAAGCCTCTAAAGGAGGGGTACTAAAGCCTTATACGGGTTATGAACCACAGTCTCATCCAGAAGGCAAATATTGAACATGAGAAAACGCTATGTAACATTATCTTAAAACTGAATTGGCTTATAAAATAAAAAATCATATGAATTATTTTTATTAATAAATTAAGTGCTAATTATTTGAAAAGCATTACTTGAAAGATTGATTTCACCCTTCTGTCCGGCTCCATCTGCCAGGGCAGACAGCCAGCTAGGCCACTCTGCTGAAGACACCACAGCCTGAGGCATCCCTAGAGATCTGCTGCACACAGGGTAAATGGAAAGCACACTAGTAAAGTTCCACAGCTTCCACAGAGAGTCCAGTTGACTCATGACTCATTACTCCCCAAAACACCTGCCCCCTGAATTTTACTCTCCTTCTCACTGGCACATTCTGCCACAGCAGACTAGTCTGATCCCCTGAAGACACCAAAGCTTGAAGGCAACTCAGGAGTTACTTTGCACACAAGGCAACTGGGCAACTAATACTACAGTCTGAAGACACCCCCCCACCCCCAGCAGCTCCATAGAATGCAGGGAAAGTCACCCAAAAGACTGAAAGCATCACTGGAGTTCTGCTGCACACAGGGAAACAGAAGCCATAGTCCTTAGGCTTCCCTGCAAAAGTTTGACACAGGACAACAGCTTGACTGCTCCTTTGAAGATCCAACAGTCTGATGGCCTCCAAGGAGATCTACTGCAGCCAAGGCAACAGATGGGCAGCTTTTCTGCCCCTCTGAAGACCTCACAGTCAGAAGGCCCCACCGGAGGTCTGCAACAGTCAGGGCTGCAGGCCTACCAGGAGACCTAAAGCAGTTCAGAGGAAAAAGACGGAGGCTCCAGACAGACACCCAGACCACCAAACACCAGAGATAACCAGATGGCTAGAGGCAGGCACAAGAGCATAAGCAACAGAAGCCAAGATACATTGGGCATTTTCAGAATCCAGTTCTCCCACTACAGCAAGCCCTGAATATACCAATACACCTGAAAATCATGAAGCTGACATAAAATCCTATATCATGAAAATAATAGAGTCCTTTAAGAACGATATAAATAATTCACTGAAAAAAATACAGGAAAACACGGGTAAACAGGTAAAAGCTCTTAAAGAGAAAACAAATCCCTTAAGAAATGCAGGAAAACATAATCAAACAGGTGAAGGAATTGACTAAAGTGGTCCAAGACTTAAAGTGGAAGTAGAAACAATAAAGAAAATACAAATGCAAGCAACCCTGAAAATGGAAAACCGAGGAAAGAGATCAAGAATTTCAGATGTATGCATCACCAACAGAATACAAGAAATAGAAGAGAGAAACTCAGATGTAGAGCACACTATAAAAGAGATTGATACAACTGTCAAAGAAAATTCAAAACATTAAAAAAAAAAAAAACCTAACCCAAAAACAGCCAGGAAATCCAGGACACAATAAAAAGACCAAATCTTTGAATAATTGGAATAGAGGAGAACGAAGATTCCCAGCTCAAAGAACCTGAAAATATCTTCAAAAAAATCATAGAAAAAAATTCCCCAACCTAAAGAAATAGAAGGCCATAAATGTACATGAAGCCTAAAAATTACCTAATAAATGGGGCCAGAAAAGAAAATCTTCTCACATAATTATCAACACACTAAATGCCAGAACAAAGAAAGAATATTAAAAGTGCAAGCGAAAAGGACCAAGTAACATAAAAGCGGACCTATCAGAATTACACTCGACTTCTCAACAGAGACATGAAAAGCCAGATGAACCTGGTCAGAGGTCATGCAGAATCTAAAAGAGCAGAAATGCCAGACCAGGCTAGTAAACACAGCAAAACTCTCAATCAACATAAATTGAGAAAACAAAATATTCGAGGAAGAAAACCAAATATAAATAGTATCTATCAACCAATCCAGCTCTACAGAGAATTCTAGAAGAAAAACTCCAACACAGGAGGGTAAGTACACAAAATAAAAGACAAGATAGTAATCATCTCACAACAAAGCCAAAAGAGACCCACATTCACGTAAGGCCACATACAAAACCAAACATAAAAGGAACTAGCAGTCATCTCTCTCTAATATCTCTCAATATTAATGGTCTCATCTCACCAATGAAAAGACATATGCTAATAGATTTGATACACAAACAAGTTCCAGCACTTTGATGCATATAAAAGCACACCTCCATTAAAAAGACAGGCACTACCTCACAGTAAAAGTCTGGAAAAATATCTTCCAAGAAAATGGTCCCAGAAACAAGTTGGAGTCGACATCTTAATATCCAATAAAATAGACTTTCAACCAAAAGTTATCAGGTGAGATAAGAAAGGACACTTCATACTCATCAAAGGCAAATCTGTTAAGAGAAAGCCTCAATTCTGAACATCTAATGCCCAAATGAAAGGGCACCCACATTCATAGAAAAACTTTACTAAAGCTCAAAACTCACACTGAACCTCATAAATATTATTGGGAGATTTTAACACCCCACGCTCACCAATGAACAGGTCATTGAAACAGAAGCTAAACAGAGACCTAGTGGTGAAACTAATAGAGGTTATGAATCAAATTGATTTAACAGATGTCTACAGAACATTTCACTTGAGAGAGAGAGAGAGAGAGAGAGAGAGAGAGAGAGAGAGAGAGAGAGAGAGAGAGAGAGAATACACCTTCTCAGCACCTCATGGCCCCTTCTCCAAAATTGACCATATAATTGGGCACCAAATTTGCCTCAATGAATACAAGAAGATTAAAATAATCCTATGCATCCTATCAGATCACCATGGCTCTTGTGAAGTTTGCTGTTTTCCATAGCCCTATTGTTACTTGTACCTAGCGGGGCTACTGATGTTTTTTACTGGGTATTTTATTTATTTGCATTTCAGATTTTATCTCCTTTCTGGGTTTCCCCTGTGTAACCCCCCTATCCCACCCTAGTTCCTCCTGCTTTTATGAGGGTGCTCCTCACCCACCCACCCAGTCCCACATCCCACTCTGGCATTCCCCTACACTGGAGCATCGAGCCTTAAAAGACTAAGGGTCTCTCCACCCATTGATGTCCTATGAGGCCATCCTCTGCTACATGTGCAGGTGGAGTCATGAGTTCCTCCATGTGTACTCTTTGGTTGGGTGTTTAGTCCCTGGGAGCTCAGGGGGTAGAGTGGTTTCTGGTTAGTTAATATTGTTCTTCCTATCAGTCAGCTCTATCAGTCCTTTCTCTAACTACTCCACTGGGAACCTCCTGCTCAGTTCAATGGTCGGCTGTGAGCATCCACCTCTGTATTTGACAGGCTTTGGCAGAGCCTCTCAAGAGACAGTTATATCAAGCTCCTGTCAGCAAGCACTTCTTAGCAACCACAATTGTTTCTGAATTTGGTGACTGTATATGGGAAGGATTCTCAGGTGGGGCAGTCTCTGGATGGCCTTTCCTTCAGTCTTTGCTCTACACTTTGTCTCCATATTTCCTCCCATGAGTATTTTCTTCCCCCTTCTATGAAGGATCAAAGTGTCCACACTTTGGTCTTCCTTCTGCTTTAGCTTCAGGTGGTCTGTGAATTGTTTCTTGGGTATTCCAAGCTTTTGGGCTCGTATCCACTTATCAGTGAATGCATATCGTCTGTGTTCTTTTGTGGTAAGGTTACCTCACTTAGGATGATATTTTCTAATTCCATCCATTTGCCTAAGAATTTCATAAACTCATTATTTTTAATAGCTGAGTAGTACTCCATTGAGTAAATGTACCACATATTTTGTAAACATTTCTCTGTTGAAAGACATATGGGTTCTTTCCAGCTTCTGATTATTATAAATAACGCATGGTGGAACATGTCTCCTTGTTATATGTTGGAGCATCTTTTGGGTATATTCCCAGGAGGTATATCTGGGTCCTCAGGTAGTTCTATGTCCAATTTTCTGAGGAAATACCAGACTGATTTCTAGAGTGGTGGTACTAGCTTGCAATCCCATCAACAATGAAGGAGTGTTTCTCTTTCTCCTCATTGTTGCCAGTTTTATCCAGTTTGTTTATTGAAAGAGTTTTCAGCAGTAGGAGTTTTCTGGTAGAATTTTGGGGGTCATTTATATATACTGTCATATCATCTGCTAATAGAGATACTTTGACTTCTTCCTTTCCAATTTAAATCGCTTTTATGTACTTTGGTTGTCTGACTGCTCTAGATAAATCTTCAAACATTATATTGAATAGATATGGAGTATGAGGAAAAATTGTCTTATTCCTGATTTTAGTGCAATTGCTTTGAGTTTCTTTATATTTAATTTGATATTGGCTATAGGCTTGCTGCAAATTGCCTTTACTATGTTCAGGTATAGCCCTTGCAGTGCAGATTTTTCTAAGACTTTTACCATGAATGAATGTTAGATTTTGTCAAAAGCATTTTCAGTATCTGATTAGATGATAATGTATTTTTTTATTTCTTTATATGGTAGAACATTGACAGTTTTTAATATGTTGAACCATCCCTGTATTTCTGCAATGAAGCCAACTTGATCATGATAGATGATCTTTTTGATGCGTTCTTGGGTTCCATTTGCAAAAATTTTGTTGAGTGTATTTCATCAATATTTATGATGGAAATTGGTTTGTAATCCTTGTTTATGAATGTTTGTATGGTTTGGGTGTCAGAATGACTGTGGTCTCATAAAATGAATTAGGCACTGTTCTCTATTTTGTGGAATAATTTGAGGAGCATTAATAATAGGTCTGAAAGTCTGAAAAGCCTTCTGCTCACTTTCTGTGACTACTTTTATTTCCTTAGGGGTTATGGTTTAGCTTAAATTATTATCTGACCTTGATTTAACTTTGTTAATTGGCATCTATTGAGAATATTGTCCATTTCATTTAGATTTTATAATTTGTGTTGAGTACAGATTTTGGAAGTGTGACCTAAGGGTTCTTTGGATTTCCATGGTGTTTTGTTTTGTTGTTAGGTCCCATTTTTATTTCTTTTAATTGTGTCAGTTTGTATATTGTCTCTGTATCTTTTAGTAATTTGAATAAAGGTTTGTTAGTCTTGTTGATATTCTCAAAGAAACATTTATTTCATTGATTCTTTGTATTATTCTCTTTGTTTCTGTTTTATTGATTTTAGCTCGAGTTTATTTCTTGCCTTCAACTCTTCTGACATTTGTTTTCTTTATTTTTTAAAATTGCTTTCAGGTGTGCTATTAAGTGAAGGTTCAGCTATTAAAAAGAATGAATTTATGAAATTTCTAGGCAAATGGATGGATCTGGAGGGCATCATCCTGAGGGAGGTAATCCAATCACAAAAGAACTCACATGATATGTACTCACTGATAAGTGGATATTAGCCCAGAAACTTAGAATACCCAAGATATAAGATACAGTTTGTGAAACACATGAAACTCAAGAAGAATGAAGACCAAAGTGTGGATACTTTGCCCCTTCTTAGAATTGGGAACAAAACACCCATGGAAGGAATTACAGAGACAAAGTTTGGAGCTGAGACAAAAGGATGGACCATCAAGAGACTGCGACACCTGGGGATCCATCCCATAATCAGCCCCCAAATGCTGACACCATTGCATACACAACCAAGATTTTGCTGAAAGGACCCTGATATAGCTGTCACTTGTGAGACTATTCTGGGTCCTAGCAAACACAGAAGTGGATGCTCACAGTTAGCTATTGGATGGATCACAGTGCCCCCAATGAAGGAGCTAGAGAAAGTACCCAAGGAGCTGAGGGGATCTACAACCCTATAGGTGGAACTACAATATGAACTAACCAGTACCCCAGAGCTCTTGTCTCTAGCTGCATATGTATCAGAAGATGGCCTAGTCGGCCATCAGTGGAAAGAGAGGCCCATTGGTTGTGCAAACTTTATATGCCTCAGTATAGGGAAACGCCAGAGCCAAGAAGTGGGAGTGGGTGGGTAGGGGAGTGGGAGGGACCATATGGGGGGACTGTTGGGATAGCATTGGAAATGTAAATGAGGAAAATACCTAATAAAAAAATGAAAAAAAATGGTGAATTTAATTTAAAAATATTCCCTAGCCATTTGTATATTATCTTTTTAAAATTTCCTGTTCAGTCTGAGAGAAATAAAAATTAATTTTCTTTATGAATACTGTCCAGGGTAAATCAACCAGGCTCTAGTAGATGGCTATACATCCCTGGGTACAAGGCAGCATAATTGAACTTAGTGGGTTTTTTTGTTTGTTTGTTTGTTTTGTTTTGTTTTGTTTTGTTTTAAGGTATGAAATTGGGAGGAGTTAGGGTAAGTGTAGACTCAAGAGAAGTAAGAAGGAGTAGTTGAGGTGGATGTGATCAAACTACATTGCATGCATGTATGAAATTCTCAATGAACAAACAGTGTAAATTTATTTTGTGTGAATTTTACCTCAAAAAAGATACAGTTAAATATGTGGCACTGGGGAATGGGGGTGGTTCCGGGGAGTAGTGAAAAGGTGGAGAAGAAGGGCTTCCATGTGAACAGAGGTAGATAGACTGGAGACTAACGTCAACATGATCAAAGTACATTATATAAAAAAAGAAGTTATCAGAAAGTAAATAAATGGGAAAAAAAGATCACTGTGAAGAGCAAGAAGCAATGGTGAGTCAGCCTCTTGGACCCAGTTTCTATTTGTCTGCTAATTTTATCATCAAAACAGAGACATAGGCAACATAATGATTATAAGGAATTCCTCTGAGAATATGAGCTTTATTCTGTAACATAAACACTGTTCTGTATTCTGGTAGAATTACAATGCTTTTGAAATTAGACCTAGAGAATATTTCTGTGGAAATTTCTTTAAAATATGTGAAGCATGATCACACATTTTATGACAGACTGCAATGTTTTGAAATAGCTTATGTTTGGCCACAAAATACACTAAATAAAGTAAAACACTGCAATATATTTTTATTGCTTTTATGGTAGCTTGTAAATAGGCCCTTCACTAGAGGGAAATACCACAACATACTAATTCATAGGATAATACTAAGTTTATGCCAGCAAGAGGACATAATTTAAACGTGAAGAACCAGTTTCTTTTAGTTTTCTTGTATTGTATGTTCTGTCTACAAAATGCAGTATAATAACCTTGAGAAGGGTAAAATTTTAGACAGAGCTATAGAAGGCATCCATTGATTAGTAGAGCATTACCCAGCATAAATCCTTAAAAGAATCAATTGGTTTTCCTGCTTCAAATGATGTTCTTTACTCAAAGTGAAAACATTGATTACTTTTTAATTTATAATCCCTACAAAGTTGTTGAATATATGTCCATTCCCTATATTTATGTGTTTAATATGTGGACTTTTATAAAGAGACAAAAGTACTGAAGAAAATAACTAAGGTCCCCAAATGTCAGGTTTTTATTACAGTTTCTCAAATAATTGAACAGAGATTATATATTTCTACAAAGATAAACAAGTATAGCAAATCTGAGATTTGTGAAGACAAGTCTATTTAAGGGTTTTTTGTTGTTTTGTTGTTGGTGGTGTTTTTTTTGTTTGTTTTTTGTTTTGTTTTGTTTTGTTTTGTTTTTTTCAATCTTGAGTTTGCCAAGGATCAGTCTCAGCTTGGTGAGGGATTCTGAGAAAAGAGGTGTCTGTGAGTGGTGAAAAAAAAAATCTAAGTCAAATCCTGGGTCCAAACTGACAACCTGGTTCTGCTTGATGCAGCTTTTCCAGTCTTCTTCTTTCTGTGTTCTGTTTTCTCTCTGGAGATTTCTGTCTATATTATGCTTGCTTGCTATTCTAAGAGATCTCTCTGTCCATATACTGCTTGCTTGTGTGTGTGCCTTATCCAAGCATTTTTTTCTCTTTATCCTAAAAAATTCTCTGCATAGTTCATCTCTCTGTATATTCTGCTAGAGACAGTTCTCAAAGCAATTTTCTCTTCCTATTCTAAAAATTTTCTCTGGATAGCTCACCTCTTATAGAACACAGGTCCAGTGTTTTGTTTTACATATCTATCCAGTCATTTACTACAGGTTTTCATTTTGACTGTCTTATGAATCAGAATCACCTGACCCAAGTCCTTTGATGCTTAGGAGATAGCAAGCATATATTTTTTCTGCCTTTGTTAAGCACAGATTACAAGGTATTTGGGTAGGACCCTGTCATGAAATTAGCATTTCCACCACATATGAGTTTAAACTTGCTCTCTCCAAGTCTGATCTTGGGCTCAGGAATCTATCTGCCTTTGTTTTGTTTTGCTTTGTTTTTTGTTTTTTGTTTGTTTGTTTGTTTTTTCTTTTATTTATTTTTTATTAGATACTTTCTTTATATACATTTCAAATGCTATCCTGAAAGTTCTCTATACCCTCCCTCTGCCCTGCTTCCCTACCCACCCACTCCCGCTTCTTGGCCCTGGCATTCCCCTGTGTTGGGGCATATAAAGTTTGCAATACCAAGGGACTTCTCTTCCCAGTGATGGCCGACTAGGTCATCTTCTGCTACATATGCAGCTAGAGATACAAGCTCTTGGGGTACTGGTTAGTTCATATTTTTGTTCCACCTATAGGGTTGTAGACCCCTTCAGCTTCTTGGGTGCTTTCTCTAACTTCTCCATTGGGGACCCTGTGTTCCATCTTTTAGATGACTATGAACATCCACTTCTGTATTTGCCAGGCACTGGCATAGCCTCATAGGAGACAGCTATAAGAGGATCCCTTCAGCAAAATCTTTCTGGCATATGCAATAGTATCTGGGTTTGGTGGCTGATTATGGGATGGATCCCCGGGTGGGGTAGTCTCTGGATAGTCCATCCTTTCGTCTTAGCTCCAAAATTTGTCTCTGTAACTCCTTTCATGGGTATTTTGTTTCCTATTCTAAGGAGGAATGAACTATTCACCCATTGTTCTTCCCTCTTCTTGATTTTCTTGTGTTTTGCAAATTGTATCTTGGGTGTTCTATGTTTCTAGGAGATCCAGGAAGACCTCTCCTGGGCATATACCCAGAAGATGTTCCAACCGATAAGAAGGACACATGCTCCACTATGTACATAGCAGCCTTATTTATAATACCCAGAAGCTAGAAAGAACCCAGATACCCCTCAACAGAGGAATGGATAAAGAAAATGTGGTACATTTACACAATGAAGTACTACTCGGCAATTAAAAACAATGGATTTATGGAATTCTGGGACAAATGGATGTATCTGGAGGATATAATCCTTAGTGAGGTAACCCAGTCACAAAAGAAGTCATTAGATATACACTCACTGATAAGTGGATATTAGCCCAGAAACATAGAACTATCTGCCTTTGTAAGCACAACAAACCTTAAGTGAGATCTCCTTCAGCCACTTCTTTCCAAATCTCTTTATTTCCTTCCTCAGTAATTTTCTAACAAGTTGGCTCACAGCACAGCTATTTTTTTCCTTTAGATTCATGAAGCCCCTCCTTACTTTTTGCATAGTTGAGAAGTTTTATATTTTCAAACTCATGTATTTAGAGCTCTTTCCCATAGCCTTAAGGGCTGTCCTGAAGGTCCCAGTGTTTACCATTTTGCTGAGACATTAGCTACACCCTCAATTCCTGGCTTGTGCTGTTTCTAATTACTATGGAGTCATTAACCTTAACAGAGGACATTCCTCAGAATGAAAGATTCTTCCATTGCTAGTGGGTCCAGAACATATGTACATTATTACACAAGCAAGTCTCAGGTCCACAGCAGCTATCAACAATTGTGGAGGCTGACAAGGGCAGGAACCTTGTCATTCTGTCCCCACTAAGGCCATGCTGTGCTGGGCACAGTCTCTTTCTCTCTCTCTCTCTCTCTCTCTCTCTCTCTCTCTCTCTCTCTCTCTCTCTCTCTCTTTCTTGTATTTTGAGATCATTTTATAATCATAGCATTTTCCTTTCCCCATCCTCATTCCAAAATCTCCCATATCTTCTCTTTATTCTACAAAATTATATTTTATTAATAGTGATTGAATTCAAATGTGTATATGTATGTGCTTGTTTGTTTCATATATAATCATAAATATACATTAAACATTCTGCATAATGGTATATATGCTTATATATGTTTTCAGGGATGACCTTTGTGTAATCAATTGCTATGCTCTTCCAAGCAGAAAATAACTTCTATTTTCAGCATTTGCCTGTAGCTCTTCATATAGGCTTGAAGGTTGAAGCTCTTGGGCTTTCCTCTATCTAATTTGCTATGCTGTGCTATGGTGCTAGGGAAGTGTTAGTTTTTTCCCCCAGAACAAACAGTAATGATTTGATGCAACACAACAGGGTTTTGATTCTATTTGAACTAGCTCAGCCCCTTACCCTAAGGGCACTACCATCACACTGGGTGGTTTTGACGATGGTGGAACCCTGAATATCTATGGGGCAAGGCTTTAGAGTGAGCAGCAAGTGGGTCAGGGATGGGGGATGAATGTGCAGACATCTAATTGGATGGTGCTGGGTCATATCATAAATTTAATTTCTACTCCACTCTACATTGGTGGTTATTAAGCAGGGGGAAGGTTTGTAACCTGGGTGTGTAGGGTTGTTGGAATAAGCTGGAAATGCTGGTCTTGTTGGGGATTAGCCCAGAGCACGGAGCTAGACTTGGGTTTGTTGAGGCTCAACTTGGAAACTAATTCTAGGTACTAGCCTGTTAGTTTACCTGAGATCAAATTTAGGTCAGGTTCTCTAAAATGTAGTCTGAACATAAAAGATTTGGCCTCTCGGGACTACATTGGAAAGTACTCTAACATTATATTTGTTCCAACAAAAACAGTTAAGCTACTTTTACTCAAGAACCTAGCTGTAATAGTGTTTCTAAAAATCCATTGCAGTGAACAACTCTTATAAATGCATGTGAAAAAGAAACATAAACTCATGGCACAATGAATTTTATATTTTTAAAATCTAGTGCATCATATGAAAGCACATTGATTGTTACAGCACATGTAAGATCTGTAAGTTCATGCTAGGGAAAACACCGGTATTAAGAGGAGAGGTACACCTAAACCTAGCAGAGGATTGCTGAGGGGTTTTATTTTTTAAAGAATGTTGCTTCTGGTGTATCAATCATTCTCTAACAGGAGGCTGCATATTCAAAAAACATATGAGTAACAGAAAGTGAAATCCATGAATTACAAACAAAACAAAACAAAACAAAACCAAAAATAAAAACAACCCCCCAAACCCCAAAGAACAATAACAATAACCAAACACAGTTGGAAAATTAGGAATAGAGGGTGGATCTAGATAGAGAAGATTAGGAAAAAGAGAATGTAAAAATTTTACACATGGTAAAACATTCTAAGAACTAATAAAATCTCAGGAATGAGCCTCCTAATTAGCCATTCAATACAAGATATTCAGTACTGAAATCATATATTCATAAGTCACACCCAATAGACTCAGTGTATAGCATTTATAAACCTATGCATATATATGTAACAATTAAAATCAAAGAGAAAAGTCTACTTTGAGTGAGTGAAGGGGCACATAGAAATGGTAGAAAGGATGAAACAGAAGGTGTGAGGGATGGAATTATATTCTCATGTAAAAAATTGCACAGATATTTATGACAACTTTTTACATAAATAACAAAAGTTTAAAGCAACCATTCATTTATTCTATAGATGAATGAACTATTATGTAGATGGACTGGAATATCATTCATGCATTAAAAGAAATTAATTACTAAGATATGAGAAGACATAATGATCATTACCAAACCAAAGAAGAAAATACAAAAAGCCTATATGCTATATCACCCCAGTAAGTCTGAAAACAACCACTCTAAAGGCAGACAGATGCTCAGTGGTTATCAGCAGTTAGAGAAAATGGAGGGTGAATGGTCAGAATATGTGGCACTGGGCACAAAAAGCTACTATGTAGATTATGAATTATGTAAGGATAAATATATATCATTACTGTTCAAAGCCATAGCATTTATACTGTGAGTAAACTCGAATTAGACTTAAGGGATGTGGATTTTAATGTTATGTTAATACTTATTAATTCATCCACTATAGGATGTCAATGTGGGAAGCTTTACATGGGAAGAAGAGAAAAGTTGTGTATCAGCTTTTTTATATACATATTATATTTGTTCTGTATTCATCTGAACTGTATTAATACTGTCTGAAAAAGTATGGCTAACAACAAGAAACACACATTTGCTTTCATATATGTACTTTATACATGTACTTTACATATGTACATGTATGTATGAACTTTATATATATTCTTATGTGTACATATATGTTCATATTTATACTTTACATATGTATAAAGCATGTATTATTTTCATGAATGTTAAAGGTAGTAACCAGAATGGTGTGCAATGGATCATTTGTTAGTTAATTCTGTTTAGTTACTTATATAATTTTCTAAATGGAATCAACAGAGAACCCCTGTATTTACCATCACATGTGTCTGTCTTACTCTATTTGGTCTTCTATAATAAAAATTCTATAAGATAAATGGTTTGTAAATGGAAAGATTCAGGTTCTAGTGAGAACCCGTTCTTCATCCTTACATGGTACAATGACTAACTATCTCTCAGTAGTTTCTATTACAGGGGCACTAATTACTACCAGAAGAATTCCAGTATCCTTGCCTATTCTACTGTTGTTCTGCAATGACTCATCTCTTGATCCACCATTGGACTTGAATGGTAAGTTTCCATTGCCGAGGATGTAGGAGATACACTGTAACCACAGACTCATTCTACCAAAGATAATAGTGTCTTTGCTGTAGGATGCAAAATTAGGTTTTAATAGAGTACTTGAAAAGCTGAACTGAGCAAAAGTGCCTTTTTACAGAAGTAACTTGCATATTTTATATAACTTTAAAAAACATATTTTCCTGAGGTCAACCAGTGTGTATTTAAAAGCAAAGTAGATATTGAAACATGCAATATGAATAATTCATCATTTTCTACCCAAGTCTTGGAATTAAGTGACCTAGAATACTATGAGCAAACAGCACTGAGCAAGTCAATATACATTAGCCCTGTCTCTGTGATAGTCAACAAAGAGTGGAAATTAGTTAAACTTTCATTAACAGTAGGATGAAGAATTAGAAAACATTACATGCTAAATTGATAATAATGGATAGCATGCAACTATCCAAACATTTATACAATGTTTGAAATTATACTGAAAGAGAGAGCACATATAAAAAGATAAAAGACAACAGGAACCCAGAGATATGACTCAGTGCCAGTGTATAAAGCATTTAAATGTTTGTGATACTATAATAGTGTTGTCAATTTAGCAGGCTCAATAATCATGTGCCTCTCAGCTGGTTTGTCAGGACTTACCATAAATGTGGTGGTTTACATGAGAACACTTGCCGGATCAATCTCTTTAAAAGGAATGTTGAATTATGTAAATGAAGGTAGGTAACTTACTGAAAGTAATAAGCTTGCTTTTCACCCTATTCTATTCCCTGAGTGTGAATGTGAAGTAATCAAGTAGAACTATGTGGAAGTACTTTCTCATATGTTTTTACTGTACTTCAGTTTGTATTTGACTCTCAATAAGAATGGAATTTTCTTCCTTTAGGTTTATAGTGACATCTATACAGTAGGATCAGATGTGATCTGGCTGGAAAACAGACACATCCTGAATTGCAATATGATCTGTCTGGAGTAAATCCATGCCCTTACTATACACACCTTTAGTTCCAAACAATGTAGGTAAGTTTAGTTTGTATAAGGAAGCTGCCATATTTGAAAGTGATGTCTAATTGAAGGGCAGACAAAGTGACTAATCAGAAAAAGATTTGACACAATAAGACAGAAGTTGGATGTGTCCAACTTTCATGAGAGTAGGAAAGAACTACTTAAGAGAACAGCTCAGAGTGAGTCAGAGAAAGGGAAGTTTAGTAAATATATTTCAGTTGAATTCAGGCAGTACAGTGGAATCCGGTTGATTTCAATTCAATATAGTTCAATGCAATTCAGTAGAATGCAGTTAAGTTCATTTGAGTTTGTGCAATTCTGTTCATATACATTCAGTCAGTGCAGTTTATGGAATTTAAAGCCAGTTTTCCCAAGCAAAGCAATTCACTCAGAAGCTAAGAGAAACAAATTTGAATCAGTCAGCTTGAGGAGAAGTTTGGGTCAGAACAGCTGAGTGAACCAATCAGCCAAAGTTCTGAAAGAACTACAAATATTGGTTCCTGTCAGCTTCAGCCCCTGGCCACCTTGGGCTCAACCTTGGCAGATGGTCCCACTGTACCCAGAGGACTCTCCCTGCAGCAGGCACCCTAGCACACCCAGGATCTTGGGATCACTGGTGAGTGAAATACAACATCTGTCTCAAAACAACCCGGAGGGGCTTGTAACAGCAAGAACAGGGACAAAGGAAAACCACCTGACTAGCAGCTGGGGTTCATTCTGGTAGGTGCCAGCCCCATGCCACCTTGGGCTCAACCTCTGCAGAAGATCCCACATTTCCCAGAGGACTCTCCATGTTCCCTAGCACAAAGAGGGCTCTGACCCCAGGACTCAGCTGAGAACACCCGGGTCTCACAGAAACCAGTCCACACAAGAGAGATCATGGGACACAGAAGCAACAGAGCTTCTTGGACAGGGTCCCTTTTGGCCTTCATCTTCAGCCAGGAGGTGGATCTGATCTCCAGCCTCTGTGCAACTTCCCTGCAAGAGGAGAGCTTGCCTGCAGAGAGTGCTCTGACCACTGAGACTCAGGAAAGAGTTGGACTCCCAGGAGTGCTGACAGAGGGTAAAGATTCACGGTAGAAACAAGCTCCAGCCAGAGACAGCTAGAACATCTAACACCAGAGATTGCCAGATCAGGAAAGGCAAACATAAGAATCTTACTAACAGAAACCAAGACCACTCTGCATCATCAGAACCCAGTATGCCTACCAGAGCAAGTCCTGGATTACCCAACATACCTGAAAAACAAGATTCAGTTTTAAAATAATATCTCATGGTGCTGGTAGTGGATTTTAAGAAGGGCATTAATAACTCACTTAAATATAGGAGAATACTGCTAAACAGGTAGAAGTCCTTAAAGAGGAAGCACAAAATTCTTTCAAAGATTTACAGGAAATCACTGCTAAACAGATAGAAGTCCTTAAATTGGAAACACAAAAATCCCTTAAAGAATTACAGGAAAACACAACCAAATGGGTGATGGAGTTAAATGAAACCATTCAAGATCTAAAAATGGAAGTAGAAACAATAAAGAAAACCCAAAGGGAGACAACTCTAGAGAAAAAAATACTAGGAAAGAAATCAGGAAACATAGATGTGGGCATCAGAAACAGAATACAAGCAATGGAAAAGAGAATCTCAGGTGCAGAAGATTCCATAGAAAACATGGACACAATAATCAAAGAAAATGAAAATGCAAAAATATCCTATCACAAAAATTCCAGGAAATCCAGGACACAATGAGAAGACTAAACCTATGGATAATAGGAGTAGATGAGAATGAGGATTTTCAACTTTAAGGGCCAGTAAATATCTTCAACATAGTTATAGAAGAAAATTTCCCTAACCTAAAGAAAGAGATGCCAATGAACATACAAGAGGCCCACAGAACTCCGATAGACTGGACCAGAAAAAACAAAAAACAAAAAACAAAAACCAAAAAATGTCCCGACATATAATAATCAGAACAACAAATGCACTAAATAAGGAAAGAATATTAAAAGCAGTAAGGGAAAAAGGTCAAGTAACATATAAAGGCAGACATATCAGAATTACACCAGATTTCTCATCGGAGACTATGAAAGCAAGAAGATCCTG
The DNA here is from genome assembly GCF_000001635.26 of Mus musculus. NCBI lineage: Eukaryota > Metazoa > Chordata > Mammalia > Rodentia > Muridae > Mus > Mus musculus. The sequence goes on from NC_000076.6 coordinate 16,016,947, forward strand.
TACAGATGTTCTACAGACACTAAAAAACACAAATGCCAGTACAGGCTACTATACCCAGCAAAACTCTCAATTACCATAGATGAAGAAACTAAAGTATTGCATGACAAAACCAAATTTACACATTATCTTTCCATGAATCCAGTTCTTCAAAGGATAAGAAAAGGAAAACTCCAGCACGAGGAGGGAAATTATGGGCTAGAAAAAGCAAGAAAGTAATCCTTCAACAAATCTAAAAGAAGATAGCCTCAAGAACAGAATGTCAACTCTAACAACAAAAATAATAGGAAAAAATACTTACTTTTCTTTAATATCTCTTAATATCAATGAAATCAATTCCTCAATAAAGACATAGACTAACATACTGGCTATATAAACTGGACCCAACATTTTGCTGCATCCAGGAAACACACCTCAGGAACAAAGACTGAAACTTCCTCAGTGTAAAAGGCTGAAAAACAATTTTCTAAGCAAACTGTCTGAAGATACAAGTTGGAGTAGCCATTCTAATAGTGAATAAAATTGACTTCTAACCTAAAGTTATGAAAAAAGACAAGGAGGGGCACTTCATACTCATCAAAAGTAAAATCTATGAAGATGAACTCTCAATTCTTCATATCTATGCTCAAAATATAAGGGCAGCCACATTCATTAAAGAAAATTTAGTAAAGCTCAAAGCACACATTGCACCTCACACAATTATAGTAGGAGACTGACTTCAAAACCCCACTCTCACCAATGGACAGATTCTGGAAACAGAAACTAAACAGAGACATATGGACACTAACAGAAGTTATGAAACAAATGGATAAATAGACATCTACAGAACATTTTAACCTAAAACAAAAGGATATACCTTCTTCTCAGTGCCACATGGTACTTCTTCCAAAATTGACCACATAATTGGTCACAAAACAGACCTCCACAGATACAAAAATATTGAAATTGTCCTATGCATCCTATCTTATCACCATGGACTAAGGCTGATCTTCAATAACAACATAAATAATAGAAAGGCAACATTCATGTGGAAACTGAACAACACTCTACTCAATGATTCTTTGGTCAAGAATGAAATAAAGAAAGAAATTAAAGTCTTTTGGAGTTTAATGAAAATGAGGCCACAACATACTCAAACTTAAGGGACACAATGAAGGTAGTCCTAACAGGAAAACTCATAGCCCCGAGTGCCTGCAAAAAGAAACTGGAGAGAGCATACACTAGCAGCCTGGCAGCACACCTAGAAGCTCTAGAACTAAAGGAAGCAAATTTAGCCAAGAGGAGTAGACAGCAGGAAATAATCAAAGTTAGGGCAGAAATCAACCAAGTGGAAACAAAAAGAACTATACAAAGAATCAACCAAAGCAGCAGCTGGTCCTTTTAGAAAATCAACAAGATAGATAAACCCTTAGCAAGACTAATTAGAGGGCACTGGGACAGTATTCTAATTAATAAAATGAGAAATGAAAAAGGGGATATAACAACAGAAGCTGAGAAAATCCAAAACATCATCAGATCTTACTACAAAAGGTTATTCTAAAAAAAACTAGAAAATCTGGATGAAATGTACAACTTCCTAGACAGATATCAGGTACGTTCCCCCTAAAGAAATAGAAGCAGTCATCAATAGTTTCCCAACCACAAAAAGCACAGGACCAGATGGGTTTAGTGCAGAGTTCTATCAGACCTTCAAAGAAGACCGAATTCCAACTCTCCTCACAATATTCCACAAAAAAGAAACAGAAAGTACTCTACCCAATTCATTCTATGAAGCCACAATTACTCTGATACCTAAACCACACAAAGATCCAACAAAGAAAGAGAACCTCAGATTAATTTCCCTTATGAATATTTATGCAAAAATACTCAATAAAATCCTTGCAAACTGAATCCAAGAACACATCAAAACGATCATCCATCATGACCAAGTAGGCTTCATCCCAGGGAATGCAGGGATGGTTTAATATACAGAAATCCATCAATGTAATCCACTAAATAAACAAACCCAAAGACAAAAAAACACACGATCATCTTGTTAGATGCTGAGAAAGCATTTGACAAAATTCAACACTCCTTCATGATAAAAGTCTTGGAAAGATCAGGAATTCAAGGCCCATACCTAAACATAATAAAAGAAATATACAGGAAACCAGTAGCCAACATCAAACTAAGTGGAGAGAAACTCGAAGCAATCCCACTAAAATCAGGGACTAGATAAGGCTGACCACTTTCTCCCTACCTATTCGATATAGTACTTGAACTTCTAGCCAGAGCAATTTGACAACAAAAGGAGATCAAGGGGATACAAATTGGAAAGGAAGAAGTCAAAATATCACAATTTTCAGATGATAAGATAGTATATATAAGTGACCCCAAAAATTCTACCAGAGAAATCCTAAACCTGATAAACAGCTTCAGTGAAGTAGCTGGATATAAAATTAACTCAAACAAATCAATGGCCTTTCTCTACACAAAGGATAAACAGGATGAGAAAGAAATTAGGGAAACAACACCCTTCACAATAGTCACAAATAATATAAAATACCTTGATGTGACTCTAACTAAGGAAGAGAAAGCTCTGTATGATAAGAACTTCAAGTCTCTGAAGAAAGAAATTGAAGATCTTAGAAGATTGAAAGATCTCCCATGCTCAGGGATTAGAAGGATTAATATAGTCAAAATGGCTATCCTGCCGAAAGCAATCTACAGACTCAATGCAATTCCTATCAAAATTCCAACTCAATTCTTCACTTAGAAAGGGCAACTTGTAAATTCATCTGGAATAATAAAAAACCTAGGACAGAAAAAACTACTCTCAACAATAAAAAACCTCTGGGGGAATCACCATCCCTGACCTCAAGCTATACTACAGAGCAATTGTGAAAACAAACTTCATGGTACTTGTACAGTGACAGACAGGAAGATCAATGGAATAGAATTGAAGACCCAGAAATGAACCCACACACCTATGGTCACTTGATCTTTGACAAGGGAGCTAAAACCATCCAGTGGAAAAAATAGAGCATTTTCACCAAATGGTGCTGGCATATCTGGTGGTTATCATGTAGAATAATGTAGATTGATCCATTCTTGTCTCCTTGTACAAAGCTCAAGTCTATGTGGATCAGCGAACTCCACATAAAACCAGAGACACTGAAATTTATAGAAGAGAAAGTGCGGAAAACCCTCAAATATATGGGCACTAGGGAAAAATTCCTAAACAGAACACCAATGGCTTATGCTGTAAGATCAAGAATTGTCAAATGGGACCTCATAAAATTGCAAAGCTTCTGTAAGGCAAAAGACACTGTCAATAAGACAAAAAGGCCACCAACAGATTGGGAAAGGGTTTTTACCAATCCTAAATCTGATAGAGGTCTAATATCCAATATATATAAAGAGTTCAATAACCTGGACTCCAGAAATGCAAATAACCCCATTAAAAAATTGTGTACAGAGCTAAACAAAGAATTCTCTACTGAGGAACACCGAATGGCTGAGAAGCACCTGAAAATATGTTCAACATCCTTAATCATCAGAAAAATGCAAATCAAAACAACCAGGAATTCTACCTCACACCAGTCAAAATGGCAAAGATCAAAAATTCAGGTTACAGCAGATGCTAATGAAGTTGTGAAGAAAGAGAAACACTCTTCTCTTGCTAGTGGGATTGCAAGCTTGTACAGCCACTCTGGAAGTCAGTTTGGTGGTTCCTCAGAAAATTGTACATAATACTACCATAAGATCCAGCAATACCTCTCCTGGGCATATACCCAGAAGATGTTCCAACTGGTAATAAGAACACATGCTCCACTATGTTCATAGCAGCCTTATTTATAATAGCCAGAAACTGGACAGAACCCAGATGTCCCTCAACAGAGGAATGGATACAGAAAATGTGGTACATTTACACAATGGAGTACTACTCAGCTATTAAAATTGATGAATGTATGAAATTCTTGGACAAATGGGTGTATCTGGAGGATATCATCCTTAGTGAGGTAACCCAATCACAAAAGAAATCATTAGATATGTACTCACCGATGATAGGATATTCGCCCAGAAACTTATACCCAAGATACAATTTGTACAACACAAAAAAATCAAGAAGAGGGAAGACCAATGGGCGGATACTTCATTCCTCCTTAGAATAGGAAACAAAATACCCATGAAAGGAGTTACAAAGACAAATTTTGGAGCTAAGATGAAAGTATGGACTATCCAGAGACTACCCCACCCTCGGATCCAACCCATAATCAGCCACCAAACCCAGACACTATTGCATATGCCAGCAAGATTTTGCTGAAGGGACCCTGGTTTAGCTGTCTCCTATGAGGCTATGCCAGTGCCTGGCAAAAACAGAAGTGGATGTTCACAGTCATCTATAAGACGAAACACAGGACCCCCAAAGGAGAAGCTAAAGAAAGCACACAAGGAGCTGAAGGGGTTTGCAATCCCATAGCTGGAAAAACAATATGAAATAACCAGTACCCCCAGAGGTCACGTCTCTAGCTGCATATGTAGCAAAAGATGGCCTAGTCAGTCGGCCATCACTGGGAAGAGAGGCTCCTTGGTATTGCAAACTTTATATGCCCCAGTACAGGGGAACACCAGGGCCAAGAATTGGGAGTGGGTGGGTAGGGGAGCAGTACGGGGTGGGTGTATAGGGAACTTTCGGGATAGCATTTGAAATGTATATAAAGAAAATATCTAATAAAAAAAAGGGAAAAAAAAAAACAAAAACAAAATCAAAAAACTTGAGATTCCACCCCATGCCAGCCAGAATGGCTAAGATCAAAAATTCAGGTAACAGAAGAACCCAGATGCCCCTCAACAGAGGAATGGATACAGAAAATGTGGTACATCTACACAATGGAGTACTAATCAGCTATTAAAAAGAATGAATTTATGAAATTCCTAGCCAAATGGATGGACCTGGAGGGCATCATCCTGAGTGAGGTAACACATTCACAAAGGAACTCACACAATATGTACTCACTGATAAGTGGATATTAGCCCAAAACCTAGGATACCCAAGATATAAGATACAATTTCCTAAACACATGAAACTCAAGAAAAATGAAGACTGAAGTGTGGACACTATGCTCCTCCTTAGAAGTGGGAACAAAACACCCTTGGAAGGAGTTACAGAGACAAAGTTTGGAGCTGAGATGAAAGGATGGACCATGTAGAGACTGCCATATCCAGGGATCCACCCGATAATCAGCATCCAAACGCTGACACCATTGCATACACTAGCAAGATTTTATCGAAAGGACCCAGATGTAGCTGTTTCTTGTGAGACTATGCCGGGGCCTAGCAAACACAGAAGTGGATGCTCACAGTCAGCTAATGGATGGATCACAGGGCTCCCAATGGAGGAGCTAGAGAAAGTACCTAAGGAGCTAAAGGGATCTGCAACCCTATAGGTGGAACAACATTATGAACTAACCAGTACCCCGGAGCTCTTGACTCGAGCTGCATATGTATCAAAAGATGGCCTAGTCGGCCATCACTGGAAAGAGAGGCCCATTGGACACGCAAAATTTATATGCCCCAGTACAGGGGAACGCTAGGGCCAAAAAGGGGGAGTGGGTCGGTAGGGGAGTGGGGGTGGGTGGGTATGAGGGACTTTTGGTATAGCATTGGAAATGTAAATGAGCTAAATACCTAATAAAAAATTTAAAAAAATGCAAAAAAAAAAAATTCAGGTAACAGTAGATGCTGGTGAGGATATGGAGAAAGAGGAACACTCCTCCATTTTTGGTGGGATTGCAAGCTGGTACAACCACTCTAGAAATCAGTCTAGTGGTTCCTCAGAAAATTGGACATAGTACTACCAGAAGATCCAGCAAACCTCTCCTGCGCATATACCCAGAAGACGTTTCTATTTGTAATGAGAACACATGCTCCACTCTGTTCCTAGCAGCCTTATTTATAATAGTCAGAAGCTGGAAAGAACCCAGATGTCCACCAACAGAGGAATGGACACAGAAAATGTGGTACATTTACACAATGGAGAACTACTGAGCTATTAAAAAATGAATTTATGAAATTCTTATGCAAATGGATGGATATGAAGGATATCATCCTGAGTGAGGTAACCCAATCACAAAAGAACTCACATGATATGCACTCACTGGTAAGTGTATGTTAAACCCAGAAACTTAGAATACCCAAGTTTCAATTTGCAAAACACATTAAACTAAAGAAGAAGAAAGATCAAAGTGTGGATAATCGTTCCTCCTTAGAATGGGGCACAAAATGCCCATAGAAGGAGTTACAGAGACAAAGTTTGGAGCCGAGATAGAAGGAAGGATCATTCAGAGACTGTCCCAACCTGGGATCCATCCCATAAACAGCCACCAAACCCAGACACTATTGCATATTCCAGCAAGATTTTGCTGACAGGACCCTGATATAGCTGTCTCTTTTTAGGCTATGCCAGTGTCTGGAAAATACAGAAGTGGATGCTCACAGTCAGCTTTTGGATGAAACACAGGGCCCCCAATGGAGGAGCTAGAGATAGTTCCCAAGGTGCTGAAGGGGATCCTAAAGGAGGATCAAAAATATGAACTAACCAGTACCCCCAGAGCTCGATATGTAGGGGACGATGACTTAGTAGGCTATCATTGTAAGGAGAGACCCTTGGTCTTGCAAAGATTATATTCCCCAGTACAGGGGAATGCCAGGACCAGAAAGTGGGTGTGGGTGGTTTGTGGGCCAGGGTGGGAGGAGGTCATAGGGGACTTTTGGAATAGCATTTGAAATGTAAATGAAGAAAATATCTAATAGAAGATTTTTGAAAATAAATTATGAGAAAGAAAATTGGCTTTACACACAATCTGACATTTTGAGGAGTCATGTGATATTCAGATAGCTCATAACTGAACTGTGAATGAACTAACAAGACGAAACCTATAAAAAATTGAATTACAAATGTTGAGCTTATTCAAAAGTAAGTTTCTAAGAAGACAATTTGCATTATATTGTATATATTTTTAATTCAAGATAATACATATGCAACCAAACCTATCAAGTCAAAGTATAAAATTTGATAAGATATAACAATTGGAAGTAGCCATATAATCAGCATTAAAGTTCTGTTATAAAATGCCTCCCATGATCTGAAAGGCCAGCTCTAGTCCAGTATAATGAGTTTCATATTTTCCAATCTCTCTAGACATTATAACTCTCTAACAAAAGAGACTGTCCATCTCTATAACTTTAAATAAATATACACAGAAGCTCTGTGGTTTCTTTGAGTTCATTACCTTTGTAAGAGCTCAGGATGCTACATGTACCATTAGGCAATCCAGGTGAGTATTCAATAGTATCAAGTGATTTAGATAGGAAAAATTCCAGATATGCCTCAGCTTTTATGAGTTGGTGAATGCTTCGTTCCTCTCCAGGTTAGAACTAGTATGCAATTAGCAAACATGAATATTTTGTGCATTCCTTTTGTAATTGAGTTTTCATTTCTCTTTGTAATTTTCTGAAATTGAGATTTTTATGTATAAGATAATATATATTTCAACTTCCAAGTGTTTTTTCACATGGCACTGCTCTATTTTGCTATTACTATCAGCGTATGAATGTGCTAGTTGCCCCAGTTTTTCAAAGCAAGGGCTAGTCATTTTTTCTGACATTAGGAACTTATGCGTGTATCTAATAATTTGAAATTATGATTTTAAATCATGTTTTCCAAATTATTAGTGTTGTTTTAAAATATTTTAATTATACATTATATATATATAATTAAATACTATTTTTGCACATCTTATTTACTGAAGACTGAGTAGTAGCTAATTTTATGAATGAAATGTTAGCACACTTGATAGGTTCATATGACCTTTCTTTTACTCTATATATCCTGTACATATCCAAATCCATGATTTACCAGTTTTTTAAATAGTTTATGTATTATCTGTGTGTGCAGTGGTGTGTTTGTATATTAGTGCATGAGTGCCTATAAGATTCATGAGTATTGTGTGTTTTTACCCATTGATCTGTATATTATGCTTTGCAATAATATGTTTGATTGAACCTGGAGCTTCCCAAGTAACAACACCCCTTAGCCATGAAAATTCCAAAGACTTTCTTTCTTTTCCTCTACATGAAAAGGTTATAGGACCAAATTGCCAGGTCTGATATTTTACAGTGGAGATGACAGAATTAACTCAGGTCTTTATGATTATTCAGCAAGTCTTTTACCCACCAAATAATTTCCCTTTCTCTAAATTTTATAATTTGAATTTGTCAAATCCTTTTCTTATTGAAATACACTCTACCTGATTGAGAAAATTTTCCTAAATATGATATATTTAGTTAATTATTTTATAATGTTGTTAGGTAAAGTGTCTAGATATTTTCATTAATATTTTAAATTGTATTTAAATAATTATTTATTAATCGATCAATGTGTGTATGTGTGTAAATACACATGTGTACGCTCTGCCATTTTGCACTTGTGAATATCAGAGGACAAGTGCAGAAGTCAGTTCTCTCTCTTTACTAAGTGGATTGTTACAATTAAACTCATGCATAAGACTTATATTAATATAAAAATATAATAAAACCAGGCAGTAGTGGCGCACACCTTTAATCCCAGCACTTGGGAGGCAGAGGCAGGTGGATTTCTGAGTTCAAGGCCAGCCTGGTCTACAAAGTGAGTTCCAGGACAGCCAGGGCTACACAGAGAAACCCTGTCTCAAAAAAACAATAAATAAATAAATAAATAAATAAATAATAAAATCATCAAATATTTATATAAACATTGCATGTGCATTTATACAGAGTTATATACTGTTATATTATTGACTGTAATATATAATATGAATATAGTTTCACACATATATAATATGAATATAGTTTCTTTTGCATTTCTACTGTAATTTTAGATTTAGATATTTACTCTATCCATACCTAAATATATAAATTCTAAAGAGTGATTACTATTGCACTCTACTCTTGTCATATCCAAAATATTAAATCATTTGATCTATGAACACTGCAGACATCTTGAATCACTGTATATTCATTAATTTCACTAAGAAAATTATTTTAAAAGAAATTTGTGTATTTGTCTTATGTTTTATAAAATATTACTAAGTTGTTTTTAAATTGTATGAAAAGAAGCAATATTTGGATGGTAGTGTGTTTTTCCTGATTCTGAAATTGCCTATACAAAAGTAATTTAAATACAAAGCCCAACTCACAGGAGAATTCTATTGCAAAACTGTTAACTGGACCGCATACTGAAGATTGAGTAGTCATGGGTCCCAGGGGAAGATGTAAGAGTAAAATGGTCATAGTCCTCACCTAGTCCAGCAAGGAAAAACACAACTCGGTAGGATTCTTCTCAACAGCTTTATTCCAGGAATGCCTCGATGCTACGGGGACCCCTGGGACCCAGGGAGGACTGCTTATATACACCCCAGCACTGGGGAGAGCTATGTGTCCTCTTGGGATTGGTCAGTCTGCTGGCACTTTAATTTGTATGCACCCACTCGGGAGGGGTTGGCGCCAGATTCGGGCTAGCGCCTGCGCAGTAGTGGCACCATCTTTTAGGCGCCAGCTGCCTACAATAGTATTAACCTGCTCCTTAAGTTTTTATCTCTATTCCTATATATTAGTGTGTCTTTCATCACTCCTCAAAGATAATTCTTTTTTCCAATAGATGATGATTGATAAAAGATCTCCAATTAGTTTTAGTGTGAAGAATATGAGATTGTAGAGTTCTCTGCTTTAAATGGAACATATCACACACCCTTCCGGAACACTCATGGATCCTTATGGCTGAACAGACAGAAAGATTGTGAGAACCAGAGGGAATGGAAAACTAGAGTAAAACATTCTTTTCTGGAAATGATGTGGCCATTGTGCACCTGGATCCATGTGGATGTGGGTGTTTGATCAGATCATTAGGTGGGAAAGTGGTAGGAGGAGATAGCAGTTTGGAAGGGATGGGATAAGTATTAGATTGATTAAAATGAATAATATGCATCTATGAGTTTCTCTATTAAAATTTTATTGTATAATATTACTCAATTTGCCATTTACATGTAAAATGCTAACAGTCTAATTAAGTTTTGACGTGCATCGATTTTTATTTCCACTATAATTTTATGTGGAAGATATTTATGTATGACTTAGTCATCAGGTCTTTTATCACTGTGTAAAATGTTATTATAGTATTTTTAACAGATATACTTTTCAAAATGGAAAAATTGCATTGTTCCAAGTTTTCTAAATGTTATTTTATTAGTAATAACATAGTCATAGCATCAAATTCATTTTTTAAACATCACTTTTTAATGTTCTCTAAACATATTGAGTAAAATCATCTTAAAATATTAAACCAACCTTGCATTCTTAACATAAATCTTCTTTATTACTATATGCAATCCCTGTGCATTGATAGATTCAGCATGCTGATTTTTGTTTTGTTTTGTTTTTTAAGGGCTTTTGTCTTTGTATTCGTGAGGTGGTGAGGTGGGCAGTTTTGTATTTCTTTGCTCCTTTTTCCTCTACATGTTTATCAATGCAGTGATGAAATTAACAGAAAAATTACTTTCCCTAGTAATATTCAGAATAAAAAAAAACAAAATAAAATAAAAAACATATTGAAACAAAATAGCAACAGTTCTCTCCAATTTGAGACTCTTGTAATAAATTAATTAAAAAAGCTATTCTTGTTCCCTCTTGATATTGTATTTGCTTGCTGGTGAGAACATTCAAGTATAGCCTCTATTACAGAGATCTGAGTGTAGAATACTTCAGAACTTTTCTGTTTTTTTTTAGGTTAATATCCATTCATTTCATTTTTTATTATGTATTTTCCTCAGTTACATTTCCAATGCTATCCCAAAAGTCCCCCATACCCTCCCCCCCCACACACTTCCTTACCCACCCATTACCATTTTTTGGCCCTGGCGTTCCCCTGTACTGGGGCATATAAAGTTTGCGTGTCCAATGGGCCTCTCTTTCCAGTGATGGCCGACTAGGCCATCTTTTGATACATAAATCATTCTACATTTGGGCAAAGAACACTAGGGGCCAGTTTCCTTTCTTGTGCATACCAGTGATTTAGAATCTCATGACCTTTTTACTAATCTTTATCCATTCTGTTTATTGCTTATTGGCAATTAACTTATTCTTCATTTAATAAGATGCTACATCCCTACATGTTGTCTTAATAAAATTATCTTTAATTTCACAATTTGCTTTAGTTTTCATAATATTTGTATTCATTATTTGGGGATTTCACATCATCAACCCAAGCAGCCTCATTTCCCACTCCATCTAGGTTTTCCCCTGTACTCTTGGGGCTCCTCCACCAGCACACATACACAAACACACACAAAGAAGAAGAAAAAGAAGAACAACAACAAGAACAAGAGGAGGAGGAGAAAGAAAGAGAAAGAAATAAAGACAGAAAGGAAGAGAGAGAGAGGAGCAAAAGAAAAACATGTCCAATTTGTATTGCTATGTTTTCACTGAAGCATGGTCAAACTACTAATGGCAAACACCTTAGAAAAAAAATTAAGTCTTTCCCCTACTGGCATCCCTACCAGAAGACATAAATGAGCATTCTTATCACAACTTTTTAGAGTTCTCTTCAATGGCTTTCTGTCTAGGTTGTTACTTTTTGGAGAGGGATGAGTGCGGATATGGCTTGTCATGGAAGCCTTCTTCTTCTTCTTCTTCTTCTTCTTCTTCTTCTTCTTCTTCTTCTTCTTCTTCTTCTTCTTCTTCTTCTTCTTCTTCTTCTTCTTCTTCAGATTTATTCATTTATTATATGGAAGTACATTTTTGCTGTCTTCAGACACTCCAGACGAGGGCATCCAATCTCATTACAGATGGTTGTGAGCCACCATGTGGTTGCTGGGATTTGAACTCAGGACCTTCAGAAAAGCAGTCAGTGCTCTTAACGGTTGAGTCATCTACCCAGTCCCGGACGCCTTCTTTCTTAACTGCGAGTTTACAATCATCCATACCATAGGAACAGTTGCTTCAGTTCTTCATATTATAAAAAATGAATAAGTTTATAGTCAGCAGGAACACAGATCATGGCCTTACACAGACACAGATATCCACATGATTTCCTAATGTCAGCACATGCCACAGACTTCAGCGTGATCTCCAAGGATCATATAGATCATAGACATCAACATGGCCCTTTACACAGGCCCAGACATCACCATAGCTCTCAGTGGCAGCAATATGGTACCCATCAATTGCCCTGTCCTCAGACATCAGCATGGATTCAGACTTCAGCACAGATTAGGGGCATCTGCATGACTTTCATTGGTAACATGGAGATCAACACAGACTCCAGATACAGTAGGACCACAGACTGACACATGGTCCTCAGATAGCCCTGATCTGGACATTACCATGTTCTCAGGTGGCAGTGCAGGGCACTCAAATCAACATAGCTTCTGATGCCAGCGTTTCCTATGGACATCAGGAGGTAGCCCAGACCAGGATATAGGTATGGACTTTTGTGGTAACTTGGTCCAGGAACATCAACATGGCTCCTGGTTGCTGTAGGGCCATGGAAATCTGCATTGACCTCTAGCTTCAACACTAGCTGGGACAGTGGATCATGGATACGAAAGTGGCTTCTGGGGACAGCACACCATAGAGATAGTTTAAGGATGTGCAGTTCAGAACATGAACCATTGTTAATCTTGGATATCTCGTGTCATTGTTCATAACCAGGGGCATTATGCATCTGGGCAGTGTGATCAGGTTGAGTTGGAGTTCAAGCTATTAGCTGCTAAACTCTACCTGTTAGCCTTACTCAGCAATGACAGATTCCCCAGTCTACACCTGTCTCCACATCCTGTCTCCAGTTCGAACACACTCACTTACTAATTGCTCCATTCCACCATGATTCCCCCTTGTCTATCTTATATTCATTCATAGTGGCATTATAAACTGCAGTGTGCCATTCAGTTTTGTTTTTGTTTTTGATTTTTTTTTTTTGTTTTTTTGTTTTTGTTTTTTTTTTTTTTTTGTTTTGTTTTTTTTTTGTCCAAACAGCTTTACATGTATATTTTCATTGCAATGAGTCATTGGTCTGTTTCAAAGTTTCTGGTTTCTGATATGCCATAAATATTGGACCATCACTGGACTCATTTCTGATATCCTGTGTTTGCCCAGAATCACAGAGCATCTTGACATATCCCAGGCCTCTGTGTCAGCTGCCCCCTGTCAAGGCAATTCCATGCTAGAGGCCTGCTGCTGGACCTAGGGCCAACACTCTTCAGTAATGACACCTGGTTTTGCAATTCCAGCATCTCTACTTACTCCAGCTACTCCTAGATGAAGTGGATGTTGTAGTAGACTGACTTAAGCACTGAATATGGCCAGGATGGAACCTGGGTGGGTCATGCTGTGTGTTGGTCTGTTTTTCAAATGTCATGAGCAGGTCTGAACTTCCTTATTTTAAAAAATATTATTTCTGGTTTTGTAATGAAAACAAATACTAGAATATATGAAAATAGATATTTGGTTCCAAATAATATTTGAAGTATTTTAAATGAAAAAACTAACATAATATCCAAATTTGACAATTGCCTGTGTGATTTTTAAATGAGATGTATAATATAGTATATTAAACTAAGTATGTATAATGACTTCGCATTGAGCAGTGATTAAGCAGAGAATCTCAGCAATTGGGCTGCTGGGCATTGAACAACTGATTAACATGTTTTCCCTTTAGTTTCTACATGTAGAAACTGTAATAAAAAAGCAAAAACTGAAATAGCAACATGACTGTGTCATTAAATTTAACTGTGTAAAGACATTGTCACATTCCACATTACTGAGTGTGGTCTGATTCAACATATGAGTTTCAATGCATAAGGACGTTACACCCTGAGGTCCTTTTTACATTAGCATACAGGCCTCATTAATTTTTGTTGTTGAGATGGTTTAGAAAGATATTTAAGAAGCATTAGTGTATGCTGGCCTCATTTGTGAGAAAGACAGTGGAGTTTCCAATATCATCGAATTTGGCTCTTCTATGAAACACATCATTGATATTAAGCAAAAACATGACAGATGGTATGATGAAATCTGAGCAGACAGCAGGATGTAGAAATACTGAGTCTAGGATCCTGGGGACTCTATAGAGAGTTCAGTGTGTTACCTGACTTTAAGAGAATTGCCTCTGCATTGCTTTTCTCTAGGCAATATCAATAGTTTTTTGAATTTTTAAAGGGTCAGTCTCATTTAAAAATTATAGTTTAGTCAATTTCTTATATGCACTGCATTTTAATTGAAAGTAAATATTTTTTTTTTTTACACAGAAAAGAAGCATTGCTGAAAATAACTTCCAATATCTTTAAAATAACCTCAAAATGAATTGAGAATGTGGATGATTCTGAAAAGTAAATGCATAGTTTAGAGGAACAAAAATAAAGTGGAGCTAATTTTCAATATATGTTTATTTCTATTAAATTGAATAAGCCATTTACACTATATATCAAAATATGAATGTAAATATTTTGCTCAATACTATTCATTTCATTTTCTTAATGTGTACTAATGGAATTAACTTGGAACATCAATCTTCCTCCCTTCTGAAACATGAATTATACAATATATTTAATAGATTAAAGACACTAATAAGACAGCCACTGTCTTAGAGCTGAACTACAGGCCATTTGCTAAGATTCATATGATTAAAATGTGTTTCAAGCAGAGAACTCACTGACCTATTTCCAACAATTAAAACATTTTGTTTTTATAAACATCTCATTATAAAATATATAATCTTCATATTTTGTTTTAGATTTAGAGGAATGAAATTAGTTTGTGAGTATTAGTTGATTAATTATCTTTGGCAATAACATTATTATAGTTATTACAATTAACATTTTTTTGGTTTTAATAACCTATTTTTATCAGTGCAAGACTTTTCATTGTTCTTATTATTAGGGCCCCACACATTAAAGATGATATTAAAATACAATTATAATACTTTCGATAATTGGCATTTCTCAAGTCAGCAGGTTTAGCTATGTGTTTTGGTTAAAAGCTTTGTTTATAAAAATAGATGCCAGTCAAAGCCAGTAACAGCTGCTGAAAGTAACCCTAATAATGTAGTGTAATTTGCACCTAGTGTTTCTCCACAGCTCATTAGAACTTCATGTAATTAGAAGACAAGTGTAACAAAGAATTTGTGTGGGTATTGTGGGGTCAGTAATCTACTTCTAAGAACCCTTTTCATTTTTACCTTGTGATTTTTGATCAACCCCTTCTTCATCTGACAGGTTCGCATTTGTTCAACTGTCACTGTTACTATGTGCCAAACTTTCCACCTATAATGCTTGTGGAGGGTAATACTGACTTTTGGGGGTCAAGTGCAGCATCCAGTGATGAGAGCTGAAACTGATAGATGTAGAAGACCAAGCTACTCAAACTATTTTATTTTAAGCACTCCATGATAGTCCTTAAAAGACTATAACTGGACCTATGCTGTTTTACTTTGGTATCTTTGACACCAAACAGTATGTCCATATGTTCATATACCTTTTTCTTCTTTTGCTCCCTTGCACCCTTTAGAATCTCATAAAATCCACCCTTCTTCCTTACTACAAATACATTCTCAACAATGTGGTAATATAAAGGAGGATCAGGCTCAAAACACTGTTAACTTGCTTGTGATTATAATCTTTGCTGTTCCTAACTATGTGAGATATTTACTAAGAGAAACAAAGAGAAAGTGAGAGAGAAAGAGAGAGGGGAGGAAGAAACAAAAAGAAAGAAAGAAAGAAAGAAAGAAAGAAAGAAAGAAAGAAAGAAAGAACAGAGAGAGAGAGAGAGACCAAAACAGAATATTTTACAAGGTGTAAGTAGGTTTCTGAAGTGTACATATTTTACAAAAATGTAAGTTTTTGTAAAGTGTAAGTTTTCATGTACCCAATTTGAACATATTTTAGATTAATCCGACTCTTAACTCTATCAGTCTTCTAGGTATTAAAGGGAAGAATAATTTTGAGGAAGAAAATTGTCAACTATAAGTAGGCCTCTTGTTTTCTTCAAAACAAAACTATTTACCCATTTGGAAATACACACACACACACACACACACACACACACACACACACACACACACACACACATATATATATATATATAAATTTCAGAAGTCTGTCCAGTTGAAATTAAAACTCATTTTCATTTTCTATTTTGTTTTTACCCAGAGGCCATATTACTCAACATAACTGTCAACAATATTGATGACAGAAGGCTAGGGAACTTTTCTCCCCTCCCTCTTGCCTTGCTTTTGCAGCAACATCTCATTACCACAGGCCAGAGAGGCTCTGAATAAATCTGCAATCTCCTCCCCCTCCATTGTAATGCTTCCTTCCAATGTCATGGCCACAGCAGGCAATGCCACAGTCACTGCATAAACAGTGGGATTTGCTGTTCTTTTCATTATAACAAATCATGCACAATATTTTAGTATGCTATTTAGCTATAAATACAATGGTTATATAAGATTGTGTATCTGTAGCAGGAAAAGAAGTCAGCCAATCTTTGCCAGAGGAGCCCCTGCTTTGAAGCAGCTGAGGATCCCTTTTTTTGTTGCTACTGTCAACTTTGTAACTGCTCCGGAGGATCTAGAAGTGGTTGTGTCACTTGTAGATAGAGCATCTCAGAAATAAGGTTTCTCAGAAGGCTAAAGGATGTTAGGACTTATTTATGATATTCAAGATTTCAAAAGCCTTACTATTGTCTTACTTAAGTGTCTACTTAACATCACACTCCTTATGTCTATTATATGAACTCAAGTTAGCAGACTCCCTTTCAAAGCTGTTTTTGCTACTTTCCTTTCCAGTAGTGTCTCTGACTATTCATTCATTAGCCCGATCTTTACCCTGAATATATCTGTTACGGGCAACTGTCGAATATCTCTGAGTAAATAGATGCCTTTCCTGCCCTTCAGTGGTTTTCTTAGCACAACTGCCACTAATGGACACCAACAATGGTGCATACCCAGCAGACATGGAGACATTTACATGAGCTCAAGTCTGAAGTGCTGTGTCTCTCTTTGGTCCTGGTTCTGAAGGAGTCTGACATTGAATTTGAAAAAGTTCTAATGTAAGATAATTTTTAAATGGTCTTTGAATTTATTATAAATGTATTTATGTGTATATATTTATGTATATATGCATGTGAATGTATATATATATATGTATCTCTATCATCTATCTATATCTAAATATATTTTAAGCCATGTATTTAGTTGTTCAAATGTAAATACTATTTGCTCAAAATGAAGTTTGCCATTTCTTCTCTATAGGTCAAACATGTTGAATATGGCTTGCTTATTTTTTTGTGACTGTGAAAGTCAAAAGGAGACTAAATTTAGGTATAGTTGGGGCATATCTTGTATATATCTGTATGTATTTATATATAATTGCTAGCCAAACTTACACATGTACAAAAGTTACATTTTTTATCATTGTTATTAAATGACTGACAGCAACAACTTAAGGAAGATGAGATTTATTCTAACTCCTGGTTTTAAGGGATATCCTTGTCATGATATGCATCGTGGCAGAATTTATAAGAGAGATCACATTCATATTATGGTACCTTACAATAGAGGAAATAAAGATCAGACCAAGGGCAGGACAAGTATATAATCCCCACTCAGAAGCCCTAAGTCATCCACCTAGGTCCTGCTTCTAAAGGTTTTACAACCAGGAAAAGAAGTCACCACCATTACCCAGCGAGCTGGTTAGAGTTCGGATATGTGAGTCTTTGAAAGATGTTTCAGAGTCAGATCCCAACAATATGCAAAGATGTGCTGAGTGCTATATCAGGGGAGGGGCATGAGGTGTTAAAATGGGATGGAAAAGTAAGAGTCGTGGCTTCACAGAGAGAGACACTGATATTATTTTATTCGATTTGCGAATAACATTTCACAGAAACTTATACGTATTTACGAATGAGGGTTCACTTCTGACCCAATCTGAAATGAAATATCACATGGACACATTATGAAGGGAATCTTACAGCCAAGACAGCAAAGACTCTTGCTTATGAGCTTATTTATTTGATTAAGGATAGACGCTATTGCTGACACTGGCAAGACATTGTGAAACAAAACCTTCTCTCGAGCTTCACGTTCTTTCTTGGTCACAGGGCATGTTTTAAATTAGAGTTATGTCCTCCAAAATCTGAACTTCTTCATTCTGCAGCCAAAGAACACACATTTTTATTTTCACAGAACACAGAATACCAGCAGTATTAATGAGGTAGTTTCCTCATGATCCAGGTCTTATATCAGCATTGAGTTCAGAGTTTTCCACTTTCCTAATAAAAAAATATTAACTATTTTGAACAAAGATTGAGCTGATGCAACAGTTTTGATTTTGTTTTTCAAATCTCCAAGAGGCAATCTATTCCTATCTCTGGATTAAGCAGACCATATTTTCTTTGATATTTAGATGGCAAATGTACAATCCTATCAAGAAGGGAGCCTATTACTGTACTTGAGAATCATTTTTCTAAAGTTTAATTCCAGGCAATGTTATAAATTAAACATATTACACAAAGCACTGTATAAAGCTAATTTAAATGTGAGGTGCTCTGTCTCTCTCTCTCTCTTTTTAAAATCATTTTATTTGTTTACATTGTAAATGATATCGCCCTTCTTGCTTACCACTCCACAAGCCCCCATCCCACCTCCCTCTACCCTCCTCTTTGCTTCTATGAGGGTCCTTCACCCACTCACCCACGCCCACCTCAGTGCTCTAGCATCCCCCTATGCTGGGCATCTCTCCTATCTCTTAAGAAGAGATATACAAGGTCCTACTTGCCAAGACCTACATGACTAGGAAGAGACTTGGTCCTGTTTCATTGTGTGATTTAGCCCCTCTCCAACTTCTGCTGCTCTTCTATCCTTCATCTGCAAACGTATCCCCTTTCCTTGTTCTACCTTACAATTTTCAATATTTTATAAAGGTAAGAAAATCCTACCTGTCCTGAACTATTCATTAGTAGTGTTTCACTAGTTTTCCATACAAAAATACTTGACTAATGTCATAAATATACAGGATTTTAAAGATGTCTGGATATTGAGATGAACATTTGACCTTAAAGCAGTAGCAAAAAGACTGTAAATGCACTTGGTCAGAGTTGATTAACATATATATATATATATATATATATATATAAAACAGAGAGTTTCAATCAAATGTCTTAGAAAGGAATGAAGCCAAGGCATAAACACTGAAACCTGAATAGCTAGACCTATATTTTTTAATAGGGATCAGGATATTTGGAAGTTTTCTGTGGGAAAATAAAATGCACAATCAACTGAGTGTTTTCACATGCTCAGGGAAATAATAAAAGTAATCAACAATAGGGTTGAGACCTTCTGGTCTCTAATTATTTGATTCTACTGATGTGTACTTAGCTAAAGGTGTATAAGATTGAATATGTGGCTTAACTATCTGTGAAATTAGACAGTAATCTATTGGGAGCTGTAATGCTGAAGGCAAAAGGTCTCAGCTGGGAAATGTCTAAGTGCATGTGCGTGTGCTTGTGTGCGTACATGTGTGTACAGGTGATGATGTTAAAATAGGAATATGTAATGGATGCACATTTTAATTTTCTAACATATTTCTAACAACAAATTATTTAGATAACTATAAAATAACTAATTAGAAACTATTCAGTGATGTAGCTAGGCTAGTCAGAGGCAGAGCAGAACAACTGATTAATTATGCAGAAAAGCTCTTTGAGTTATCTCTTTCCTGAGAGAAGGGACGAATAGAGCAGAAAGGAGGGAAATGGGTTATTTTAGCAAATTGGCATTTCTACTGCCTTTAAAGAAAATGGAGATTTAAATAAGACTGGAACTGAGATGTTTCTTTGATTTATAATAAGAGGAGGAAATCGGGTGATGATATAAAGTTTAGAGGTCTTGTTAGAAATATGCTAAAATGAGCCTTAAAGGGTTTAGAAGGATGATTTAAAGCAAATATTTGCAGTGAAGTCACTTAAGGTGCATTACCCACACCAAGAGATGGGAGGGAAATGTCTGTGTTCATGTGTATACTCCATGCTTGTAAGGGCTTCTTTAGAGTCCAAGCTAGAGTCCACACTGGACTGCTGGCAAGGGGGTCACCCATGTGTTCTCAAAAACCTCTCACTTTTCTGCCTTTTGGATTTTCATAATTGAAAACCAATGAGAATGAATTTTGAAATGGACAGCAAGGCAATTGTATTGATTTAAGCAGCAACAGCTTAAACACAATAGGCTACAGGGCAATGTATTGATTCAGGAAACAGCTGATAGAAGTTGAATGAAACTTCTTAATAGGAAAATCATATTCCATTAACTCTAGAGTGAACTATAAACTTTTCACTCAGATTTATATTTTAGCCCCAAGTTTTACTACATAGCATGGGGAAAATCACACCTACTGTTCAACAGCCAGAGAAGACAGAAAAAGAGTGATCCTAACATACATCCAGGAAGCAATTTGGGCAGCTTTCTGAAATGTCTATATTAAAGAAAGAAGGAATGTGAGAGGGGAGAGAGAGGGAGGCAGGAAGGGGGAAAGGAGGAGAGAGGGGAAGATGGAGGGGGAAAGGATAGGGAGCAATCAATCATGAAGGTTCTGGTTGCCCAATCAGATGTCCACCCATGTGCAGTCTGATGAGTGTGTGCATATGCGCTTGAGTACATTCATGTCTCTGTGGGTGTTATTTCATTTTCATGTGCTTTTTCCAGCTTCCTAGTAAAGCATCATTTGTTTACTATGTACCGCACATTTCCCGTTTTTGAAGAAAATTCTACTCAATCATGAATGTTTAATAAAAAAAAAAAAGCTGATGTGATTTTTTAAAACAAATTTGTTGAGTTCCCTTATTTTAACTCTATTCAAAATGTAGCTATAATGAGTAATATAAAGAATCAGAGATGGTTTATTAGTAGATTAACTAGCAATTTCTTTGTTTAAGGATAATGTTGCACTAGGAAGAAATTATGCTACACACTGGAAATTCAAATACCAGTGATACAGAGAGTAAATTACCTTCCTGAATGGGGTGTAACTTCTTATATGCAGAAATTAGGACAGGGATAAGTTTACAGAAGATTTTACATGTATGTAGACAGGTAGGTTCTTCTGGTCAAAATTAGTAGGAAATTAATTAATACAAAATTAAATGTATGTTGGGAAGTGAGAAGGATGTGAGATGTCAATGTATTCCAAAAAAAAAAGAGTGTTTTAGGGAAATGAAAAACTTGTGTATGATACTGACATTTTGGATGTCCAAGTTAATGTCAATGTAGAGGATGGAAGTAAACAAAAGGAATGAAAAATATTCATAGATTTTATAAAATAAAATTGTTAAATATTACCCTATACCAGATATTATGCAAACAGTCTTCACTTCTGTGAAATAAAATTCAAGAGATATAGTTTTGTGATATAATAAGTGACAGTTTAGTTTCAGACAGATGAAGATCTGGGTGGAGTTGGCAGATATATGTATGAAAAATTATTTTGGTTGTTTCTTCAAGTTTTTGAGCAAAGTCTCATGCATCTTCAGTAGGAGTTCAGGATTTAACTTTTTTTTTCTTTAATGTAACCAAAGCTGGTCTTTAATTATGATGTAGTTGTTTTAGGCTTTCATGTGCTGGGGTTGCAGGTCAGGCTTGGCTTTTAATTTACTTTAAATATGACTGCAAATATCTGTAGACGAGAGAGCTTCAGTCATGCCATGGACAGTCATAGACCCACCTTGTAAAGATTCCTTTCAAACAGAAATATATTGGTTTATGTGGATCTTCAAACAACGGCATGCTGGTTAGTGTTTATTCCTTACCAAGTGAACCAACAAATATGAAATTAAAACTTCTAATTTTCATTTGAACCTAAGTATTATTGAAATTTGGGGGGAGGATTTTTGTATTATCTTGTTGGGGGGATGATATAAACAAGTTAGAAAGGGATGAGCAAGGAGATACTCTGAAGGATGAAAGGTAATTATGATTCTAGCATATTCCATTTTATCTTTGCTGGCACCTTTAAGTCTTCTGTATGATTGTGGGTTCTTGAGCATGATACTGTGTGATTAGCACTGACTGATGGAAATTTGCTATAAGGCAGGTTGAAACTACTTTAAAAGATGGCTACAAGAAATACTGACATCGTAGCATCAATTCAGTAAGTTATGGAAAATTTCAGAGTCCTCACGGAGAACCAAAGCTGAAGAAAAAACAATACTATACTCCCTATACTAATTTTCTATTCTACGTACAGGAATACATTAACAATCTCAGTAGGTTGTCCTATTCTTCTGGCCTTTTTTGAACTACCAGCCTTTTTGGAATGCTGGCAATATGGATACATATTCACAAACAGAAATAAGGAGCATCAAAAAAAGTATACCACACTTATGAGTTCATTGGCCAAGTAGGAAAACTGGAGAGTCACTACTTATGAGTGACATGGGTTGTTGTTCAATGCCAGAATCACATCTCTTAAAACTTGGTCTATTCCTCAACAACTTATCATAATTACTTGGAAGAAAATAAAATACAATAATCAGCATAGGGAGCCTGAATCTAATTTTGCCATCATCTAAGGAGCCCTGACATGACTTTTATTATAGAACTATGTTCCTGCTTAGCTTTTCTAGGATATGTGTCTTGTTTCTTTTCATTTATAATTTCCCACATATTACATTACTCATTCTATACAACCACAATCATTGTTCTACACACATACACAGCATCTAGTTATGCACCAGAATTTTCCTTCCATAACAAGTCAATATAAAATGTTTGGGTTGAATATATTCCCGTGACCTAATTTGTTCTCTAGTTAAGAAGAGAAAAGAAAACATCAAATAAGTCCTTGCCTTAGTCTAATAGAGATGTTTCAGATTGCTTCCTCTAATGTACTTTTTAACACTGAACTTCTAAAAGACCAAATAGAATGAAAGTGGCTCAAAAGAATTAAGGTTGTTTCCAGACTTACTTCAAGGCTCATTAAGAAAAGAGTTTGCCAAAGTGAGCTCTCCGTTCATTCCTTGGTTGAATTATTCTTATGCTATTTATTTGAATTAATAGAGCTTGGCAGGCACCTTTCGAGGAACTGGTGAAATGTTTAAGAATAAGAACATTTTCTGTGAAAATATTTAGTTGAGTTGGTAGTGTTACTACTAGTAAAATATGAAACAAAAAACTTAAAAATGAGAAGAGAAAGTCATGCTTTGAAAACATAAGCTTAAAGATGGATTTTAAAAATCATTTGCTTTTTATTTCACAGGAGGTTTCACTAGGTATTCGGAGAGAGATAAATGAATATATGTAACAACATTGTGCCTTCATCTGATAAATATTTTAATTCAAAATGTAGAGTATAAAGGAAAAGCAGAAGATATGTGTTGTAACACACTAAAGAGAAAATTAGAGGAAGTAGTAACACTTTAGGATGATGTGTATTTTTGTGCATGAGTGTGATTGACCAAATTATATGAAGACATGATTTGAGGCCAAGGATACACAAACAGCAAAGAATGAAACATTGAGACAAGAGTATGGAAGAAATGCTCTATTTGAGGAGGAGGCAAAATTTTGACACTTTCTATAAATAGTGTATTATATGACAGCAAACTAAGTTAATTGTGTAGGAAAAGTCATCTCAGACCTTTGTGCTGTTCAAAAGTATCTTTCCTTGGTGATTTCCAAGTAATAGACAAACAGGAAGCTTAAGTTTTTCTCACGGCCATTTTATTATCATCTATAACATGGATGGTCGATTTAGAAAAATTACAAATCTACTAGGATAAGAGGAAGAAGAGTTCAAAGAAGCAGGTAAGGCAAACAAGCAAACAAACAAATTAAAAAAAAACAAAACAAAAAAACAAACGATCAACATACAGAGCTGGAAATCCAAAGATTAGGTGCGATTGATGAGAAGGATGTTGGGGATTGATGATTTGGCCTGAAAATAAAGCAGTCAGGACACCGTAAGTGGATAAACTGACATAGAATTAGTAGGTCCTAGTATCTAAATAAAAATATTCTTAGAGATTATTGGAATAAATTATAATTGACAAGATATACTGGGTCTTTCTTGTGTCTGAATGCCTACCTCCACATCCTTATTTAGACTTAGAGATTGCCTCAAACTTTCCCAGTTAATATGTGTGTGTATATGTGTGTGTATATGTGTGTGTATTCCACATTTCTCAAATGGACTTGTACTTTTCCTGTAACAGATAATCATAGTAGCAATAATCTTATAATATTTGAACTCTTTTATCCCTAATATTTTTTTCAGTTTAGAAATATATTCATATATTAGGAATAATGTCAAATTTTCTATATCTTTCTTTATGTACAACACATACACTTTTGTTAGTTATCAAATTTAAGATCTTGGCTGTAGATATAGTCCCTTCCAGGCTGTTTCCAACTTCTGAATCCCCTTTATGCCACCAAGTTCTAGAAACACACTTTGGTCCTTACATTCATAGTTTTATTTTCTGCCTTAGGTTTAACAGTGTACAAACCAACCTATTGTCCTTTTTTAATTTTCATAAATAAAAAAAATAAAAATATAATTTAAAATATTAAATAAAAATTCAATGTATTATCTTTATTGAAGTTACAAAACTCTTTCAGGGCTATGAACATCATCTCTGGTTCACTTAAATCTTATTTACCATTCTCCAAGATATTTTAGATCCCTTTGAGGTGTTTTTAAACTCTTCAACTTTTTTATTTCCTTCTCTCTCATTTTCCCTTTTCATGCTGCAGCCAAGCAATACCAAAAGTACTTTTGTTTGTTAAATATGTCCACCTCTACACTATTTTAAAAAGATCATTTTTCCCCTCAAATGTATCCTGACTTTCTAGAGTGATCTATGTCTATAATTGGGAAGGTTTTTGCTAATTTTTCTACTCAAAGTCATACATTAGTCTATTTTTGTTGTCTAACTAGAGCCTTTCTTCTTCTCTACACAGCATGTTATTCAGACATCAATCCTCATTATTTCTCCATAACAAGATCCTACTGACTGGTTTGAATACAGAGAGGATAATGGGCAATGATCAATAATATTTTCTGTTTAAATAGAAGTTTTCTATTGTACCACAGCTCAAGCAAGATGTTTATATCGAAACTGAAAAATACTGCCTAATTTGGGAGTAGTTTACAGCAAATATAATAAAAGTAAAATAATATTAAATGAAGATTGAGTTATGAAGTAAGAGATGTTAAGGCAGTTATGAATAAAGTAGATAGTAAAGTCATCCAGGTCAAACATCTAAATGTCCAACTAAAGTCCATAAAGAAAAGTCTATGGTCAACCATAGCAAGTACAACAATGCAATGCCTAGCAATACAGACAAGAAAGAGATAATGCCAACTGTGTCCATACAGATGAAGAAATTAAATATGATAACAACCTATCATATCTTTGGATCAGCATTCTTAATGAAAGCAGACATTACAGGTTATGCAGAGAATTATAGAGTCTTTTATAAAGCATAGAGGGGGAAATGAAAAGATGAGGTGCTTATTTCTTTAGCATAATCAGTATTCTGTGCCTACAACTCAATCATTTCAATAAAAGGAGACAGAAGAAAAAGTTAAATATCGTTTGTGTCTAAAACGTCAAATAATCCATATAAAATGGGTTATCATGAAAGCTAGTATAAAATATAAAAGAAATCTCATAAAGTTTGAATAAAAGCATGCACATTTAATACAATATTCAATATTCAGCATTTTACTTCCTTAAAGCTATACAGGCAAGTAACCTGGGAAGCAATTTAGAAGAAGGTGTTAAGATCAATACTATTAAGGCCTCGAAATAAGTTGAAAATGTTAGCTGTGTGCATTTTAGATTTGTGTTACATGAGAAGAGGTCAGTCTCTTGAAGCCAAGAAATATTTGCACCTGTGTTCCAAAGGCCTTGGGGCTCTGTAAGAGCACCTTCAGAACCATGAGGGAGACACAGAGCATTTCAGGGTAAAGAATTGATTGGAGACATATGTGAAGTCATCTAGCATCTACACCTTTGCCTCTTGCACTAGTTTTCTGGCAAGCTGAGATGTATTTTGAGATCAGATTCCACTGCCCACTTTGGAGTATTTTCTCCAATGGCATTATATCGCCAAGCCTTTCTTTCCTATCAAGCAACTGACTTAGAAAACCATCACTTTCTTCTTTCACCTTTACCTAAGCACAGTTCTCACACACAGATTCTCACAGAAAGCAGTTTCTTTTCCTTTTCTTTTCTGTTGGTTCCATTCTAAAGCAAAACAGAACTATCTGTGAGACATGCATACACAATTCAGAATATGTACAATCTGTAGTTTCCCAGCATCCACAAACAAACCATACCTAGATTAAACTATAAATTTCTTCCCAAAAGTACACATTGCAAATACCAAGTTCATAGACTTCATACTTAACCTTCCAGAAATCATTTTGGGGCTTTTCAGGGTATTTTAAATGTCTATAGTAGAGTTTTAAAAAGTATTATATGATTCCAACAGTTGCCCCCTTCCCCAGCTTCCCGCAAATACTTCCTACAGAGTGATTTTAATTCCTCACAAAAGTGTGGACTTTATTTTTTAATTGTTATACAAACACATAGAGAAAGAGAGATTTCTAAATCTATAAATAAAACCTTGTCAGTTCATATAATATTTCTTACATGCATATGATTTTAGGCTAACCTCTTGATACTAGATAAGCAACCAGGGTCTCTTCCTTCCTTCTAGGTGCCCATATTTCTTTGATTTAGGTTGAAGTCTCATGTTGTTTTCGTCCTCTCTCTTAGTAGATCTACTGGTATTTTATTTGTACATTTATAGTAGGCACCATGTTGATGAGACTTCATAGATAGAGCATTTCTAATGCTTTTAAGAAATGACACCTCATAGCAACCTTCCTGTTCCCCTTGCTCTTTCAATACTTCTCATCACTCTTCTGCTATGATCCTTGAGCCCATTGGTGCAGGAGTTGTGTTGTATCAGTTTAGGCTAGGTTTTCTCCATTTTGAGCAGCATGCTTTCTTTAGTGATCTCTATCTGCTGCAAATAGTCATTTGATTAAGTTAAGGCATAAACTTATTTTTAGATAGAAGAGTGAATGCTGAGAATGTGTTTAGAGATGTGGTGGTTAAATAATGTGTAAGGTAGAAGTTCTATAAGATTTGTCAATTTACAGCTCTTGAATAGTTGAATGGGTAACCAGTATTAGGTATGGTTTATCTCTTGTTGAGCAAGTTCTAGGACAGAGCAGAGTGCTTGGTTATTACCAGGATAAGCATTGCTCCATCACACTCTACTGGTATCATTCTGGCTAGTGACTATTGTAGTTTGCAGGCATCACAACTATGTAAGATTATTATTGACTGCTTCTCTCCCTTAAAAGCTTTCATGGCATCTCTCAAATTATCAAAATCAAGTCTTCTGACAGAAGGTTTTCAAGATAGACCCACCTTAAATCTTCCAAGTGCTATACCTGGGGTACATGGTATCTTTAGTAATAGGGAGTTTTATTCGAATTCTGAGAGGAAACCAAGGACAATGGCAATGGTTTATAAATAACAGATGTCCAGGAGTCTTGGATAATCTAACTCACAACTTAACAGTGTTCTCATGTTTGACATTGGGATTCTTTCAAAGAAGTTTATGGCATTTGAGGGAGGCATTATGAAGCTGAGATAGGAAAATTTTATTTAAACTATATATCTCTGTGTGAGTGTGTGATAATTTTAAGTAAATAGATACTATATGATTACTTACGACATTTCAGATACCACTGTTACTTTACCCTTTTCTCATATTCTCTATCTCACATTCACTTCCTAGTTCATCCTTATTTTCTGATTTTCCCTTTTAAATTCTTTGCATTTTGCTATTACTCTTTCTATGTATGACTCCCTTATGTCATGATTCCTAAAACTTATTGAAACATCCACAAATTCCAGCAATTTCGCAGGATACAAAACAAGTCATATACACACAATACAAACATGAAGAAAAAAAGATCATGTATATAATCCCATTCTCAATAACTTCAAAGAAAATAAAATTTTCAGGAATAAGTCTAGCCAAAGGGGGAAAACTCTATAATGAAAATATGAAACCTCCATAGAAAGACATAGAGAAACAAAGCACAGCATGGAAAAGTATCAGATGCCCATGGATGGTAGAATTCACATAAGGAAACTGTTCCTTCTACTGAGAGCCATTTATAGATTCATCACACCAAAAATATCCATTTATATCTTTGATGAAATATAAAGAAACTTTCCCAATGTCATATGGAATCATTCCCAGATAGCAAAGTAATCTTCAGCTAAATAAGTAATGTTGGAGGTATAATTACCCCAAAATACAGTAAATAAGTAAGTAAGTAAATAAATAAATAAATAAATAAAATTGGCTGTAACAGCACAACAGATGTATGGAACAATGGAAAAAATTCAACTTTATAACATGCATATCATAACTAAAATCATCAATTTTTTTGTCAAAATGATAAAAGCATTTTCATCTGCTTAAAAACTAAATGTCCACAAGTAGAAGAATGAAAATAAGTCCACATCTATCATCTTGCACAAAATCAATTCCAACTTAATCAGAGATTTAAATATGAAAGCCTCTAAGAAGAAAACATTTGCAGCGTCATACGTGATGTAGGTATAGGGAAGAACTTCATAAATAAGACAGTTCATGCAAAATCTGTCGTCAACAATTTCTAAATCGGACACATAAGACTGAAAGCTCTGTATAGATAAAGAAGCAATAAATTGGGTGAAGAGGAAACCTACAGAGTGGGTAAGAATTTTTGCTAGTCAAAGGATTAATATCCAGAATATAAAAATAACTTGAAAAGGGAGAGAAAAAAACTTTAAAAGCTGGACTTGGGATTGGAGCAGGGTGTGATCTAAGGAAGAATTTAAAATATCTTTATCTAATGTTTCTCTCTCTCTCATATCTATCTCTATATATTTATCTCTATCTATCTATCTATCTATCTATCTATCTATCTATCTATCTATCTATCTACCATATACCTCTCTAACTTATCTATCTCTAGCTACATAGCTATCACTACCTCTATCCCTATAATTATCTATTGATCAATCAATTGATCTATCTACCTCTCTATCTTTTATCTCTCTATCTTATCTCTACATATTTATCACTATCTCTATATCTCTACCATCTCTCTATCATCTATCTCTCTATCTTATCTGTCTCTATCTATATATCTATTACTACCTCTATCCTGATCTATTATCTATCTATCTATCTATCTATCTATCTATCTATCTATCTATCTATCTATCATCTATCTATTTCTCCATCTCAGTTTTATATATATGAAGGATTATACTGTATTTTATTTCCATACTACTCTTCAAATGGCTCTTAATTTTAGCTGTCTCTTCTCATATTCTCTCCAATATGTCCTTCATTCCCATGTCACATCCCCCTTTCCACTTGATCCTTCTTTTCCAGTTCCTACCCACCAATCCATATCTATCTATTCTATTTCCCTTTCCTAAGGAGATTTTTCTGCATCCTTCTCTAGTACCATAATCTATACTTAACCTCTCTGGTTCTGTGGTTGTATAGATTTTAGCTTGGTAGTAATTGGATATTATTATGGATATTAACAGCTGATATATACACATAATCAGAAAAAAATCTGTAGGGATTTATTTTTAAAACCCACTTTTAATAAGGATTCACAAATACTTTGACTGACCTGTCTATTAGCTCACCCTCCAAAGGTAGGGGAGAAAAGATGGTAAATAGGAAAAGGAGATGCGGACCTGTTTAGAAGTAGTTCTTTGGGCCAATTCCAATCTATGTTGCCAAGATACCAGCTGTACAGTAGTGTCAGGATACCAAACATAAATCAGCAGAAACTGCCCGGCCCCTGCTGAAAGACAAGAGTCAGAGGGAGTGAACAGGATCAGCAGGAATGCCAGTGCCTCTACCTTGCCTTTCTCAATGATGCAAAGTTCAGTGAAAACTCAAAACCAATGAAGCATTGCAAAGCTAGCTATGCAAGTGCACACAGTCTCTGGCTGTTGATACTCTCTCAAAACATCATGTTTTCTCCCTTGGGTCTTGCCTCACAAAACCCCACATGAGTCTCCATCACATGACACTACCAGAAGCTTCTACTTCAACATATATGTATCTTTCTGGGAGTTGGTTACCACATTCAGAATATTTTTTTTAATCGTTCCATCCATTTTCCTAAAAATTCCATGATGCAATTTTTTAAGGGCTTAGTATTCATCTATTGTATAAATGTACCACATTTTCTTCATCTAGTCTTCTGTCAAGGGACATCTATTTTCTTTCTAATTTTTGGAAATTATGAATAGCACAACAATGAGAAAGGTTGAGCAAGTGTCTCAGTGGTAGGATGAACTGTCTTTTGATTATATTGCCAATGGAGTTTAGTTGGATCTTGAGGTAGATAAATTCCCATCGTCCTAAGGAACTTAGTTAATCATATTTAAAAATCCATTGACTGATATAAAATTACATGCTATATTTTATTTTTATATTATTAAATCCTTCAATCATTTATCCTGGGTTCATCACTGTAGCAAGAAGGTTAACCTCTCCAAACACTGAGAGCTTGGCAGCCTGCCTCTTCTGACCATGTTTTCTAGGGCATAAGACAAGTATAAAGTTACTATCTGTAAATATAGAAAGCATTATTATCTATTTTAATAATATTGGTTTCTTTTATAAATTATTTTATGGCTCTGGTCCTTGGATATAAGTATGATGTTTTCACCTCTCTTTGCAACAGGCAGAGACCATTACAGAAATTCGCAATCTATTAAAATTTAAAGAACAAGAGATCATGTGGTACATACTGCAAAGGGGGAACATTTATAATGCAATTCCTGCACCTAAGGTTCAGAGATCATTGCATTAATTTTAATATCTATTTTATATTTTGAATGTCTGAAATTGTTCTTCAGTTATACTTTATCTATTATATTAACTCACTGTAGGACAGTTTTATTATAGAATCATTGCCACTTTTTTTTCAATGAGCTTTTTGTTTTCATTAAGTTGGGTGTAGAGTATTATCTTGCTGTGTCTCATTACTGGAAATATCTCTTATTTACGTGCAGTGTTGCACTATATCATATGTGAGAACCCTCCCATTTGCCTTGTGATTTCTAATACCTAGTAATTAACAACACTGCTTTTTCATGTTTCATTATTTTGTTAGATGGGTCTTAGCACATTCCTTGAACTCGTCAGATCATTTTATAGATAGCATATTTTAGGAGCAGGAGAAGTCTATTTCTCATAGTTCTGGAGGATAAGAAGTTCAAAATTAAGAAGAGACCAGTGATTGCTGTTTTGGAGCTCCCCCATTTTTAAATGTATGGCACAGTTTTGCTATTTTCTCACATAGTGAGAGTGCTATTACTAAATGTGCATTAATACCATTTATTTGTGCTATATTCTTATGGCTAAGCTACCTGCCAAAGTTGTATATATTCATGTTGTGTGATGTGTTTTTAAGTGGTGTGGTGTGGTAGGTGTGTGCCTGCACGTTGTAAGTTGCCACACATGAAAGAAGAGATCCCTTTTGCCGGGGTGGTGGCGCACGCCTTTAATCCCAGCACTTGGGAGGCAGAAGCAGGTGAATTTCTGAGTTCGAGGCCAGCCTGGTCTACAGAGTGAGTTCCAGGACAGCCAGGACTACACAGAGAAACCCTGTCTTGAAAAAACAAAAAACAAAACAAGCAAATAAACAAACAAACAAAAGACCAAAAGAGATCCCTTTTATACAATCAGTTCTTCTCTTCCATATTTAAATATTTTCCATATCCTGAATTTGCATTTCACCCTCTGTATTCTGTTAGAATGTTCTGTTAGCAAGTGACGCACACTCATGACTCTGAAGCTTTGCATGAATACATACTTTTCTT
This sequence comes from Mus musculus, assembly GCF_000001635.26. Taxonomy (NCBI): domain Eukaryota; kingdom Metazoa; phylum Chordata; class Mammalia; order Rodentia; family Muridae; genus Mus; species Mus musculus. Next base: position 16,048,945 of record NC_000076.6, read on the forward strand.
AAAAATATATTCTACATAAATATATATTTGTTACTCCAAAAATATCATGCTACCTTCAAAAAAGGCCTCTGGTTCTGTATAGCATTACTAATAATATTATGTTAGATGACATTTTAAAATAGTATCATATGAAACAAATTAATTCCTATTACTTGTACTTATTTTATATGTTAATTTCTTTCTCTTCTCTATCAAATATAATTCTTCTCCAGGGAAGACTACTTTTCTTTTCTTCAAAGAAAAAACAACACCACCTCTCAGCATGTAAAAATCATTCAGTAACTGTCAGCTGTGTGCATGCAGGACTGAAAGATATTTTTATAGAGTAATTTATCTCACTGAAGAAAACAATTTGTTTCCTTATGCAAGCTGTCATATCCTCATGATTATTTGCAAGATGTTATACAGGCACATATATGTTGCATTCAAGAGACAGACTAGTGAATCTTTAAAGACAGTTTATTTTGTTTCAATTTTGAAAAGTCTATTTTGCTGGAGGGATTGATATATAGTGGTGAAGAGAACTTCCTGCCCTTTCAAAGGACACAATTGCCTTTGCAGCTTCCACATAAGCAATCTCTCAACCACCTGTAATTCCATTTATAAGGGTTCTAACAACCTCTTCTGTTCTCAAAGAGCTCTATACATGTTACAAGCAGACACAAAGGTATACACACACACACATATATGTGTGTATATATATGTGTGTGTGTTTGTGTATATATATATATATATATATATATATATATATATATTCCTTACAATGCATGTATTCTGTAATTGCAAGTATTATAAAACATAAAAAAATACAGTGTCAGAAGAAAGTAATGCAATTAACCATCTAATATTAAACATATTAAATAAAGAATTAGATAAAGACTACATTTATATGAAATGAATGAAGTTATATTTGTTGTTTATGAAGCACAGGGTAAACACAGAATCACACACAATATACATACTTCCTGTTTTAAATGACTTTTTATATCCAGTATAATAAAACTACAAGGAAGTAACAATGCTGAGTTTTGTTTCTATGCATCAGAATTTAAAATGTAATATATTAACATAAAGTAAATAACACTATTGTTTTGTCTGCTCTTGATACTCTTTTCTGCCTATTGTGTTGCCTTGCCCAATAAAAAAATTTTTAAATTTTTAAAAATAAATATTTTCAAAAGAATAAGGAAAATTTAAAATGTAAAACCTTAAAAAAGCACTTGAAATTATGAATGTCACATTCATAATTATTAATTCAAAGTCACAATATATGATGCCTATTCACTACTGCATTCTAAACATGTGTCCTTATGCTGACCATGTTCTGTTTCCCCACACATAGCACTGTGATCAGCTGTGAGATCACAACTAATGGATCAGGGCTGGGAAGCCAGGTAAGATGGCCTAGAGAACAGACTCTGGAAGCAGCTTCAGTGAGACAGCTCATTTTAATGGGAATTGGGGGCTGGGGATGATGGACAAAGGCTATTTAAACTTGTGAAGGGTGAGTAGGGGCAATTGAAGTGCGTATATATCATTGCTTTGGGCCAGTGTGCTGGGGATACCTCATTTGCATAAGGAGGAATTTCAGGTGCTGCTGGGCATGACCTTATAAGGGGAGAGGAATGTTAACTTAGCTCCTATGGCCAAAGGTGGAGCACAGAGTTACCCACACCTAGGACAAGAGTGGAGTAATTCTATTCCTGCCAATCTCAGGATGAAATTGCCAGAGTTTAGACACACCGTTAGCCAACTCTTTCACCAGGCCTGCTACCACAGGTACCACGGCTCTCTAGTTCTACACTTATACACAAATGGTTTTCACAAATCAAATGGCAGTAAGGCATGATAATTCTAAGGGCTTACTACTACTACTACTACTGCTACTACTACCACTAATAATAATAATAATGGCATTAAAATTTTGCCAGTAATTAACTACTATCTTGATTCTTAAAATCTGTCGATATGTTACATTTAAGAGAAAAATGTCTTTAGAGATACAGTTAAGATATTTGAAATAGAAAATTGATTTTGTCAGCAAAATAATCTTACCGGAAGAATGGGAAGTGTTAGAATCTGAGACACAAATGGTGGAGAATTCACAAACCAAGATGTCTAGGTTGTATCTGGGAGCTGTAAAGAGGAGCTTTTGTCCCAGATCTCCTTTGAACTCAGTTTTTTAAATAGCTTGATGCTACCCAATGACAGTGCATTTAAACTTCTGTATAAATTAAATTCCCATTAAAATTTTGATGTTTTAACATGACAAAATAGAAAATGAGAATATTGGTTTCTACTCTTAGCATATTACTGTAACTTTAATAACGGAAACAAATAAGGGAGAGGTAACCTGTGCATGTTATATTTTCTTTTTTGCTATAGAAGATCTATTCTAAGTTAGTAGCTACAATTTTAGTTTAAAAACAAGGAAAATTTTTAAATGGGTCATTTTTTTATTATTATTATTCAGAAAGGTTGATCTCCTGTATATGTGCAGGAGGCACAATGAATTCTAGGGCAATGTTGTACAGTTTGGGATTTCCAATTCTAGGATTTACTTTTCCATATATGTTGCAAATTTGACTTTACATTTAGCCTTTCGTCATCAAGAAAGTTTCTTACATGATTTATTTTATTTACATTCCCGGGGGTACTACAACTTATCTCAAATCAAGAAAAGAAAATTGTAAACTATATAGTATAATGTAAAATAAAACTTAAGTTATAATATTTCCATTTTCCTCTAAGAAATGTTATCATATATATATATATTTGAGATATCAAGTGTGTGTCCTTTTTCCATGATACAATTGCAAGACGCAGAACAGCCCAACTAAATTGAAGTTTTAGCTGTAACAAATAATATTTTTTTCTATCAGAGTGTCAAATGTCACATTAGCATGAGTGAGCTAAACATTACTTACAGTTGTTTTAAATCCATGTTAAAATGGGTATGTTGATAACTCCAATCCCAGGCAGCATGAGCATCCTCTGTCTCAGACTGATGAGAGAATTGCAGCCAACTGGGTAAAATACTCAAAGACTTTCATCAGAGGTTAGGTTGGCCTTAATGGAGGCAATCTTATGCTGACTGAATAAATTATACCTATATATCTAACAAGTTTAGTTATATGAGGATGTCATGAAATATCCTGTGAGTCTCAAATCTCTAGTTTGTTTACTTTCAAGGAGAATGAAGTGCAGGTTTCATAAGATAGCAGTAAAAATTACCACATCACTTGACCAAGTGACATAAAATTTTTATACCTGCCACGAAAGTGTTTTAGACTCAATGAAGGAAATTGCCAGTACATTATGAATGATCTCAGCTAACTGTATGGATTCTAATATTGGTGGCTAAATTCAAAGCAACAGTAGCTTTCAACATCTGTGCTCTAGCACACACACAATTTCTCCAACAACAGCATGTTTTTTAGATTTTTTTCCCCTCTCATCTCTTATAAAAGCGTATGTTCCTTAAAAATTGATGTGTTCAATAAGGTCTCCTCCCCTTCATAGATGATTAACTTAGAATCCAGTGTGACAGTTCTGCCTGCAGTATGTCTTAATCTTCAGCCTTCAGAAGCATGTGTTTCTTCCCAGCCAGAAGAGAGCCAGTTAATGATGTCCATAATGCTCCATCAACATGACTTAAATTCAAAGATGTCTGCATGTGTAATATTCACACTGAAAAAAAAACTGATAATTAAGAGTCTGAAGTACAAAAGGGTAATGCACTGCCCTCAGGCTCAGTGGGGAAGTTCATTAGCAGTGGGATCGTGTCATTTGCCCATCTGTTCATAATCACATTCACTCCGGGAACTAAGTGAAGGAAGTGACATCACATATTCCTTATATATCCACATTTGTAAGTCACATGTAACCCCTTAAATGGATGGGTACCCAGAAGGGGAAAAGAAATCAAAACCCCATCATCATCCAACCCCATCAGCAACAATAACAATTGATTGTGCCCATTTCAAACTTAGTTTAGGAAGAAGAATAATTCATTTGTTTGTTTTTGTTTGTTTGTTTGTTTGCTTGTTTTTTGTATATTCTATCTCTAGGAAATGTACAGAGAAATAGGACACTGCTCTGTTTGTGTGTTAGCATGCCTGTATCATAGGGGCAATTATCTTTCAACTGGTTGGAGACACACCTCTTGTTTATGTGTCCTAAAGATCGAGTGCTTGGCAGCTGCTGTGGTATCAATGGGAGAATGAAGCAGGGCCTCATTAGATTAGCACTAAGCTTATTGCTGGTGGAAGCCTCATTATTATTGGTGACTAAACAGGCAGATTGTCAGGGCGCCTCATGGCGACATGAGCTTTTACAGCTTTTTGTTTGTAGTTATAATAAACAATGAAAGGAAAGCAATCCCTTGGGCACAGTTGCGTTTCAGGGTTTGCTTTTCTTCTGTTTTCTTTTTCTTTTTTTGGGGGGGAGGGGAGGACGGGTGAGAAAAAAATCAGCTTCCAGAGAAGCACTAGTAAGAGAAGCATCTTATTTTAAGGAACCATATTAATGCATGGAGTGTGGTGGAAAAGAGTTGTAAATTATTTAATGTTACCTGTTCTGACCAGGCCCAACACTTAAAACTGAGAGACAGAAAAAAAGATAATTGGCAGGAAGGTAGATAGATGATAGATAGGGACATTGATAGATGAGAGATAGATAGATAGATAGATAGATAGATAGATAGATAGATAGATAGATAGGTAGATAGATAGATAGATAGATAGATAGGTAGGTAGGTAGGTAGGTAGGTAGGTAGATAGATAGATAGATAGATAGATAGATAGATAGATAGATAGATAGATAGATAGATAGATAGGTAGGTAGGTAGGTAGGTAGGTAGGTAGGTAGATAGATAGATAGATAGATAGATAGATAGATAGATAGATAGATAGATAGATAGATAGATAGATTTTCAGATACATTTCCTCTCATGCATACAAATGAGAACGTAGGCTTCCAAGTAGTGAAAGCCTGCTTTTCATTTTAAATAATCTGCAAATGTGAGACATTACATCATCGTCTTAAATGCAAAGCAGATTTTCTTCCTTTCCTTGCAAAACAGTGTTGAAACCAAGTCCTGAATCTTCTACACTCCAAAGTCGTTAAAATTTGCTAGGTCAGTATAAAAGAATATCATTCTCTCTATAAAATGTTTCAAAAGATTTTGGCTCACAATATGATTGAAGGTTTGAAAAATAGAAAATGGAATTGGGCTTTTGAAACTTATCAGATTAAATGAAATCATGTCAACATGAACAGAAGCTTCAAAAATTTGAAAGGTATATTATATTTTAAATAAACAAGCAAGAAAATGCTTTCCTTTACAAGATTTAATTTATGTACAAATGCATATGATAAATAGCATTGCACTCTACGAAATAACATAAATTTCCTATGTTTAAGTATTTTTTGCCCTCTTGTTGGTATTAAGTATATTTATATTGACTCCAAATTCTAATCTCTACTTAATGAAAACAGATTGTTGGATTCTGAAACATCTAATTGGTTTGTCCTTATCATTTTCTGAATGTAAAGTAAAATTTGGAGGATTTTTTTTTCAAGTAAAAGATCTATGAACTCTTGAAAGACAAACTTTTCTCTTTGTCTGTTTGTGTAATTAATGTGTATTACTGTCAAACAGAAAGGCACATTTTTCCAGGAGACTATCTCTTTGGCATATGGAAGTGGTTCAGATCATGAGGCTGAGACTTCAACCATTTCCCAAAAGAGAAGTAATGAAAAGGTTTACAACTTGCATTTTTCCTCATGCCAATGGGATATTTGACAATTCAAGTCATGCATCTACAGGGTGAGCCTCCATATTTCTAGCATTTGTGTTCCCATTAGCAGACACCGGGAATCTATACATCATTGCCAGAGCTTCAAGTCACTTTGAACCACCAGGTATGTTGGCTCTGGTCTGCAAACTATATATCCAAAAGACTGACAAAGGAGAATTGTGAGTTGAAGACAATATTGGGCTGCATAACAGGATTTGGTTTCAAAACAACAGTCACAAAAGAGTTTTCATGGGCAGCATTTAGAGCATACTTGTAATAGACTAACTGTGTTAAGAGTAGGAGGAGGTAGATAGATTTCTGTGGGGAGAAAAAAACTATATGGTGTGTGAGCAGCAGAAGTAAATGTTGACTGTCCACAATCATTTACCACTTTTTCTTTTATTTTTTAATTTTTAATTTTTTATACAGTGACTGTTATAGATACTGAAGTCTGAAATTTAGCCTGACTGACAAGCAAACCTCAGAGAATCTCCTTTCTCAAGGAAAACAAAACAAGGTTGCTTTGTTTGTTTATTTTGTTTTGAAACTGATTTATTATAATTATTTTATTACTTATCCGTCTCTCAAATATTACCTCAAAACTGCAATTTCCCCTTCCTCTGCCCCCACCTAGTCTCTCACTTCCCCTTCCCCTTTCCCCTGGATCCACTCTACTTTGTTCTTTCTTCAGAAAAGAGGAGATCCCCATGGAGATCAACCCAATTACAGAATAACTGGTCACAAAAGACCAGCCGCACATTCTCACATGAAGGCTGGACAAAGCAACCCAATAGGAGAAAATGGTTCCAAAGTCAGGCAGAAGAGTGTCAGACAATCTCTGTTCCCACTGTGAGAAATCCCACATGAACACTGAGCTACACAACCATAGCATATATTCAGAGGACCTAGGACAGACCAGGCTCCCTGATCTCTGTGATCCCATTTGAGCACCCATTAGTTGATCCTATAAGCAGATATTAGCTATAATATAAATGCCATGTTTTTGTGGTGTAATTGATCCCTCTGGCTCCTCCAATTCTTTCTTGTCCTACCTCCCCCCCCCCCCCCTGCAGAACTCCTAGCTCTCACATATATGGGTCTCTGTCAGACTCTGCATCTCCTCCCATCAGTTGCTGAATGAAGTCTCTCTGATGATAATTATGCTAGGTTCCTTCCAGTCCCAGCACATATTGCAGGCTTGACAAGCTATAGGTCAAAGGTTTGGGGGCTGTATTTGTGTTCCAATCCCACCATTTGAGGACTTGCCTTTTTATAGTGTATGGTAGTCTTTGCTAGTGTCACCTTCATAGATTCTGTGGATTTTTCTTTGCTCTAGGTTGCTATGTCAACCCTGAAATGCACTCTCCCTTGAAATTCCAGTCCTCTCTCCATGTATTATCCCCACCCATTCCCCCAACTTAATTCTTCTTGTTTACATCTATACATTTCCCCAGTCCTCAAGGGAAATCTATTCTAATTTACCTTCCCAGGATAATGCTTAGTTCTACCTTGAGTCTTCCTTTCTTTTTAGCCTCTCTGGGTCTGTGAATTTTGGCATGAATATCTTTTACATTATAGCTAATATCTACTTATAGTGAGTACATACCATGATTGTCTTACTGGAACTGGGTTACCACAGTCAAGATGATTCTTTTGTAGTTCCATCTATTTGACAGCAAATTTCATAATGTTATTGTTTTTTAAGTTGAGTAATACTTCATTGTGTAAATATACAGTTAAAAACCTTCATCCTTCTGAGGGACATTTTGATTGTTTCCAGTTTCTGGCTCCCATGAAGAAAGCTGCTATGAACACGGGTGGAAAGGTATCCTTAGAGTAGAATGGTGTGTTCTTTGCGTATATGCTCAGGAGAGATATAGTTGGGTCTTGAGGTAGATCAATTCTTAAGTTTCTGAGAAACTGCCCCATTGATTTCCAAAGTGGCTATATAAATTTGCATTCCCACTGGCTATGGAGGAATGATCCCCTTATTCCACATTCTTGACACAGTACATTGTCACTTGTGGTTTTGATTTTAGCCATTCTGACAGACATAAGATGCAATTTCAAAGTGGTTTTGATTTTCAATTCTTGATGACAAAGGAGGTTGAATATTTCTTTAGGAGCTTCTCAGCCATTAGAGAGTATTCTGGTGAGAATTCTCTATTTAGATATGTACCCTGTTGTTTTAAAATGGAATTATTTGGTTTGATTTTGTCTGGTTTCTTACATTTATTTTTACATATTTTAGGTATCAGCCTTCTGTCAGATGTGGGAATGGTAAAACCATTTCCCATTCCATAGGCTATAGTTTTGCCTTTTGGCCTTACATCAGCCTTTCAGTATTATAAGGTCCCATTTATTAATTGTTGCTGATGTATCATTTATCTTACTGAAAATCAATCTACAGATCCAATGTAATCCCCATCAAAATTCCAGTTCAATTATTCACAGACTTAGAAAGTGTAATTCTCAAATTCATTTGGAGTAACAAAAACAAAAAAACAAAAAAAACCCCAAAAAACAAAAAACCAAACAACAACAACAACAACAACAACAAACAGGACAATGAAAACTACTCTTGACAATAAAATAACTTCTGGGGGAATCACCATGCCTGACTTCAAGCTGTACTACAGAACAATAATGATAAAAAATGCATGTTACTGGTACAGTAACAGGCAGGAAGATAAAAGGAATAAAATTGAAAACCAGAAATGAACCCACACAGTTATGGTCACTTGACTTTGACAAAGGATCTTAAACCATCCAATGGAAAAAAATAAAGACAGCATTTTCAACAAATGGTGCTGGCTACACTGGTGGTCAACATGTAGAAGAATTTAAATTGATCCATTCTTACCTCCCTGTACAAAGTTCAAGTCTAAGTGGATCAATGACCACCAAATAAAACCCAGATACACTGAATCTAATAGAAGAGAAAGTGGGGAAAAAATCTTTGAACACATGGGCACAAGGGAAATTTTCCTGAACAGAATACCAATGGCTTATGCTCTAAGATCAAGAATCGACAAATGTGACCTCATAAAACTGGGAAGCTTCTGTAAGGCAAAGGATGCTGTCATTAGGACAAAAAAGCAACCAACAGATTGGAAAAAGATCTTTACTAATCCTACATCTAATAGAAGGCTAATGTCTAATATATACAAAGAATTCAAGAAGCCAGACTCCAGAGAACCAAGCAGCCCTATTAAAAATGGGGAACAGAGCTAAACTGAAAATTATCAACTGAGGTAGAACCACAAATGTAAAATTCCACCTTATACCAGTAAGAATGGCTAAGTTCAAAAACTCAGGTGACAGTGGATGATGGTGAGGATGTGGAGAAATAGGAACACTCCTCCATTTCTGGTGGGATTGCAAGCTGGTACAACCACTCTGGAAATCAGTCTGGCAGTTCCTCAGAAAAATTGACCTGAGGACCCATCTAAACCACTGGCATATACCAAGATGATGCTCTAACATACAATAAGGACAGATGTTCCACTAAGTTTATAGCAGCCATTTTTATAATAGTCAGAAGCTAGAAACAATCCAGATGTCCCTCAACAGAGGAATGGATACAGGAAATGTGGTATATTTACAGAATGGAATACTACTCAGCTATTAAAAACAATGACTTCATGAAATTTGCAGGCAAATGGAAGGATCTAGAAAATATCATCCTAAGTGAACTAACTCAGTCACAAAAGAACACACATGGTATGTATTTCCTGATAAGTAGATATTAGGCAGAGTGTGTGGAATACCCATGATACACATGAAGCTCAAGAGGAAGGACGACCAAAGAGTGGATGCTTCAGTCCTACTTAGAAGGAGGAACAAAATAATCAAAGGAAGTAGAGGGTGGGAAGGACTTGGGAAGAAGAGAAGAGAGAAAGGGGAAAAGAGGGGAAGAATCAGGTATGGGAGGAGATGGAGGCGATATACAAAGCATCAGAAAATTGAACAGAGTTGTGTAGCAATGGAGGATGGGGAACTCCGGGTAGCAACCACAAAGTCTCAGATGCTAAGAAAGCAAAAGCCTCCCAGGATCTCACACGGATAATATTAGCTGAAACCAGCACTCGGGAGGCAGAGGCAGGCAGATTTCTGAGTTCGAGGCCAGCCTGGTCTACAAAGTGAGTACCAGGACAGCCAGGGCTATACAGAGAAACCCTGTCTCGAAAAAACAAAAAAACAAACAAACAAACAAAAACCCACAAACGGGACAGAGAACCTGTTGAAACCATGTCCAGTGTTTATCCATGGCCTCCTGGTTAAAGGATGGGGCCAACTACCCTTCACAAAACTTTAACCCAGAATTGCTTCTCTCTAAAGGAAAAGCAGGAACAAAGAGTGGAGCAGAAAGACTGAATGAAAGGCCATCTAGAAACTGCCACACCTGGGGATCCATCCCACATGCAGACATCAAACACAGAAACTACTGTGGATGCTAAGAAGTGCTTGCTGACAGGAACCTGATACAGCTGTCTCCTGAGAGGCTTTGCCAGATCTTGACCAATACACATGTGGATGCTCACAGCCAACCATCGGACTGAGCACAGGGATCCCAATGGAGGAGTTAGGGGAAGGACTGTAGGAGCTGAAGGGGCCCTATCTGACATCAGTGAGAGGGGAGGCCTTAGTCCTGTGAAGGCTTGATTCCCCAGTATAGAAAAATAGTAGGGTGGTGAGGAGGGAGTGGGTAGGTGGGTGGGGAGCACCCTAGTAGAAGCAGGGTAACAGGGGATGGGATAGGGGATTTGCAGAGGGGAAACTGGGAAAGGAGATAGCATTTGAAATGTAAATAAATAAAATATCCAATTAAAAAAAAGTTGTCTCCTGTGCCACTGTGTTCAAGGGTATCCCCATATCCCCACTTTCTCTTCTACCAGGTTAGTGCTTTTTCTTTTTGTTTTTGTTTTTTGTTTGTTTGTTTGTTTGTTTGTTTCTTCTTTGATGCACTAGGACTTTAGTTTTGTGCGGAGTAGTATTGATTTGTTTGCATTCTTCTACATGCTGACATCCAGTTAGACCATCACAATTTTTTGAAAAATATTTCTTTTATCCATTGTATAATTTTGCTTTCTTTGTAATCAAATGTCCATAGGTGTGTGGATTTACTTCTGGGTTTTCAATTCTATTTCATTGATCAAACTGTCTGGTTTTTTGTTTGTTTGTTTGTTTGTTTTTTGTTTGTTTTGTTTTGTTTATTTGGCCAATAATATGGAGTTGTTACTAGTATTGGTCTGTAGTACAGCTTGACACCAGGAATGGTGATATATCCAAAAGTTCTTCTATTATACAAACTGATTTCAGCTATCCTTTGTTATTTATTTGTTTGTTTGTTTGTTTGTTTTTACATATGAAGTTGAGTATTTTCTTTTTAAGTCTGTAAAGAACTGTGTTGGAAGGTTGGTGGGGATTACCTTCCATCTGAGGATTGCTTTTTGTAAGAGGACCATTTTTACTGTTTATCCTACTGATGAATGAGCTTGTCAAACCTTGCCATCTTTAATATCTTCTTCAGTTCCTTTCTTCAAAGATTTGAAGTTCTTGTTATACAGGTTTATCACATTCTTGTTTGTAGTTAACCAAGATATTTTATATTATTTGTGGCTATTGTAAAGATTGTTTTTTCCATGGTTTATTTCTCAGCCCATTTATCATTTGTGTATAGGAGGGCTACCAGGTTTTTTTGTTTGTTTGTTTTATTTTGTTTTTGTTTTGTTATTGTTGTTGTTATATAAGTTTGTATCCAGCTACTCTGCTGAAGAATTTCATCAGTTGTAGGAGGAAGTCTTTCACAGAATTTTTTTTTCACGTATGTATACTACCATTTCATCTTTGAATAGTGATTCTTTGACTTCTTTCCAATTTGTATCACTTTGATCTCCTTTAGTTGTCTTATTGTTTCAGATGAAACTTCAAGTACTATAATGAATAGATACGGAGAAAGTGAACAGCCTTGTCTTGTCCCTAATTTTAGTAGAATTGCTTTGGTTTTCTCTCCATTTAATTTGGTATTGGCTATTAGCTTGTTGTATATTGCCTTTATTGTGTTTAGGCATGTGCCTTGTATCTCTGATCTCCCCAACACATTTATCATTGAGGGGTGCTGACAACAGTATTATTTTTTCAGAATCTAATGTGATAATCATTTTTTCATTTAGTTTGTTTATGTGGTAGATTACAAAGACAGATTTTCATATTTTGAATCATCCCTGCATCTCTGGGTTGAAGTCTACTTTACAATGGTGGATAATATTTTTGATATGATTTTGGATTCTGTTTGCAAGTATTTCTTTCATTGGGTCTTTTTTGCATCAATGTTCATGAGGGAAATTAGTCCAAAATTCCCTTTCTTTGTTGAGTCTTCATTTTAAAGTCTTTAGAAGAGATGTCAAAGTTTTCTGCTTAGAAACAGATTACGGTAGGTATTAAGCAGGAAATAAGTAGGTCTATATTAAAGAACTTCTAAGACTTTCTTATGTAGAAATCAACAGGTAGCAAGAAATGTAAACAGGAACGAATGAATGATTACTGTTGGAGATCACAAAGTAGTAACCAGAAGGAGCAGGAAGAGTTAACATCCAGGGGGACAGAAAAGTAGAACCAAGTCATTGAAGTTATGAGGCAAATGCACTCTTAAATCCCCAGAGCTGGTTTGAGATAGAGGGAGAGGACAAGAATGTGCAGAAGTTATAGAGTAGAAGATCTATAACTGAAAGGTCATGTGTGAGAACATGTACGCAGCAAGACTGACCTGGAAAGACTCGAGAATGGTAATGGTTATACTTAGGTATCAAGGTGACCAGTAGAGTATCACTAGGTAGGGAGTAGGGAAGGCACACCTAGAGGTATGACTGTGAAGATGACTGCAGGATCTTTAGCCTGCAAGCTGGTGGGCCAAGGATAAGGTATCTTTTTATATTAGTAGAAAATATGCATTGGGTGCTACATTGTGTGCCTGGTGACTCACAATACAGATTTTTGTCTTTCAGATAGCTAAGCTAATAGCTAAGCAAACTTAAACTAAACCAAACATTAGCCTAGCTCAGTGCTCAGGGGAAATAACCTACTGGTAAATTTTAGATATCAGTTTGATTATATTTTAAGTTTGATATCTGAAAAAAAAACTTTTAAACACACAACCTGTTGATCTTATTGACTTGATCTGAGAATTTTAGACCAATGTCATTTATATAGTTTTTGAGATAATTCTCACTTCTTTTATAGGCTATTTTTTATTATCTTAATCCTACTGATCTGTGAGCATGGGGTATATTTCCATCTTCTGGTATCTTCATCAGAATAATACAACAAGTATGAGAAGAAGGTATAATCTTTTGTGATTAGCTAAAATGTTCCATACACATATATTAGGTTTATTTGGTTCATAATATCTGTGTTCTCCATTATTTCTCTGCTTAGTTTATGTCTGAGTAACCAGTCCATTGGTGAGAGTTTCATACTGAAGTTTCCCACTATCAATGTGTAAGGATCATTGTGATTTATATTTTAGTAGTGTTTCATTTACAAATGTGGGTACCATTGCTTTGAGTACAAACATATTGAGAACCAGCATGCAGTACCTCGCCACCCTAGCAGAATCTGTCCATCCAAATCCCAACCACTCCTGTCCCCATTACCTTATGATGGCCCACACCCCCTGTGGAGTATAATGTGTTTATCCCTATCCCTTTTGACTAACTTTTCTTTTCAAATTCTAATTTTTAAATATTAGAATAGCTATACCAGATTTCTTCTTGGGGCCATATGTTTGGAAAACATTTTTCCAAATGTTTACTTGAAGAAAAAGTCTATCTTTGATATTGAGGTGTTTCTTGCATGGAACAAAAGGGTGGATCTTATTTCTTTCATCCATTGCTTCACTCTGTGTATTTTTTTGGGGGGGGATTGAATTTCATTGATAACTGAGAGATAATAATGCAAAAAGATTTCAAACTTCTGTTATTTTGTTTAGTTGTTGTTAGTGGAAGTCTATCTGTGTGTGTTTGTGTGTGTGTGTGTGTGTGTGTGTATGTGTGTGTGTGTGTGTGTGTGTGTTTGTGTGTTTGTGTGTGTTTTCTTTCCTGATATTATGCTGGTATTGGTTTACTTATTGCCTGTTTGTTTGAGGTCTAGTTAATGACCTAGGGTTGGAACTTTCCTTCTAGTATCTTCTGTAGTGCTAGATTTGTGATAGATGTTATTTTAAATTTTTACTTTATCAGGAAATAGTCTGTTTTCTCTGTCTATACTGATTGGAAGATTTGCTGACCTCTTTGTTCTCTTAGACTCTAGTCTGCAGTACATTTGGCCAGTCTTTTAGAGTTTCCCTGGAGAAGTCAGGTGTAGTCTGCCTTTATATGTTACATGGCTCTATTGTCCTGTATCTTTTAATATTGGTTCTTTGTTATGTGTTTGAGTGTTTCTATTGTTATGTGAGGAGAGGAATTTCTTTTGTGATCTTAGTTTATTGGGTATTCTGTATGTTCCTTGTACCTTTTGGGATCTCTCTCTTTAGGTTGGACAGTATCCTATGCCTTTATTAAATGTATATTGGGAGGGGTTGCACTAGGAGTTATATCCTTTCTTCTATTTATTATTCTTAGATTGGTTCTTTTCATTATGGGATGGATGTCCTGAATGATTTCTGTCAGGAATCTTTCCAGTTTAACATTTTCTTTGGCTACTGTTTCTATATCTTATATTGTGTGTTCAATGATTTCCACTCTTTTTTTTCCTATTTCTTATATTCTATTGATGATGCTTGTATCTGTAGTTCTTGTTTGCTTACCTAAATTTAGTATATCCAGAATTCTCTCAATTTGTGTTTTCTTTACTGCTCCTAATTCCATATTCAGGTCTTGAAAAGTTTTATTCATTTCCTTCAACATTTTGTATTTTCTTTGGCTTTCTTGACATTTTTAAAGGGATTTATTGATTTCCTCCATTTTTTAAGAATTACTTTAATTTCCTTTTGCAGACCAGTCCTCATTCCCCTCCTGGTGTGCCCTCCCATAGTTGTTGTCCCATTCCTCCTACTCCCTGTCTCCAAGAGGATGTTCTCCACACACTCCCTCTCCAAGGCCTCCTCACTCCCTGAGGCCTCAAGTCTCTTGGGGATTAGGCACATTTCTTATTGAGGCCAGACCAGGCAGTCCTCTTCTGTAATATGTGTCCAAAGCCTTGTACCAGCTAGTATATGCTGTCTGACTGGTGGCTCAGTGTCTGAGAGAACTCAGGGATCCAGGTTAGTTGCTGCTGGTCTTCCTATAGCGTCACCCAGCTCCTCAGCTCCTTCCAGGTTTTCCTTGGTTTGACCTCAGGGTTTCTAAGACTCTAGTTCTTTGGTTGGGTGTAAGAATCTTCCTCTGTCTCAATTGTTGCTTGTTGGGCATCTTGGAGCTATGCTAGGCTCTTGTCTGTGAGCCCTCCATAGTCTCAATAGTTCTGTCACGCCTTGGAACCTCTCCTTGAGCTGAATCCCAATTTGGGCATGTCACTGGATCTCCTTTCCCTCAGGCTCATCTTTCTTTCTCTCTTTCTTTCTCTCTTTCTTTCTCTCTCTCTTTCTTTCTTTCTTTCTTTCTTTCTTTCTTTCTTTCTTTCTTTCTTTCTTTCTTTCTTTCTTTCTTTCTTTCTCTCTCTCTCTCTCTCTTTCTTTCTTTCTTTCTTTCCATTACAGATTTTATTCCTGCCACCCTGTCCACCCTCTGACTATTCCACATCCCATACCTCTTTCCCACACCCCTGTCTTGACGATGTCCCCACCCCACTTCCACCCCACCAAACCTCTAACCCCCTGGGACCCCCAGTCTCTTGAGGGTTAGGCACATCTTCTCTGACTGAACCCAGACCCAGCAGTTCTCTGCTGTATGCATATTGTGAGTCTCATATCAGCTGGTGTATGCTGCCTGGTTAGTGGTCCAGTGTCTGAGAGATCTCAGGGGTCCAGGTTAATTAGGGCTTCCTACAGGGTTGCCCTTCTCCTCAGCTTCTTCCAGTTTTTCCCTAATTCAACCCCATGGTTCAGCTCCTTCTGTCCAGTGGTTGGGTGCAAATATCTGCTTCTGACTCTTTTTCACCTGCTTATTGGTTCTTCTGGAGGACAGTCATAATAGGTCCCTTTTTGTGAGTGCTCCATAGCCTCAGTAATAGTGTCAGGTCTTGGGACCTCCTCTTGAGCTGGATCCCATTTTGGGCCTGTCACTGGACCCTCTTTTCCTCAGGCTTCTCCCCATTTCCATTCCTGCAGTTCTTTCAGACAGCAACAACTATAAGTCAAAGTTTTGACTGAGGGATGGTGACCCCCTTCCTCACTGACTCCCTGTCTTCCTGCTGGAGGTGGGCTCTATAAGTTCCCTCTCCCTGCTGTTGGGCGTTTCATGTTCTCTCTTTTTGTCCCCGCAGTTCTTTCAGACAGGAACAAGTTTGCGTCACAGTTTTTGACTGTGGAATGGCAACCCCATTACTCCACTTTGATGCCATGTTTTTCTACTGGAGGTAGCCTTTACAAATTCCTCTCCCCACTCTTGGGCAAAAAATTCCTCCCTTTGAGTCCTGAAAGTCTTTTACCTCCCAGGTCTCTGGTGTATTCTAGAAGGTTTCCCTACCTCCCACACCAATGGTTGCATATTTCCATTCATTCTGCTGTTTCTCTCCTGTCCCCTCAATACCTGATCATGTACCCCCTTTCCCTTCCCTGTCCCCTTTCCCACCCAGATACCTTCCTCTCCAAACCAGCGAGTGCTTTCTACTCTCTCCCTAATGGGAACGAAGCATCCTCACTTGGGCCTTTAGGGTTGTTAGCCTTCTTGTATTCTGTGGGTTGTACCCTGGGTATTCTGTACTTTTATTTATCTATTTATTTTGGTTAATATCCACTTATTAGTGAGTACATACCATGCATGTCTTTTGGGTCTGAGTAAATTCACTCAGGATGATATTTTCTAGTTCCATCCATTTTTTTCCACTTTAAAAAAATTTCTTTTCTCTTGATTTCTTTAAGGGATTCATTAATATCATCTTTAAGGACATCTACTATTATCATAAAGTTGGTTTTAATGTTGTTTTCTTGTGATTCAGCTGTGTTGGAATACTTAGGACTTGCTATAGTGGGATGGCTGGTCTCTAGTAGTAACAAATTGCTCTGGTTTTTATTGACTATGCTTTTCCAGTGATGTTAGTCATCTGAATTTGAAGTGACTATAGGGGAAGGTGCAGATTTTTGGGTTTGTTTTTCTTGGATGGATTATTTCACCCTTAGTTTCTGTTTCCTCTTTGTTCTTCTGGTTGGAGTGACCTGGGTTGAGTAGAAAGTGTCTGCCCAAATTGCGGGCTAGACTTCTGATAGTCTGGATGGCCTTTGTTTCAACAGAGTCTTGTTGCTCTAGTTGGGAACTGGAGCTCTAGCTATGTGTGTGAATTCGGCTCTGACAAAGGTTCTTCTTGAGGTTCAGTGTGTTGGCCTGGTTTCTGGTAGGATAGGAGGCTTCTGCCTAGTTTTAGGGACGTAGCCTGATTTAGGGTTTCAAGATGATGTCCTCGCCTCTAGGAGAATGGAAGACTTCTGTCAGAGGTATAGCCTGGGAAATGGTGATGAGAAGAGGGGTGGTTGTGGTTATGCTGAGTGGGAACAGGCTGGAGTGGGTATTTACCTGATATTCAAGGATATGGCCTGGCCTCTGATGGGGTAGAAGATTTCCTCTACCTGGCATGCTCTGCCAGGGTGGGGAGGCAATTTTATATGGGGTTCAGGGATTTCACCTAGACTATGGTGGATTCTAGCTTTTGCCAGAAAGCTCCTGGCTTTTTTTTTTTTTTTTGAGTGTTGGTAATTTCAATGTAGGTTCTCATGCTTAAGTAGCAGGCTCATAATCCACTGATCTTTCTTCAAAGGTTCATAGCAAGCTAACACTTTTTTTCCTTTTTTATTTATTGAAAGTAGATATTAGATTAATATATCCTGATTATAGTTTCCATTTCTTCCAATTATTTCCCCTTCCCCTTCCATTCAGATTCTCTTTCTTTCTCATTAGAAATGAACAGACTTCTAAGATATAACAATAAAATAGAACAAAACAAAATGTAATAAGGTTTTAAAAAAATCACACCAAAGTTGGGCAAGACAAACCAACAGAAATAAAAGAGCCCCAAAGGAAGGCACAAGAACCAGACACCCACTCATTCACATATTCAGGAATTTCATAAAAATACTAACATGAAAAATATAACATAAATACAGAGAACTTGGAACAGACATGATTTAGCCCTGCGTAAGCTGGTAAGATAACTCCTTTTTTCTTTTTCTTTTATTGGATAATTTCTTTACTTACATTTCAAATGTTATCCCATTTCCAGGTCATCCCTATAGAAACCCTCTATCCCATATTCCCTCCACCTGCTTATATGAGGGTGTTCCCCCTCACCCACTCCCACCTTCCTGCCCTGGCATTCCCATACTCTGGGGCATTGAACCACCTTAGGCCCAAGGGCCACTCCTTCCACTGACATGATACCAGACCATCCTCTGCAGCATATGCAGCCAGAGTTATGTTTGGTTGGTGGTCCAGTCCCCAGGAGTTCTGGTGGTTCTGGCCTGTTGACATTGTTGCTCCCCACATGTGGCTGCAAACCCCCTCAGCTCCTTCAGTCCCTACTACAACTCCTGCATCAGGGACCCCTATCTCAGTCCAAAAGTTGGCTGTGAGCATCCACCTCTGTATTCTCTGTATTTGTCAGGCTCTGGGAGAGCCTCTCAGGAGACAGCCATATCAGGCAAGCACTTCCCATCATTGGCAACTATATATGAAATGGATCCCCAGAAGGGGCAGTATCTAGATAAAAGTCTCTCCTCCAGTTTCTCCTAAACACTTTGTCTCCATATTTCCTCCTGTGAGAATTTTGGTCACCCTTCTAAGAAGCACTGCAGAATCCAAACTTTGGTCTTCCTTATTCTTGAGCTTCATATTGTCTGTGAATTGTATCTTGGGTATTCTGAAAATTTGGGCTAATATCCAATTATCAGTGAATGCATATTGTGTGTTCTCCAATAAGGACACATGCTCCACTATGTTCATAGCAGCCTTATTTATGATAGCCAGAAGCTGGAAAGAACTCAGATGTCCCTCAACAGAGGAATGGATACAAAAAAATGTGGTAATTTTACACAATGGAATACTACTCAGCTATTAAAAACAATGATTTCATTAAATTTACAGGCAAATGGTTGGAACTTTAAAATATCATCCTGAGTCAGATAACTCTGCTTGGAATATACCCAGGTATATCTGGGTACTCAGGTAGTACTATGTCCAGTTTTTGGAGGAACTACCAGACTGATTTCCAGAGTGGTTAAACTTGTAATCCCACCAGCAATGGAGGAGGGTTCCTCTTTCTCCACATCCTTGCCAGCATCTGCTGTCACCTGAGATTTTGATTTTAGCCATTGTGACTGGTATAAGGTGGAATCTCAGGGTTGATTTGATTTGTATTTCCCTGATGACTAAGGATGCTGAACATTTCTTTAGGTGCTTCTTGACATTCAAGTTTCTTCAGTTGAGAATTCTCTGTTTAGCTCTGTTCCCCATTTTTAATAGGGTTATTTGGTTCTTTGGAGACTAACGTCTTGTGTTCTTTGTATATTTTAGATAATAGCCCTCTATTGGATGTAGGACTGGTAAAGATCTTTTCCCAGTCTGTTGATTGACATTTTGTTCTACTGACAGTGTCCTTTGCCTTACAGAAGCTTTCTAATTTTATGAAGTCCCATTTGTCAATTCTTGATCTTAGAGCATAAGCCACTGATGTCTGTTCAGGAAAATTTCCCCTGTGCCCATGTGTTACAGGAATTCCCACACTTTCTCTTCTGTTAGATTCAGTGTATCTGGTTTTATGTGGTAGTCCTTGATCCACTTGGACTTGAGCTTTGTACAAGGAGGTATGAATGGATCAATTTGCATTCTTCTACATGTTGACTACCAGTTGAACCAGCACCATTTGTTGAAAATGCTGTCTTTTTTCCACTGATGGTTTTAGCTCCTTTGTCAAAGATCAAGTGAGCATAGGTGTGTGGGTTCATTTCTGGGTCTTCAATTCTATTCCATTGATCTACCTGATTCTCATTATACCAATAGCATGTAGTTATCACAATTGCTCTGTAGTACAGCTTGAGGTCAGGGATATTGGTTCTCCCAGAAATTCTTTTATTGTTGAGAATAATTTTCACTATCCTGTGATTTTGTTTTTTCCAAATGAATTTGAGAACTCTAAGAGGAATTGAGTTGGAATTTTGATGGGGAGTGCATTGAATCTGTAGATTGCTTTCAGCAAGATCACCATTTTTACTATATTAATCCTGCCAATCCACAGGCATGGGAGATCTTGCCTTCTTCTGAGGTCTTCTTTGATTTCTTTCTTCAGATACCTGATGTTCTTGTCATGCATACCTTCCACTTGTTTGGTTAGAGTTACACAAGATATTTTGTATTGTTTGTGACTATTGTGAATGTTGTCATTTCCCCAATTTCTTTCTCAGCAAGTTTATCATTTGAGTAGAGGAAGACTCCCTATTTGTTTGAGTGAATTTTATATCCAAGCACTTTGTTGAAGTTGTTTATCAGCTGTAGAAGTTCTCTGTAGGAATACTTGGGTTCACTTAAGTATGCTACCATATCATCTGCAAATAGTGATATTTGACTTCTTCCTTTCCAATTTGTATCCCTTTGACTTCCTTTTTCTTTTAACTGCTCTAACTAGAATTTCAAGTAGTATATTGAATAGATATATAGAGAGAGTGGGTAGCCTTGCCTAGTCCCTTATTTTAGTGGGATTGCTCCAAGTTTCTCACCATTTAGTTTGTTGTTGGCTCCTGGTTTGCTGCATATTGCTTTTAATATGTTTAGGTATGGGCCTTGAATTCCTGATATTTCCAAGATTTTTAACCTGAATGGATCTTGAATATTGTCAAATACTTTTTCTGCATTATGATCATTTGTTTGTTTGTTTGTTTGTTTGTTGAATTTGCTTTTGTAGTGGATTAGTTTGATGGATTTCTGTATATTAAACCATCCCTTAATCTCTGGGATGAACCCTACTTGATGGTGCTGAGTAATCATTTTGATGAGTTCTTGATTGTGTTTGGCAGATTTTTGTTGAATATTTTTGCATTGATATCCACAGGGGAAAGTGGTCTGAAGTAGTACTCTTTCTTTGTTGGGTCTTTGTATGGTTTTGCTATCAGTCTAACTGTAGATTCTTAGAACTAATTGGGTAGTGTCCCTTCTGTTTCTATTTTGTGGAATAGTTTGAAGAGTATTGGTATTAGGCCTTCTTTGAAGGTCTGATAGAATTCTGCACTAAACTTATATGGTCCAGTCCTCTATTTGGTGGGGAGACTTTTAATGACCTGTTCTTTTTCTTTAGGAGTTATAGGACAGTATAGAAGGTTTATCTCATCCAGATTTAACTTTGGTATCTAGAAAACTTTGTATTTATCCAGATTTTCCAGTTTTGGTGAATATGGGATTTTGTAGGAGGATCTGATGGTTTTTGTTTGTTTGTTTGTTTGTTTGTTTTTTAATTTCCTCAGTTTCTGTTGTTATATCTCTTATTTCATTTATGATTTTGTTGATTTGGATACTGGCTCTGTGATCTCTGATTAGTTTGGCTAAGAGTTTATCTATCTTGTTGATTTTCTCAAAGTACCAGCTCCTGGATTTGTTAATTCTTTGTATAGTTCTTTTGTTTCTACTTCACTGATTTCAACCCTCTTAGCACCGCTTTCATTATATCCCATATGTTTGGATATGTTGTGCCTTCATTTTCATTAAACTCTAAAGTCTTTAATCTCTATCTTTATCTCTTCCTTGATCAAGTTATCACTCAGTAGGATATTGTCCAGATTCCATGTGTATTTGGGCTTTTTGTTGTTTTTGTTAACCAGGCTTTGTCTATAAGACAAAGATCTATAGGTGATCTGATAGGAAGCATGGGATTGTTTCAATCTTCTTGTATTTGTTGAGGCCTGCTTTGTGACTGATTATATGACCAGTTTTGGAGAAGGTACAATGGTGTGTTGAGAAGAAGGTATATTCATTTGTTATTATGAAATGTTCTATACATACCTGTTAAATCCTTTTGGTCCATGACTTCCGTCATTTTCACTGTATCTTTGTTTAGTTTCTGTTTCCATGATCTGTCCATTGTTGAAAGTGGGGTGTTAAAGTATCCAACTATTATTGTATGAAGTGCAATGTGTGCTTTAGCTTCAGTAAAGTTTCTTTAATGAATGTGGATGTCCTTTCATTTAGAGCATAAATGTTTAGAACTGAGAGGTCTTGGTAAAATTTTGTTTTGATGAGTGTGAAGTTTCCTTCCTTATCTTTTTTGATTACTTTAGATTGAAAGTTAATTTTATTCAATATTAGAATTGCTACTCCAGCTTGTTTCTTGGGATCATTTACTTGGAAAATTGTTTTCCAGCCCTTTACTCTGAAGTCTTTGACTGTCTTTGATACTGAAGTGTGTTTCCTGTATGCAGCAATATTCTGCGTCCTGTTTATGTATCCAGTGTGTTAGTCTATTGCTTTTTATTGGGGAATTGAGTCCACTGCTATTAAGAGATACAGGGAATAGTGATTGTTGCTTCCTGTTATTGTTGTTGTTAGGGGTGGAATTGTGTTTGTGTGGCTATCTTCTTTCAGGTTTGTCAAAGGAATATTACTTTCTTGCTTTCTCTAGAGTGTAGTTTCCCTGCTTGTGTTGGAGTTACCTTTTGTATGGCTGGATTTGTGGAAAATTAATGTGTAAATTTAGTTTTGCCATGGAATATCTTGTTTTTTTTCATCTATGGTTATTGAGAGTTTTGCAGGGTATAGTAGACTGGACTGTTATTTGTGTTCTTTTAGGGGCTGCATGACATTTGCCCATGATCTGCTAGTTTTCAGTCTCTGTGGGAAGTCTGGTGTGATTCTGATAGGTCTGCCTTTATGTTACTTGACCTTTTTCCCTTATTGCTTTTACTATTCTTTACTATTTACTATTCACTATTATATGATGTGAGGAATTTCTTTTCTGGTCCAATATTTTTGGAGTTCTATAGGCTTCTTTTATGTTTATGGGCATCACTTTCTTTAGGTTAGGAATGTTTTCTTCTATATTTTTGTTGAAGATATTTACTGGCCTTTTAAATTGGGAATCTTCTCTCTCTTCTATACCTATTATCCTTAGGTTTGATCTTCTCATTGTGTCCTGGACTTACTGGATGTTTTGGATTAGGAACTTCTTGTATTTTGCATTTTCTTTGACTGTTGTGTCAATGTTTTCTCTAGTATCTTCTGCACCCTAGCTCTTCTCTTCTATCTCTTGTATTATGTTGGTAATGCTTGCATGTACGACTCCTGATTTCTTTCCTAGGTTTTCTATCTCTAGGGTTGTCTCCCTTTGTGATTTTTGTTTTAATGTTTCTATTCCCAGTTTTAGATCTTGGATGGTTGTGTTCATTCACCTGTTTGTTTCTGTTTTTCTGTAATACTTTAAGGGATTTTGTATTTCCTCTTTATGGGCTTCTATCTGTTTACTTGTGTTCTCCTATATTTATTTAAGGGAGTTATTTATCCTTCTTAAGGTCTTCTATCATCATCATGAGCTGTGATTTTAAATCAGAGTATTGCTTTTCTGTTGTACTGGGTTATCCAGAGCTCATTGAGATGGGAGAATTGGGTTCTGATGATGCCAAGTAGCTTTGTTTTCTGGTGCTTATGTTCTTGCTGTTGTCTCTTGCCATCTTGTTGTCTTTGGTATTAGCTGGTCTTTCTCTCTCTGACAGTGGCTTGTCCATCCTGCAATCCTATTTATTAGTACTCCTGGTAGACCATTTCTCTTTGGGAGGAATTTGGGTATGGAGAGTTGTGGCACAGGGTCAGCCCTGGGGTGCAGACAGAATTCAGAAGTATCCTGTTCCTGGCTGTTCCTGGGTTCCTGTGCCCTGATGGCTCTGGGTGGGTCCCTTTTTAGCCAGGAATTTGAGCAGAAGTGGTGGTGTTACCCGTGCTTACTGGTGTGTCAACACTTTTGGGAGACAAGCTCTCTTCCAGCAGTATTTGGGTATGGAGAGTTGTGGCACAGGATCAGCTCCAAGATAACTCTTAAAGACTATATATTTTTTTTAATATTTGGATTGTGCTGTACAGTAAAATAACCTTATATAAGGCTTCTTTTATTATATTGGGCATGTACCTTATATGGTAGCATTGATATCACTGAATTGCATACTCAAGATTTTTCAAATGAATAAATGTAACTTCAGGAAGCTAAAAAAAAAAAACTTTTGCAAAGCAAAGAACACCATAATTCAAGCAAAATGGCAGTTGATGGAGTGAGAAAAAAATTACCAATTATAGATCTGATAGAGGTTCTAGACTATATAAAGAATCTTAAAAGAAACTTAGCCATCAAGGACACAACTCAATTTAAAAACAATACAGTCTAAAAATAAGGAGTTAATTCTCTAAAGATGAAATACTAGTGACTGAAAATTCTTTTTGTATGTTCAATATCCTTATCCATCAAGGAAACTCTAGATAAAAAAAGTACATTGACATTTCATCTTATATCAATCAGAATGGTCAAGATATAAAACAAATGACCATTGTTGATGGGAATGTATAGAAAAAAGCACACTTAATCATTGTACATGGGGGTGCAAACTGCTAGAGTCACTATGAAGATTTGCATAAATATTTTTAAGAAGGTGAAAATGTATTTACATTAAGATCCAATTTTCCCACTTTTGACCATATACCCAGAGCACTCTACATTTCACTATAAAGTTATTTGTTCAACCATGTTAATTGCTGTTTTATAAATAATATTTGAAAGCAGTCCAGATGTCCATCAGTTGTTAAATGGATAATAACATTAAAATGAAACTTTATTTAGATGTTATGTGAAATAGAATAATTAAATTTGCAGGTAATTAAATGGAGCCAGAAATAATCTTCCTGGGATAGTTTATGCAGACTTTCAAAGGCAAAGGTTGCATATCTCTTCTTATATGTGGATTCTAGGTTTTAAATTTTCTATTTGTGTTTGTTTATGTGAATAATACAGACATGAGTTCAGTTGTATGAGACTACATGGGAAGATGGGATCTTCCAAGGAAAAACAAATAGAATTTAGTGCAAATAAAACAATGAAGGGGCAATTTGAATAGGAGAATTAAAAGGAGAGAGTGTGGGAGGGCAAGGTAAAAGAGGAAATGTGTGGACAGATAACTAATGTTAAAGGCCTTTTCATATGTTACATAATAGCTAGTGACTATAGGAGTCCTATTAAAGTATATACATATATAAAAGGAAATTAAATGAAATCACTAAAATAATGAAAAAAAAATGACCCGACTGCATACCTTTGCCACCAAATAAAACCTTTCAGTGACAAAAATTGTTTCTATAATATTCACAGTTGAATCATTGGGCAGTGGAATCCTTTAACTTCCACTCGTAAATATCATAAGTTATTTCTAAGGATATTGGTTGTTCTCCAAAGCCTGTCTATACACTGATATTGATTAACGTTCATGGTGACAAAGGGTACTTGCATGCTACAAGATGAGAAAATCAAATATTAATATTTATATGCTACAAGTCCCATCGCTACTATAGCCACCCACATGAAAGACTGGTTCAATAGTGGTACAAATTTACCTCACTCTACTACAGACACAATTAGCTGGCCAAAACAGACCCTTAATATGGTTTTGCTTTCTTTTTTCTTTTGTCTTAATGTTTCTATGTTTTTTATTTGTTTTGTTTTGTTTTTAAACAAAAAGTACATGAAGCTTAGTAGTAGGGAAGTGGAAGGGATTTTGTAAGAGCTGGAAGAGGAAAAATAACGTGAAAAAATACATTGTATAAGAATCAGTTTAACTAAAATAATAAAAATTAAACCTAATATTTCCATTATTATTTTTTTAATTATCAAAAGACTTTCAGTAGCTTTATCTTCTGAGTGTATTTTGAGAGATCTTGTTGATAATACTAATCATGATAAGGTGTATGCCTTAGGCTTATAATGCTATCACTTATTTTATATTTGTGGTATCACCACAGTTAGTTGGTTATATGCTAAAAACAAAATGAATATCCATATACTTTAAAGATTAATATTATTCTAAACAACATGACCCAATGAAATTGACAAACAGATTTTATTGTAAAGTATCAAGCTAGACAATAATTTTTAAATACATTTTTATCGAAAGTTTAAACTAGGAAAATTGTGTTAATGTGCACAGAATTTTCATTTTTTATAAAAAGAATTTTTATCCTTTAAGCACATTTTAATAGCATTGTCATTGATAGGTTAAATTTAGATCACTATTTATAGATGGAAATACAATAGGTATTATTTTAAAGTGTGTCTGTTTGTGTGTTTTATATATGTACATGTGTATATGCTGTATTGTGCATATAAATGAACATTCACTTGTGTGTAAGTATAGGTAGGCACATGTGTGTGAAGATTCAAGTTTTATATCAGAAGGTTTCCTCAATTGCTCTCCACCTTAGTTCTGTCTGTCTCTGTCTCTGTCTCTGTCTCTGTCTCTGTCTCTGTCTCTGTCTCTGTCTCTCTCTCTCTCTCTCTCTCTCTCCATATATATATATATGAGACAGGGTTTCTCGGGTTTCTCTGTGTAGCCCTGGTTGTCCTGGAACTCACTCTGTAGACCAGGCTGGCCTTGAACTCAGAGATCCACCTGACTCTGCCTCCCAAGTACTGGGATTAAAGGCATGCACCACCACTCCAGGCCTCCACCCTAATTCTTTAAGTCATATTTGTTGGGATTTTGTCTGTTGCTATGTATTGTAATGCTAAATTCTGTACCCCAAAGTCTAGTTGCCTCAAGACAAGTGAATTATCATGTATGCCAGATTTTGTTATGTAAACCTTGCTTCTTTCTTATTTTTTTAAATATTTTTTATTATTACGTATTTTCCTCAATTACATTTAGAATGCTATCTCAAAAGTCCCCCATACCCTCCCCCCCCTACTTCCCTACCCACCCATTCCCATTTTTTGGCCCTGGCATTCCCCTGTACTGGGGCATATAAAGTTTGTGTGTCCAATGGGCCTCTCTTTCCAGTGATGGCCGACTAGGCCATCTTTTGATACATATGCAGCTAGAGTCAAGAGCTCCGGGGTACTGGTTAGTTCATAATGTTGTAAGCCTTGCTTCTTAATTTAAAACTTTTGGTTGGATAAAGATGTCTACAATCTGTAGCTAGGCAGAAGACGGGTAGGTAAGGCTTCAGTTCTCAGCAGTGGGGTGAGAGGAGAGACCATGAAGAGAAAGAAAGTGAGCAGGCAGAAGGGTCTATAGGGTAGGTAGATCAAGAGCACATCACCATGAAGGTTGGCCTGTTAGAGCAGAAATAGCTCAGACAGAACCTGGGAAGTGATTTCTTAGGGTTATTGACAGAGAAGTAGACAAAATAGCACTGAGGGTTGATATCTTCCTAGCTCTATTACTTTTAAGGCTTATGAACATAAAGATTTTGTATCTTTCATTTGGTAAGAAAATGAAATCCCCAAATAGTATTTACAGCAACACATAATCCCTGAATCCTATCTAACACTTACCAATATGACTAGTCTAAGTATCCAGGTTGATCTGTAAATCACCTTTGTCAACCTTGAGACCTGAGACCACTATAAGCTCAGGCAGGCTGCAAAGCCTTCTCAACATTTACCTATGTCCTGAGGAGCCATATGCCATTCTTTACACTTACGCAGCAAATATTTTAGCCACTGAAACTGCTACCCAAGCTAATTAATTGCAATGTTTACAAGTAATCTTTTAGTGAGGAACAAAACTACCTTCATGTATTTGCAAAAAAATATCTTATTAAACTACCTGTCACATTGGAGATTTATACTTATCCAGGCATATTAGCACGACTATTTGTTTCCACACATGTTAAGGAGATTTAATTTTTAAAATCTATTACAAGAATTAAGGTAGGGTATTATGACACAATATTGTACCTTTTTCTTACATATAATAGGTACTTGGAAAAATGTCTTCCAGTTTAATACATTCTGGAAAAAGTGTGAAGTGCAGAGACAATTTACAAAATTTATGTCATGAATTTAGGTTATTCTTACTTTTTTATAAAATCATCACATTTTAAACATTTCTTACTCTGTGTTTCCTTTCAATATCTCTTTGAGATAGGGTTTCATTATTAGCATAGTCTCCAGTCTTATGTTGAAATTAGGATTCTCTTGCCTCAGTTACTCACCCATTTGTTTGCTTAGTGTGTGTGTGTGTGTGTGTGTGTGTGTGTGTGTGTGTGTGTGTGTGTGTTTGTATGTAAGTTTCATTGTGTGTGTGTGTGTGTATGTGTGTGTAAACTATAACAAACATTTGCTTCTATTTTTTACTCCCTTAAAACTAAAAACAACTGGTTATTAGCTAAATTAAAACTTTTTGCCTGCTTAAATGCACAACTACTATGTACTAAAATATGTTGTGATGCTAATTTGTAACTAAAGATATCCAGTGAAAGCAATCCTCTGCTACATATGCAGCTGGAGCTATGTGTCCCCCCATGTGTACTCTTTGGTTGGTGGTTTAGTCCCTAGGAGCTCTGTTGGTGGTGGGGGTTGATTTAGTTATTATTCCTATGTGGTTGCAAATCCCTTAAGCTCCTTTAG
Organism: Mus musculus; assembly: GCF_000001635.26. NCBI lineage: Eukaryota > Metazoa > Chordata > Mammalia > Rodentia > Muridae > Mus > Mus musculus. Next base: position 16,077,477 of record NC_000076.6, read on the forward strand.
AGTTTTCCCTAACTCTTCCATTGGGTACCTACACTTAGTCCAATGGTTGGCTGCTAGCATCCTCATTTGTATTGATCAGGCTCTGGAAGAACCTCTTATGTGACAGCTATAACAGGATATTTTCCACAAGTACTTCTTGGCATCAGAAATAGTGTCTGAGTTTGGTGTCTGCAGATGGAATGGATCCCTAGGTGGGGCAGTCTCTGGTTGGCCTTTTCTTCAGTCTCTGCTCCATTCTTTGTCCATGCATTTCCTTTAGACAGGAGCAATTCTGGGTTAATATTTTTGAGAAAGGTGGGTGGCCCTATTCCTAAACTGGGATCAGTGCCTAAACAGTGAACATGGTTTCTACAGGTTCTATCTCCTATATTTCTGCTAATATCTTCATCTTTGGGTCCTGGGAACCTAGTGACTTTCTAGTGACTACCTCCAGTTCGCAATCCCCCACTGCTACAAACCTCTGTTCAATTTCCTGACCCTCTGTACTTCTCCCTCATCACCTCCCTCATCTGATCTTGCCCCCCCCCCATTATTCTCTTGCCCTCCTCTCTTCCTCCCAGATCCTTCTCTCCCTCTGCCTCCTGTGATTATTTTGTTTCTCCTTCTAAGTAGGACTGAAGCATCCACAGTTTAGTCTTCTTTCCTGGGCTTCATATGGTCTATGAGTTGTATCTTGGGTATCCTGAACTTTTGGGCGAATATCCACTTATCAGTGAGTGCCTTATCTGGCATCAACATGAAGGGAGGCCCTTGGTACTGTGAAGGTTTGATGGCCCAATGTAGGTGAATGCTATGGCAGTGAGGTGGGAGTGGATGTGTGGGTGGGTGAGCACCCTCATAGAAGCAAGGTGTGGGGGAATGGATAGGGGTTTTGTGGAGGGTAAACCTGGAAGATAAATACATAAAATAACCAATAATAATAATAATATAAAACAGATTTCCAGAGAAGACATTAACATTTGGGGGGGAGCATCTGGGAAGACCTACCTCATAAATATTCTTTGGTTTTGCAGACCATTGGGTTTTATTCAACCACACAATAAAAGAGAGAGAGAGAGAGAGAGAGAGAGAGAGAGAGAGAGAGAGAGAGAGAGAGAGAGAGAGAGAGAGTACAAAAACCTCATAAGAAAAGGCTGGACCTGAAGTCATTCAATACAACTCTAGTTATAGACACCACCATGGGCAGTAACTTTCAGATTTCAAGAAATAATACTCTTTATTTTATTTTCAAAGTCTTGACAGATTTTAATTTTTATATAAGTTTTCAGCAAATTATGAATAATATGTAAAACATCATGAATATATCAAAAAGTTCTTAACATATCACAACCTTTCATAAAATAACATTTAATTCATAAAAAATTTCAAAGCCTTAACTTTTCAATATTTAAAGAGTTGTCAGCTCATAAGTCACTGATGGTTGGGTAGAAGATAAGCATTTAGTCTGTGCATCAGAGTTGGCACCATCTGCTTTAGAAGGAAGGTGTGTCATTTTGTTGGGGCAGGAGCAGTGCAGTGGAGTGAAAGGAGTCACTTTCACAATGATTATGTGGACTATATGGCTGGCACTTGCCAACCTTCATGGCTCAGCGCAATGCTAAAAACAAGGAGATCTCTATCGCCCACTGACTTTTGTTTTACTTACTTGTTCACCCTATATGTCTAAGATATTAACTTGGAAAATCACTGGTGTCCTTAAGTCACCTTGGTTTTCCCTATCATCTAAGAGATTATCAATCTTTTACCAGAGTATTATTCATCTGGTTTAAACCTATGCAGCCTTGACATCATGTCAAATTTGATCAATCACTTGTGGCTTCCTTATTACAGAAACAGGTTGATGGAAGTCAGATAGTACATTCCTTTCTGTTTACATCTATATTGTACTAATTTTAATCTCTCAGTGGACAAAATCCTTGGCCTCACTGATTTAACATTATAATTTGTTTTCTTAAATGTCTTCAAGACATATAAGAGTATAAACATGATGTTTATAAGAAAAGCATCCATTTCTTATATGAAACCGATCTTTCAGTTTCAAATCAATTAAGTAGAAAATTTGGTTTTGGATCCAAGTAGTTATGCTTTTAATATTGTTTCTTTTCTTTTACTTTTCTTTTTCTATTTCTTTTTCTTTTTCTTTTCCTTTTCCTTTTCCTTTTCCTTTTCCTTTCCCTTTCCCTTTCCCTTTCCCTTTCCCTTTCCCTTTCCCTTTCCCTTTCCCTTTCCCTTTCCCTTTCCCTTTCCCTTTCCCTTTTCTTTTTCTTTTTCTTTTTCTTTTTCTTTTTCTTTTTGGTTTTTTGAGACAGGGTTTCTCTGTGTAGCCCTGGCTGTCCTGGAACTCACTTTGTAGACCAGGCTGGCCTCGAACTCAGAAATCCACTTGCCTCTGCCTCCCGAGTGCTGGGATTAAAGGTGTGTGCCATCATGCCTGGCTCTTGTTTCTTCTACTTACCAATTATGTGTTCAAAGATATATTTATTTTTCTAATTCATTTTGTTTTGCAACGTGAAAACGTTGTAATCTATATCCTTATAGCAATATAATGTTAATATGATAATATATGTGATGAACTTTCTCTATTTTATTCACTTTCTGTCCTTTCATTATATACCGTGACAAGGTGAGTTGCTTCACAACAGTACACATCTCATCTCATGAGAAATCGTTTCTGTAGATAGAAAATGATGAGTGGATTAACCCAGTCATCTGCTTTATGATATTCTTAGAGAGCAATTAATTGGATGCTAGGAAACAATATTAGATGTTTGGCTAATGACAGATCTGTGTCTTAGCTTCAAGAATTCTACTATTAGAATCCATTGCTTGTAGCTGTTGAAGTGAACATCCATTTACTTGAAGAGAAGTTTTCTCAGCATCTAGAACTTGTTGACACAGCATGTTGTCATGATAGCTCTTTCAACATGGCCACTCTTCTCAGGATGGCTTATTTCTTCCAGTGATAGTGGGCATCCAATGTAATGACTAATAGTTTTCTGAGGCACTATCACCTGATCCTTTTCTCCAAATTTTTGGGTTGAGAACTATGTCCTCTGTTTCCTACTAAAAATAAAGACTCAGAACCTTTTGTCACTTATTCTCATTCAAAATTGTAGGGAAGGATTGAGGAGTGAGAAATTTTAACAAGCCATTTATTTAGAGACCAGATGTAAGATTTTCAAATTTGGATGAATAATGTCTCTGTTAGTCTACTTGATCACTATTGTTATCAGCAAGAATATGTGATGTTAACATGCATCATTAAATATATATGCAATAATGAATTCAATGTGGTTAGAAGTTATATAAATATGTAATTTAAATTGTATTTTTCATTCATGAAAGTCTAAGCCAACACAGAGAAAGCTAATTATGTGGTCTATATAAAAAGATCAAAGGGAATTCCACCCTACAACTAAATGAAAAGAGAAAAAAAAATATTGAAAATGGAAGGCCAAATGTGTTCAGAAGAACATAATTAATATATATTTCCTGTGCTATGTAAACCATTAATAAATTGCCTACAGTACTGCTATAAAATAACTTAATACTTAATTAAAGGAAATTAAAGTACATTTAAAACCACTAATAAGAAGCCAGGCAAAGAAGTGGATAGTAGGAATCCATTATCCCTAAATTAAATATACATAAAATCATGAACTAATGTAAGTTATGCTTTTGTTTTTGATAATTCAGAATCAAATTGGAAGTCATTATTATATGCCCTGTGATCTGAATGCTGTTCATGTACAAGTGATGTAGTTATAGTTGGTTTTAACTTTGGCAAGCAGTCTGATATATTTTAGAGAAGTAGAGTCAGAAATATACCAAAGCAATTTATAAAGGAACTATATAGTTTGCCACCTATTTGATGAGACACTTAACATTCCTCAGGGTATGTATATATGTGTGAGTACCACTAATTGGCATATCAGATTTTATAAAAAAGATGAGATTATATATTAAATATATGACTTAAAAACTATATCTTAAATATTATCATCCTTACCTACTTTATTCTTTCTTTTTTTTTTATTATTTATGGAAAACCTATTCCACCAGTCATTTATGTGTTATTTTATTAGGTAAATTGGAAATTTCCCAGTCTTGGAGATTTCTTTTTCTTATTTATTTATCATATAAACTTCAGGTTTCTCTTGTGAATATTTCTGTATGCATGAGTGATGTAATCCTTACAGATGTGACATGGCAGTATAATTTCAAATATAGGAATCCTGAGAAGCTATGTTGATAAAGAAGATTTTATGTAAGATCAGCTCCTGTGTGAATACCTCAGTACACTTGCATTACCCAAATCATAACCAGAAAATAATAAGCACAGAAAGATAATTTTATCCCAGCTACATCTACATGTATCACAGATGCATAACATCCTTGTCTCTTTGATGTTTGTGCCTCAAATTTCCCCCATTTTTTTCCCTTGGAAATTTATATCATTCTAAGAGCTGCTTCTCCTTTTACCCAGAAAAAATGCAGAGGAGAGAACCTAGTGTTTAGTAGTGAATTAACTTACTGAAATTAATCTATGCTAATTGGACAACTCATACTCAGGATACTTGGAAGAGAGCTGGTGCCTCAGACATTGTGTTCACCCAATGGCACCTTTAACACTCACCACATGTGTGTGTCTCTTCCCCTCATTTTTTTGCTCAGTACTAGAGTTTCTAATATTTTCTTATTTTCTATACAATTTTCTAATTCTAATTCTAGGCTTTCCACACACTCCTGGGGTGGATAATCCTACTTTTACTGGCTGTGGAATCAGTGTCTTGAATGGAAACATTTGTTCATGGTTCATCATTATACAAATTATTGTCCTAAGGGCAAATACATTTTGCAATTTACTTCAATTTTCCATTTTATATTTCTTTTTCTCTCATATATTAAATCCCAACTGCAGCTTCCCTTTTCTCTTTCTTTCCTACTTTCTACCCGCTCCACATCCCCCCCCCCCCAAAAAGCCTCTCCTCCATTCCCTTAAAAACAATGTAGGCCCTTTATGGATATCAACAAAACATGGTGTATCAAGTTTCAATAAAACTAGTTACCTCCCCTTATATTGAGGCTGGACAAGGCACCCCAGTAGGAAGAAAAGGGTCCAAAGGCTGATAAAAGATTCAGAGACAGCCCCTGCTCTAACTGATAGAAGTCCTACATAAAGACTCATCTACATAACCACAACATATATGCTGAGGGCCTAGGTAAGACCCATGCATGCTTCCTGGTTGGCAGTTCAGTATCTGTGAGTCAAGGTTAGTTTATTCTGTAGTTTTTCTTGTGGTATCCTTGAACCCTCTGGCTCTTACAATTATTTCTCTCCCTCTTTAACAGGATTCTTTCAGCTCTGCCTAAAGTTTGGCTGGAGTTCTCCACATCTGTTTTTATTAGTTGCTAGATGAAGCCTCCTTGATGACAATCATGGTAGGGTTCTCTCTACAAGAATATCACTAGAAATTATGATATTGATTTTTTAAAATTTTTCTATTTTGTATTACTCTAGGCTATTCAATCTCTGGTTTCTGGCCTGTTAAGCATTGTTGGAAGGGGTTGAGGGTAGATTCTTCTCATGGCATGGGTCTCAGATGGACCAATCATTAGCTACTCCACCAATTTCTGTGCTCCATTTACCACACCACATCTTGTAGGTAGGACCAACTGTAGGTTGAAAATTCTGTAGCTGTGTTGTATCACAGTTCCACTGCTAGAAGTCTTACCCAGTTATAGGTGATGGCTGGATTAGGCTCCTTATCCCCCATTACTGGGAGTCTTAGCCAGGTATCACACTTTTAGATTCCTGGGAATTACCATTGCACCATTTTTGTAGCTCATCTCTGAGATGTGCCCCACACCAATTCCAGTTGTCTCTCCAAGTACTCCCTTCCTCCTTCCTTGTTCCACCCAATTCTCCCCATTCATGTCCCCACTTGTCCTGAGACCACCTGAGAAATCTACTCTATCTCCCCTTCCCATGGATTTTCATGTGTATCCCTGTTTGAGCCCTCCTTTTTATTTAGCCTTTATGGATCTGTGAGGTATCATTATTTATTCTACTGCTAAGATCCACCTCTAAGTACAAACCATGTTTGCATTTCTGGGTCTGGTTTACCTCACTCAAGATGATATTTTCTAGTTCCAACCATTTTTCTGCATTCAATAATATTATATTTGTAAGCTGAATAGCATTTCATTGTATAAATGTACTACATTTTCTTTATCCATTCTTCAGTTGAGGGACATCTAGGTTGTTTTAAATTTCTGACTAATATAAATAAAAGTGATAGAGACATAGTTGAGCAAATGTCCTTATAGTAGGTTGGAATTGAGACTTCAGTTTATCCCCAGGAGTGGTGTAGCAAAATATTCAGGTAAACAAATTCCCAATTTTCTGAAGCAATACCATTTCGATGTTCAAAGTACAAGTTAACACTCCCACCAGAAATGCAGGTGGATTTCCCTTGCTCCATATCCTCACTACCATGATCTGTCACTACTGTTTTATATCTTAGCCTTTCTGACAGTTGTAATATAGAAGCTGAGTCATTTTGATTTGTATTTCTTAGTAACTGAGCAATTAAACATGTTTTAAAGTGCTTCTTGGCCACTAGAGTTTCCTTTGCTGAAAATTCTCTATTTAGGTATGTACCATTTTTAATTGGATTACTGATATCTAGTTTCTTGATATTTTTAATATATATTTTGATAATTAGCCCTCTGTCAGAAGTACAGTTGGTAAAAATCTTTTCCCATTCTGTAGGTTGATGTTTTGTCCTACTGATGGTATCCATTGCCTTAAAGAAGTGTGTCAGTTTCATGAGGCTCCATTTATTAATTTTTGATCTTAGTGCCAGTTATATTGGTGTTATGGTCAGAAAGTCTTCTCCTGTGCCAAATGTCAATGCCTTCAGGGCTATTTCCTTACATTTCTGCTACCAGAATCAATGTTTCTTATTTTCTGTTGAGGTTGTTGATTCATTTAGACTTGAGTTTTATGCACAGTAATAGATATGAATCTTTTTGTATTCTTCTACTTGTTGACATCCAATTATACCAGCACCATTTGTTAAAGATGTTTTCTTTTTTCAATTGCACGATTTCGGCTTTTTAAAAAACCAAACCCAGGTATTCATAGGTGTGTAGATTTACATCAGTATCTTTGACCCAATTCCATTGATAAACCTTTCTGTTTTTATACCATGCAGTTTTTAATTAACTGTAGCTCCATAGTAGATATTGAAAATAAGAGTGGCCAGAATACTCCAGAAGTTCATCTATTATACAGGATTATTTTATCTATCCTGGGTCTTTGTTTTTCACTATGAACTGAAGCATAGTTCTTTCAAGGTCTGTAAAGAATTATTTTGGAATTTTGATTAGAATTGCATGAATACTTAAATTCCTTTTGTTAAATGGATATTAAGTCTACTGATCCATGAGCATGGGAGGTCTTTCCATCTTCTTCTTTTTTTTCCCCTTTATTTCTTTGTATTAGATATTTTCTTTATTTACATTTCAAATGTTATCCCCTTTCCTGGTTTCCCCTCCAAAAACAAAAACTCCCTATCCTCTCCCCTTACCCCTTGCTCACTAACCCACCCACTTAGGACCAAGGGCCTCTCCTTCCATTGATGACCGACTAGGCCATCCTCTGCTACATATGCAGCTGGAGCCATGAGTCCTACCATGTGTTTTCTTTGGTTAGTGGTTTAGTCCCAGGGAGCACTGGGAGTACTTGTTAGGTCACATTGTTGTTCCTCCTATGGGGCTGCAAATCCCTTCAGCTCCTTAGGTACTTTCTCTAGCTCCTTCATTGGGGACACTGTGCTATATCCAATGGATGGCTGTGAGCATCCACTTCTGTATTTGTCAGGCACTGGCAAAGCCTCTCAGGAGACAGCTATATCAGGCCGCTATCAACAAGCTCTTGTTGGCATCCACAACAGTGTCTGGTTTGATGGTTGTATATGGGAAGATCCCCAGGTGGGGCAGACTCTGGATGATCTTTCCATCATTCTTTTTCCATCTTCTAAACCTTCTTCAATTTCTTTTTTTTTTTTTTTAATTTGGATATTTTCTTAATTTACATTTCAAATATTTTCTCCTTTCCAACTCTCCCCTTTGGAAAACCCCTATCCCATTGCCCCTACCCCTGTCTCTGTGAGGTTGCTACCCCACACAGGCACCCATTCCTGATAGCCCACCCTGGCTTTACCTTACACTGGGGCATTGAATACCCTCAGGCCAAAGGGTCTCTTCTCTCACTGATGCTAGCAAGACCGTCCTCTACCACATATGCAACCAAGCCATTGGTCCCTTCATGTTTATCCTTCTTTGGTTGGTGGTCCAGTCCCAAGGATCTCTGGGGGCAGGGTTTGTCTGCCAGTTGACAATGTTGCTCCCACTATAGGGCTGAAAATCCCCTCAGCTCCTTCAGTCCCTTCTCCAATTCCTCTACTGAGGACCCATTGCTCAGTCCAATGGTTGGCTGCAAGCATCTGTTTCTGTATTTGTCAGGCTCTGGAAAAGCATCTCAGGAGACAGTCATATCAGGCTCCTGTCAGCAAGCACTTCCCAGCATCCAAAATAGCATCATCCAAGGGAAAAAAATAAATATTAGACTTTAAAAAAAAATGATGAATATTTCACCTTTATAGAGGAAATATAAGTAAAATTTAGTATATTACTAAGAAAAAGATATATGCCAAATATATATTTTAATATATCATATTTATATATTAAATTAGTATTCATATGCTATATATTAATGTATAAATAATACACATTGATATACCTCAATAATGTCCTCCTATTCCCAAAAGAAACCTACCATGAAATAACTGTTTCATAATATAAACTACATTTGGTGATTCTCTTCCACTAGATTATAAAAAATGAAAAGTAAGGGATTATGGAAATAGAACTGCCGATGTGGGGCAAAAAATGAGGAATCCACCCAAAAAATCAAAGCCCAAAGACCAGAATCATGGTACAGATCTGAGTTTATTGCCCAGTGCATAAGCTTATAAACAGTGTTTGAGCCAATCCCAGGCCCCTATATCCTTGGCCAATCATATCTTGCAACATTGTCATTGTGCCCCAATGAAAGCCCTACCTGATGAGGTAACTCAAAATGCATCATTGCAGTAGTTGGTCTGGGGAATAAAGGGGAGGGACATCTTCTCCAGTTAGGACTTCCATGAAGTTGAGGGGGTAGCCACAGCCCTGGCATCAGTTCCTTTCTACTGTCCCACTGGTGTACCAGGAGGCATCTTAGATAAGAACTAGCCAGGCACTGGCGGTGCACACCTTTAATCCCAGCACTCAGGAGGCAGAGACAGGTGGAATTCTGAGTTTGAGGCCAGCCTGGTCTACAAAGTGAGTTCTAGGACAGCCAGGGCTACACAGAGAAACCCTGTCTCAAAAAACCAACCAACCAAACAACTAGCCAACCAACAAACAAAAAACCCAAAACAAACAAACAAACAAACAAACAAACAAAAAAAGAACTCTTCAAGGCCTGTGGTGCCTAGCTCTCCATCCCACCATTTCCTTCACAAGGCTGACTTCCACATCCCCCTACGCCCCACATGGAATGTCCCTTGAAGTTAGAGCTGACTTGCAATTGATGCTCATTCGTGTATTCACAGAAAAATATATTTTGTCTAAAGTTTTCATTGCACTTGAGTTCATAAGTTCAGTGAGTGTGTGTGTGTGTGTGTGTGTGTGTGTGTGTGTGTGTGTGTTTGAAACATCCCATGGACTATAGGTAAACTTAATGCATTTTAAGTAAAAAGGCCAATCCTATTTTCTTTCATATCCATTGAATTACAGCCCATATTGTGGAGGGTGATTCTGCAATCTAGAAGCCTCCTTCATTCTTTTATGTTCAGTACTTTCCAGTCTTATTTTATTGTAGATTGATTTTGCCAGACTTTTGACTATATTTAGAAAGAAGTACATAGTAGGTATGAATTCTTATGTGTCTAACATTTATTCACCCACACTAATTTCTGCAACATAAACCTACATGGCTATAGCATTACTAGTTTTCCATTATCCTCCATTAAGTCCATCCTATAAAAATATAGCAACATGTTTTCTTGTGATTTTGAACTATAGTGTATAATTTAAGCACACTTTTTGATGGACCGTCTTATATATGCCATTAGCTGCAGTAGCATTTCTTCTTATTGGAGAGCAGTTTATATCTTTCCTGTTCAGGAAATTACAAGTGATTGTGCTTTAAATTATTATTTTCAGCAGTTAGTGTTAGATTTCCTACAGAAATGGTTTCTAGAAGACCTCACACCGTTATCCTAGCTCAGAATATTTCTCTTAACCAATGTTGACAGGTATAAATACATAAAATAGGGAATCCATAATAAAACAGTGATACTTCTCAAAGGAATCACAAACATATAATATAATCTACTTTCAACAGAATTGTTTGTAGATAAGAACAGATAATAATTATTGAATTTTTATCAGCCTTTAAAAAAATCCTACAATTTACAGTTTGAATAAGGATTGATGGCTTTCTCACAAAGGTAGGAGTAGGCAGAAATATTTATGATGTCATCACTTTTTCCTTATAACTTTCTTGAAGTTTCTTGCTGCTTCAAAAGGATAATAAAAATAACAAAGAGGGCAGAACTTGAAAGGGAAGAAATACAACTGTTTCTACAGACAACCTAGAGGGATGCCCAAACACATACTAGAACTAATGAATTGCTCTATCAAAGATGCAAGAAATACTATCGATATAAATACCCATTGATATATTTATAATAACAAGGAATGATCTAAAAGGAGCATAAACATTTGCAAGTATTCATTAAAGTAACCACCAAGGGTTAGATGATGATTCAGTGACTAAGCATGGCTGTTCTTCCTGAGAAACTGGATTTAATTCCCAGCAGGCACGTGGTGACTCATCGTACTCTGTAACACACACTCTAAATGATTAGACATAATCTTCTGATCTCTAGAGCCAAACATAGAAATGTACATGAAGCCAAAACACCTATAGGCATAAATAATTGTAATTCAATTTAACAAATCCAAAACAGGAACCATTGATGGATAAGTTTTGAAAAGGCTTAAATTAATAAAATCTAAAACAATGTTTTATAAAATATTAAAGTGCATTTAATCAAATTAATAAGTATATAAAGGACAGTGGTTTAAATATCTGATACTTTAAGCTATTGATGTGTCCTTATCAATATCTTAGAAATTTTATCATGCATAAATTGATGAACTTACTCTATACTATAATTTTATATTGAAAATATTGACCAAACAATAAAGATGGAATATAAAAGCTAATGAAAAGCTTAATAAATAAACTCTAAGCAAAACCATCTTTGTCTTAAAGTTAGCTAAATTGATCAAGAAAAGTGAAAGAGAAACCAGAAAGTAGAGACATTGGACAAGAGGAAACAGCTTATGAGGAAGTAAGTCATAGAAAAAACTTGAATCACTATTTTGCACCATTGTTCAAAATCAACCAAAGTGAATTACATTCTTAAATACAGGGCCTAAAATTATTGAACCCCTGGAAGAAAGGAGAAAAGAGAAAAAAATATATGACTGTGGCAAAGCACAATTATTTTCTAGGCATGACAAGAAAGTTAAACCCACACACTTCAAGAATTGCTGCAGTGATATGCCAGTTTGGCTAGAGAAAACTTAACAGGGCTTCACACCTTTATGAAGAGGAACAAGTTGCTGAAAGAGAGAAAAATCTTTTGATAGTTTATCTTTAGTCATTCCTAAGCAAATTGTGTGTGTGTCTGTGTGTGTGTGTGTGTGTGTAAAGAAAAAGATGGAACTGACATAAATGCAAGACCTGTGTATGAACTTCACCTAAATAGAAATGATTTGAATTTTAAATAAAATCAAAAAAGAATGAAGGGATGGCTCACTTGGTGAGAATTCTTGCTTTGCAAATGTGAGAACCTGAGTTAAGTTCCTTTGAGAAAGTCTTCAGTGTCTGCATCTCATTTTGTAAGACGAGCACCCTGGAAGAGGAAGAGCAGAATATTGCTAGGGAATGCAGGCTGTCAGCCAACTCTAGGTTCACTGCATGTTCACATCACAAGGGAATATGGCAGAGTTATAGAGCAGGATATCTGAAAAACCTCTTTTTGGCCATTGCAAGCAATGGCATATTCATAAGCATCAGCTCACAATTGTGCATATGCAACACACACATTAAATAATTCATAAATTGGAGTTTACACAGATAAAATCTACAAATTATGAAAATATATTATAGGCACAGTGTCTGATACCTGTATTTACTTATGAGGTAGTAAATTGACTTACTTTTTTGGAAAACAGGACAGGTATTTCAGAATTTCAGAACCGAAGTTGTCTTTTCCGTGTCCTTTCCATGAACCATGACAAACTGACAAGGGAACATATCTATAACCCCAGCATTATGGAGGATCCCGGAATTTAAAGGCCAAATGATCTATAGAAAGCAAGTCACAGAACAAAATAAAGGCCATTGGTTGTATATTTATAGAAATATTTTTTTCAAGAACAGTATAATTATTTTATATGTGTACCTGCATCCTCATGTCCCTGACAATGCTACAGTTTAAACGTGAAAGTGTGCACAGTGCCGAAGGTTTTGTATGACTGTTCAGAGAAATTTTATTTGTAAAATCTCCAAAATGAAAATAATCTAAAAAGGATTATACATAGAATAATAGATTACAAAACAAAATCAAACTGTGATATTTATTGATATTAGAAAAATGAACACAAAAATTACCCAGACATGAAATTAGGTATCTCCGCAGAAGAAGTATTTACTGCATGATTTTATTTATTTAAATCTTATTATATAAAAATCTAGTCTTGGCTGGGGGCTGATCAATAGTTGTAGAATTATCTGATATTGCACAACACACTATTCATGTTAACTACTTTGAATTTTATATAGAATAGAAGGAGAGAAATGAGGAGAAAGAAAAGTGTCTTTTCCATGAACTTTGGCAAACTGTTTTTTGACATGGGTGCAGGCACACAAATACAACCCTAGTACTAAGGAGGATCCTAGAATTCATACCCAACATAATCTACAGAAAGCAAGGCACAAAACAAAACAGAGGTCTTTCAAAATACAGTGGCTTTTGGCTTTTTCTTTTGTTCTGTTTTTTTTTTTTAATTAGGTATTTTCCTCATTTACGTTTCCAATGCTATCCCAAAAGTCCCCCATACCCTCCCCCCCCCCACTCCCCTACCCACCCACTCCCACTTTTTGGCCCTGGCATTCCCCTGTACTGGGGTATATAAAGTTTGCAAGTCCAATGGGCCTCTTTTTCCAGTGATGGCCGACTAGGCCATCTTTTGATACATATGCAGCTAGAGTCAAGAGCTCCGGGGTATTGGTTAGTTCATAATGTTGTTCCACCTATAGGGTTGTAGATCCCTTTAGCTCCTTGGGTACTTTCTCTAGCTTCTCCATTGGGGGCCCTGTGATATATCCAATAGCTGACTGTGAGCATCCACTTCTGTGTTTGCTAGGCCCCGGCACAGTCTCACAAGAGACAGCTCTATCTGGGTCCTTTCAGCAAAATCTTGCTAGTGTATGCAATGGAGTCAGCTTTGGAAGCTGATTATGGGATGGATCCCAAGATATGGCAGTCTCTAGATGGCCCATCCTTTCATCACAGCTCCAAACATTGTCTCTGTAACTCCTTCCATGGGTGTTTTGTTCCCAATTCTAAGAAGGGGCAAAGTGTCCACACTTTGGTCTTCATTCTTCTTGAGTTTCATGCATTTAGCAAATTGTATCTTACATCTTGGGTATCCTAAGTTTCTGGGCTAATATCCACTTATCAGTGAGTACATATTGTGTGAGTTCCTTTGTGATTGGGTTACCTCACTCAGGATGATGCCCTCCAGGTCCATCCATTTGCCTAGGAATTTCATAAATTCATTCTTTTTAATAGCTGAGTAGTACTCCATTGTGTAAATGTACCACATTTTCTGTATCCATTCCTCTGTTGAGGGGCATCTGGGTTCTTTCCAGCTTCTGGCTATTATAAATAAGGCGGCTATGAACATAGTGGAGCATGTGTCCTTCTTATCGGTTGGAACATCTTCTGGATATATGCCCAGGAGAGGTATTGCTGGATCCTCGGGTAGTACTATGTTCAATTTTCTGAGGAACTGCCAGACTGATTTCCAGAGTCGTTGTACAAGCCTGCAATCCCACCAACAATGGAGGAGTCTTCCTCTTTCTCCACATCCTTGCCAGCATCTGCTGTCACCTTAATTTTTGATCTTAGCCATTCTGACTGGTGTGAGGTGGAATGTCAGGATTGTTTTGATTTGCATTTCCCTGATAATTAAGGATGTTGAACATTTTTTCTGGTGCTTCTCTGCCATTTGGTATTCTTCAGGTGAGAATTCTTTGTTCAGCTCTGAGCCCCATTTTTAATGGAGTTATTTGATTTTCTGGAGTCCACCTTATTGAGTTCTTTATATATATTGGAAATTAGTCCCCTATCTGATTTAGGATAGGTAAAGGTCCTTTCCCAACCTGTTGGTGGTCTTTTTGTCTTATTGATGCTGTCTTTTGCCTTGCAGAAACTTTGCAATTTTATGAAGTCCCATTTGTTGATTCTCCATCTTACAGCACAAGCCATTGCTGTTCTATTCAGGAATTTTTCCCCTGTACCGATATCTTCGAGGATTTTCTCTACTTTCTCCTCTATAAGTTTCAGTGTCTCTGGTTTCATTTTTGTTTTTGTTTTTTTTAACTAATTTTGTTCTAATCACAATTTTCCAGAAATGAAAAGGTTACTTTTGTAGATGCATATGATTATATACTGAATGAAATCACAATGTATTGTATGTTTGTGAGAGATAAAAAGAAATCAATCTTTGAAAATGTTGGAAAATATATATGTCTCATATATATTCTAAAATATAGTCATCCAACATGTTTTCTTTAAATGGTTAATTTTCCAAAAAATTATATCGCCCCTCCTTTTCTCAAATCTTTCAACTATCATGAATTGGACATAATTTGATAAAAGTATAGAGAAACTATTTTGTTAATATATAGCTGTGCCATCTCTCTAACACTTAACTTCTGTGTTGGTTTCTTTTTATGTGTCCTAGAGAGCCTTCTTGGAGAACCCATTTAAGTTCTTCCCACCTGTGAATAACAATGAACACTGAAAAACTGAGAGCAGCTACTGAGTTCTTATAACAACTGCATCAACTAATGGGGGACTCCAACTGACATTTCTGACAATATTAAGTAAATGAGTTTTTCACACATTTTTTATTTAAAATAAAGTGTGACTCTTTTAAAAGCAGGAGGTATATAAAGGATTAGTGGGTTATCTCTAGTTTTATATTGCTGGTATAACAATTTATCATGTACCCAGAGACTTAAAACATCCACACTAATTTTCTCATCATTCATGAGGTCAGAACTTGAGATGAGTCAAGTTAATTGTCTCAGATTATGGATCCTAACAAGGTCAGAATCAATGTGTCAGCTGACCTAGGATTTTATCTAGCTGCCCTGTGAGAGACATTACTTTCACCTGCATTCATATGATTGGCACAGTTTAAACAAACCTTGTGTTGTGGACATGAGACCACAATGTTCTTTCTTCTATAAATGACAAGCCTGTCTCAGCTACTGATTTCCAAATCATCCATTCGTGAGCCAGCCTTGATGGTAAAATCTCTTACCATTTCTGTCTCAATATAGGCAGTGTTTTCTCTACTCTTGGGTCTCACATGATTAGACCGTAGTCACAAGAAACCCAGAAAAACCTGTCTGAGATCAATTAACAGTGAACTCCTTTGACCCTAGAACATAGTAAGTTTAATGATCCAAAGGTTCTGTGTGGATGTCTTGTTAGCCTTTTCCTAGTTATTTAACTCAGAAACCGCCTGCCTCTGCCTCCCGAGTGCTGGGATTAAAGGCGAGTGCCACCACTGCCCAGAGTTATTTATAATTAAAAATGTTGTATTTCTGTGTGTATAACTGCAGGTACAAGTGCCTAATCTTGTACAGATTCAAGTCAAAAGACAAACGTAGTTGCAAACTGTTGATTTTCTTCTGTATAAGACCGAGTTCTTACTGGATTTTGGTTTTGGTTTTTGTTGTTGTATGTTGTGTAGTTGGCTGCTATTGTTCCTCACTGGATATTCACTTACTGGACTTCCTTTCATTTTAGCACAGGAGGCCTGGGATTATAAACCCCCTACAACATTAGCTTTTCTGTGAGTTATAGGGATTGACCCTTATTCTCCATACTGGCATGGCAAACACTGAGGCCAACTCTCTAATCCTACAGCGTGCTTATCATATCATAAGTTAAGTTCTGAAGAACAAAACGATTTATTCATGAGGTTGATATTTTAAATATAAGTTGGAGATTTACTAAACATATCTGGGGCTCCTCTGAAAGTACAAATGTCAATGACAGACATGTCAGTATTACGTTCTCCAATGTATGAAAGAGCTGAAGCAGTTGGAGTATATACAACATGGGGATTTCTCCCCCAACAAATGTTATTTTCTTTAAATTCCCAACAGTAAAAGCTCATGATAACTCATTTTTACTTCCTATTTCTGTGTTATTTCAACCCGTGAATATGAACATTACTTCATGAGAAAAATATTGTGTATTTCTCATAATTTTCAGCATTATTCAAAAAGTACTGATGAGTTCTGGGTGCCAAATACTCTGTTTTCCATTAATATTTTGGCAGCCCCTCCAAATTTGACACCAGAACATTTTACACTTGGCATTATAATTGTGTTTATGTATTCATGACTTGAAACTATGCAGACAATTTTAGATAAGCCATATCTTAGCACACTTTAATCAGATTTGACTCTACAAACTGAATGACAGCGTCACATGATTTTCTTTAAACTACTTGTGGAACCACTTTCCCTGACTATTCTTTTCTTATATCAACTTTTCCATGTAGTCAGTTACCTTTCAAAACTTTGCTGAACATAAATTAAATAAAATGTATGCAAACATGTATCTTTCTTCCAAAAATGCTCCAGGCACTGTGTAAAACAGACTGGATTCACTGAACATATTCAAAGATAGCAAGAAAAAATTGAAGTTTGTCCAAGAAGTATGACTATCTTGCCAAATGACTATCTCTAACAGCATCTTAAGGTTATGTAAATACCAAGTGGACCACCCTTCATTAAGACAAATATAGAAGAAAGAAAATAAAACATAATTTACTAGGGAAAATATTAAAAGATATTTACAAAATACCATCAGAGAAGACTGATTTAGTAAATTAACATAATTCCATGTACATATATTTCTCAAGATAGATTTAAAGTTAAATGACTGTGCAAGACATGTTATATCATATTTTAAAGCTAACAATAATATCGACCTGAAAATATTTATGTATTTGTTTAATAATAAAGTATATTTTATTGTTACTTGGATTTCTTTCACACTTAGTAAATAAACACAATTCTATGTTTTAGACACTAGTGACAGGAATTATAACTCAAAGCAAATATTGATTGAGGCTAGATCACTTTAGGTTGAAAGCTGTAAATAGGTATTATGCTAATATAATGCATTCTAAAGTCATAGATGATTTGAAACACTACTTAAAACCATTGCCTCTATATCTTCTTCCTCAAATATCTTTATTCTTCCTTTGCAAAACTTTTCTTATTCCTTGATCAATGTCCCTAACACCCAGGGTATTAACTAGCTTCACTTGTCCATAAATCACAATTAAATTCCAAGATGGGCACTATTCTCTGGCAATTCCTATTTTCTACTAAGAATTAGGGTGATGAAAATATCTAAGAGTAGAAAGTATAAATTATTAGCTTATATTATTTATTCTGAATCAACTTATTTTAAATTTGGCTCTTTAAATCTAGGATCCGTAAATTTAATTTCTATCATTTATGAATTTATATTCTATCCTCTACCAAAAGAACTTTTAAAATATGTTTTCCCTACAACATAATCCTAAATTATGCTGTACTCTAGAAAGCTTCATCTTTTCTAACATTCAAAGGGACAGCAAACCCAGGAGAATTTAACTTGGTGGGAATGGAATTTAATGCTAAATTTGAACCACATCATAATTTTATTAAATTATCTTTTCCTTGTACTAAAATAGAAACAGTAATTGGAATTAAGTGTTTATCAAAGAAAATATAAATATACTACAGAGAATAGAAGATGAATGGTTAATCAGTTGAGCAAAAGCCTCATGTCCTGCTCTGCTTTCTCAAATAGTATGTGAAAATGGAATATTTTTAAGGTATTTTTCCATTGTTTAATTTCATTAATTGTTACTTTTTTTTGAGACTGGCTCTCCCTGTGGAGATGCCACAGGATAACATGGAACTTGCTATATAGATCATGCTGGTCTCAAACTCACAGATATGTGCATGCTTCTACCTCCCTAGACCATAAACCAACCCCCAACACTGGGTATATTCATCATTCAGAAAATGTCATTTTATTCAGCAGTACTTAAAGCATGTCATTCATGACACTCACATATTGTTTTGATAAAAATATTAAGCATCATTGGACCCATAAGCTGCGGAAGACCATGTTTTACTGTCTCTGGATACTGTCTTCTGCTTTCCTGTAATGAGCTGACACTATCCCAGACTCCACTCTTTCTTTTTGTGTCTTTTTTCTTTGTAAAAAGTAAAACCTCCATATTACATAGTATACAATTGTAGTATTTCATAACATCGGAAGAGAAGCCCCAAGTCACTCACACTAAAGCAGAGTGCTGTAGCTTATTTACACTGCCACCCCCACACCTGGGTCTTCAGAGAGAAGCATTATAAGGGCTCCTCTGGGATGGTAATACATGCTGCGGTACCATAAAATAAGGCCTCCTGGCCTATATCTGGCTTGGATTTTGAGGAAAATCATACTGTGCATACCAACAGGAGTTTATTCTCAAAATGAACTTTCTTGAAGGTCAGATCTTCTTAACAGGTCCATAAAGCTATAGAGAGAATGAGACCTCATGTCTTCCTGGCTATTAACTCTAAGTAGATAGGGACATCTAAGTCAGAGCTCCTAGCACTGAAGGCATGAACGTGCGGGCTCGGTTATGTATCACCAAGACAAAGGTTTTGCTGTTGAGAAGTATGAGAAGATCTTCAGTGAGATTTACTTCAACACAGGCAAACATCCTATTACAAACACTTGCCATTGCTTACATACATTTTATAATGTTTTATTATTACATTTCTATTTATTCTGTTCTTATCAATTACATCTTGTCCCCTGTTCTCCCCCAATCCTTTTCTCCCAGTTACTAGTCCCTCCTATCTTCCATTTTCTTCCAAAAGGTCAAGGTTCCCTTAGATATCAACCAAACACATTGCATATCACATTGCAGTAATACAAGTATCTCCCTTTATATTAATGCTGGACAAGGCAATCCAGGAGTAAAAAGATCCTAAATCAGGCAAAAGAGTTAAAGACAGCCACTATTAAGAGTCCTGTAAGAAGACAAATATACACAACTGTAACATAAATTCAGAGGGCCTAGGTTCAATGATGCAAGATTCCTCATTGTTGGTGAGGTCTCTATGAGCTGCTATGAGTTCAGGTTAGTTGATTCTATTATTTTCTCATGGTGTCCTTGATTCTCCCTGGCTCAATAATCCTTCCTTCCTCTGCTCTGCAGAATTCTCTAAGATCAGCCTAATGTTTGGCGTGGATCTCTACACCTGTTTCCTTCAGTTGCATTATGAAGCCTCTATGGCAACAATTGAGCTAGGTACCACACTATGAGTATTGCAGAATATCATTAGAAATCACTTCCTCACTTTTTAAATTTTTTTGTCAGTCATGTTTGTTGCTATCCAAGGTCTCTGTGCTATCCAGCCTCTGAACACTGGCCCTCAACTGCAATATCACTGGTGGCTTCTCTCTCAAGATCTGGTCTCAAGTTGGACCAGTTATTAGTTGTCCACTCCCACTTTTACCCTATCTCAGCTTATAGGTAATACAGATTATAGTTTGAAGGTTTTGTGATTAACTTTCTTAGCAATCAGGGAAATGTAAATAAAAATATCTCTGATAGTCTATCTTATGCCTGTCAGAATGGCCAGGATCAAAAACATTAGTCTCACGTCATGCTGGTAAGTATACGGAGCAAAGGGAACACTTATCCACTGCTGATAGAAGTGTAAACTTGTACAGCCACGTTGAAAATCAATATAGTGATGTTTCAGAACCTAGGGAACTGATTTATCTCAAAACATAACAAATGGATGGAACTAGAAAATAATATAATGAGTGAAGTAACCGAGACCCAGAAAGATAAAACACTGGGAATTAACTAACATAACTGATAATCTTGCTATAATAAACAGAGGCAGAAAAGCTAAATATTAAGGAGGGCTTAGGAGAGAACATATGAATACCCTTTGGAAGGAGAAATAGAACACACTTTTCAGGTGGACCAGGGACAGATAGGGATAGGAACATGAGGGACCAGGATGCAGAAGGGAGGAGGGAGAGAGTACTTGGAGAGACAACTGTAATTGGAGACATCTGGGAGATGAAATAGGGAACTTGTATGATGGAAATTCCCAGGAATCTAAGAGGCTGACCATAGTATTAGCTAGGGCTAATACTCTTGATAATTAGAAATAAGGAGGCTGAACTAAGCCATCTCCTGTAATTCGGCAAATGAGTCGGCCACGAAGTCTTCAACCTATTTATATTGTTTTAAAATCAATTATCCATGTCTTCAAAGGGGCAAATATTTGCACCAACTGTATTCTTTTATTCAAAATTGGTGGTGCATGCCTTTACTGCCAGCACTCGGGAGGCAGAGCCAGGTGGATTTCTGAGTTCGATGCCAACCTGGTTTACAAAATGAGTTCCAGGACAGCCAGGGCTATCCGGAAAAACCCTGTCTCGAGAAAAACAAAACAAAACAAAACAAAACAAAACAAAACAAACAAACAAACAAAGTCATAAATCTGTCCTGGGGTTGTAAATATTTAGTTTTGCTTGTTTTTGATAATCTACTTCCAGGGAATTCTATAAATTTTCATCTTTTCATGTTTAAATGAATTTCAAGACTTTCTTATCTCTGCTGTTATTTGATAATATTAGTAATTCACCCTGCAGATAAATATATCAATCAGGTATACTAGGTGGCTGTGCTTGTACTAGATCACAGAGTAGATACTGCAGTGATTTTATGTGTTCCAAATATTTTGCTTTAGATTTCTTTATTATTTATCAAGTTCTTCCTACTAATGTTTAGGAATGGATAATGTGAAATTTAATCATGTCAAACAAAACAAATTTTACATATATAAGTTTTATTCATTGCACATTTTATTTAAGAAAACATTCCCTAATTATACTATTTCTCCCAGTAAATTGCATATATTTATGTATACATGCTGATCTAGAGTACAAGGCTTAATGTCTGCTAAGCAATCTCTTAGCCACTTTACATCCCCACATCTCTCTTATTAATTGTTTACTAAATTATGCCATTTTCATTTAAGTCTGCACTATATCTGGATGTTATAAGTTTGGGGGGAGACAGATGATTTACTTTATATTACTGTCTCATGTAGGTGATATTGAATCAGTATATTACTCTCATTTCAAAGGAGAAAAGAGATACAGATAGTTCTAAAGGTATATAAGAGTGGCCATGGCTCAGGAACATGAATTTAGCTTAACCCAAATTCCATGTTTCAATGGAATAGGTAATTTCCTAGATTTTTTCTTAATAACAGAACAAAGAAAATGAGAAATCATCAAGATACTTTTAAAGGAAGTTAGTAGATGTATAAGTCGGTGAGCTAAAGCAAAATGGAGTGCTGGACGCTTCCTCTATTGCTCAAGATGCAATATGATGCTACTCTGGGTTCTTTTGGTGGCAGAGAATTGGGGATTATGGATTTATTAAGATTACAGAAGATTTTTTTTCAGTTAGTTGAACACTGTTATAACAGAAACAGAGGTAGGCAATCAATGATATTAGGTTGTTAAAAATAGCTCAAGATAAATATAATTATGCTCAATAAACAAATTGAAGTAGGCTCTGGACTGGCATTATTCTTAACCTCTTAACAATCATTAAAGTTCTGGTCAGTGACTGAGCCTTGAAGAAGGGTCATTGGAAAGTGCAGGATCTTCTCTTTTCTGGAAATTTCTACGTGGCCATTACAACTGAGAAACATTTATTAAATTACCATTTGTAATCCATGAATATGCACAATATGTAGCTTTATGGTTTCATTTACAACCTTGCTTTTGTTTCTGACCCGTCTCTTTGATGTTTCATTATGCCTTGTACCTGTATAGAAAATATCTGAGTTGCTGAAGAAAATTTATATATGTTGATGTTCAATAAAATAAGAGTTCCTCCAATGCCTGTCTCTTTTGATCATGCTGATAACACTTGTAAGTTTGCACTTTTTAAAGCTTTCAATTCTTCTGGAGAATGACAATATTCATGCTCCCACCTTCAGTGGAATTTTATTTGGATTCCTTACAATATTACAATTTAGAAAGGATTAACATGCACATAAACAAAACAGTTAGGTGTTCTGATAAATGTTGTCTTCCTTCTCAGCTCACACTTGGCTTCACTCCCAAATCTGTGTAAAGATTATCACCCTAATATCCAAGGTGATAAATTTAGTAGGTGGACCTCTGTCAGGTTATAGCTCGTTTCCTTTTCTTTAGAAAAAGAATACAGAAAGGCACAATTTTTTTTTCGGTATGAAAAGCCATGTATATTTACAAAAGAACCAAGTAGAAATTCCAGAAGTGGCAAATGTCACTGCAAATAAAAACCCAATGGACATGTTAGATGTGCACAGAATTTAAAAATAATTAGGAAGCTAGAAGACTAAATCAAGCCCATTCACCCATAATACAGCATAGAAAAATACCAAAACAGAGAACAGGAGATAATAAAAATAAAAATGAACCATCTAACTTGAGTCTGAGTACAGGTAGGGCTGGGGAGATTGGAAAAGATGCAAGAGAGACAGCAGCCATACATTGTTCAAGTTGGTAAATCACAGCAATGTTGACCAGAAAGCACAACCAAATCTCAAGTGAGCACTTTGAACTTGATTTGTTGTGTATATGCAGAAGAAAGGCACAATTTAGAGGCATAACAAAAAGTTGTCTACAATGAGATGGAGACATCTGTAACTCAAGTTCAAAGTGGTCCTGATGCCATCCTTTGAACTACATGGGCCGTGGTCATGAATAGGGTGAGAATACACAAAAACTTTCATACGTATAAGGTAAAATAAATAATGTTTTAAAGCTGTAAAATAAGTTTGTCTATAAATAAGTTTACTAAGCAGCAGGTCTGCAGGTAGCTTGATCTTGACATCGCTCAGATCAAGAACTGTAAATATTAAATTTTTGTTGTTTATAAGCTTCTCAGTTTAGGGCTTTTGTTATGATAAGTCAGTGATTTGGGACATATAATAAATGAGTGCCTTTCCTATTTTTAGTATCTATTCCTCTTGACTGATTTAGTTGGTAGTCTTCTCAAGAGAAGACTAAGAAGGTAAAGTTATATTATTCATCACTGTTTAGAATTCTGTGTTAACACATAACTAATTTATCAGTACACATTAACAGTGTGTTGCTTGCATTTATCATTCACTAATATTCTTTAGTATACCCACTTTTATTAATTCTTCTGATATTTTCCTTACTGTTCCTATTGTTGAAGCCAATTGCTTAGTCTTTTCTTTTATAAAGTTGATGCTTCATAAGCATTAATGTTGCATCATTCAGAATATCTATATTTACTATTAAAATGAAATAAAAGAGTCATAATAGCTCATTTTTACTAGTAATGGTTGATGACAACTATATTTTAGTAAAAAATATAGTAACTATTAACTTATTTGGGTGAATATTAAACTGCACATCTTTCCATAGCATTACTTGTATTGTCTCTTATTTTATTTTGTGTTTTGCTTGATTTAAATACTTGCTCTTAAATTTAATAAATTATTTTTTAATATTTAATTATCCAGTATATTTTTGCAGTTATTCTTTTGTTACCTTTGGTTGTGTAATGGCTTTATTTGTGTGTGCAGTATGTGTTGAGTGTATTGGTAGTGACATTATGTGTGCACACGTGCAGTGAGTGAATACATACATGCATGTGCACACGAGTATGATGGTAGACTGAATGCATTTCATTGATTGCTCTACACTTTACTTTTGAGACATGGCCATTCAATGAATTTTATGCTTATCCATGTGAACATACTAACTGACTGATAAGCATCCACCATTCTCCACCTTCTTCCTCTGTGTCAAGGTTACAGGCACATAGCACTGAATCTAGATTTATGTGGGTTCAGGATCTCTAAATTCAAATCCTCAAGCTTGAACATTTTCTTTCAGTGAAGATCACTCTGCTGTGTGGATGCATCAATGTTATCTATCACTCTTTTGTTAAATATGTAATGGCACAATTACTGAGGCCACTTATAGCCAAACCTTAGTGACAACACAGACAGGGGAGGAAGAACTTCAATCAAACAAATCACCTTACCTGAAGGGAAGAGAATTGCCACTAGAAAGAGTGAGCAGGGAAAGAGTGGGAAAGTGGGGGAGGCCCCAAAGCCTGACACTACTACTGAGGCTATGGGGTGCACAGAAAAAGGGACCTATCATGACTGCCCTCATAAGACCCAACAAGCCACTGAAAGAGTCTGATGCAGATATTTGCACCCAACAAATGGACAGAAGCTGCTAAACCATGGGTTTTAATTAGAAAAAACCTGGAAGAAGCTGAGGAGGACGATCCTGTAGGAGGAGCAGCAGTATCAATTAACCTGGACCCCTGAGATCTCTCAGACACTGGATCACCAACCAGGCAGCATACACCAGCTGACATGAGGCCCCAAAACTTACAGCAAAGGACTGGTTCAGTCAGAGAAGATGCACCTAACCCTCAAAAGACTGGAGGCCACAGAGAGTTTAGAGGTTTTGTCTGTGTGTGTGTGGGGGGGGGGGGGTCGTCTCGTGGAGGCAGGGTGGAGAGGAGGAGGAATGAGATGTGGAATAGTCATTGGAGTGTGTACCAGGAGAGGAATAAAATTTGGAGTGAAAGAAGAAAAAGGAAAGAAAAAAGTAAAAGAAAAGAAAAATAGCAAGAATCAAAGTCCTATCAACCAGGAGAAGCAGAAACTGTATGTATAATGACTCAGAGACCTGGGATAAAACTGAAGGTCCAGGACAGAAGAAAAAAAAATAAGACAAAGAAATGGTTTTTTTTCTTTCTTTTTTTTTTATTAGGTATTTTCCTCGTTTACATTTTCAGTGCTATCCCAAAGGTCCCCCATACCCACCCACCCCCAATCCCTACCCACCCACTCCCCTTTTTGGCCCTGGCGTTCCCCTGTACTGGGGCATATAAAGTTTGCAAGTCCAGTGGGCCTCTCTTTGCAGTGATGGCTGACTAGGCCATCTTTTGATACATATGCAGCTAAATACAAGAGCTCCGGCGTACTGGTTAGTTCATATTGTTGTTCCACCTATAGAGTTGCAGTTCCCTTTAGCTCCTTGGGTAATTTCTCTAGCTCCTCCATTGGGGGCCCTGTGTTCCATCCAATAACTGACTGTGAGCATCCACTTCTGTGTTTGCTAAGCCCCAGCATAGTCTCACAAGAGAGAGCTATATCTGGGTCCTTTCAGCAAAATCTTGCTAGTGTATGCAATGGTGTCAGCATTTGGAAGCTGATTATGGGATGGATCCCTGCATATGGCAATCACTAGATGGTCCATCCTTTCGTCAGAGCTCCAAATTTTATCTCTGTAACTCCTTCCATGGGTGTTTTGTTCCCATTTCTAAGAAAGGATAAAGTGTCCACACTTTGGTCTTCATTCCTCTTGAATTTCATATGTTTGGCAAGTTGTATCTTATATCTTGGTTATTCTAAGTTTCTGGGCTAATATCCACTTATCAGTGAGTACATATTGTGTGAGTTCCTTTGTGATTGGGTTACCTCACTCAGGATGATACCCTCCAGGTCCATCCATTTGCCTAGGAATTTCATAAATTCATTTTTTTAAAATAGCTGAGTAGTATTCCATTGTGTAAATGTACCACCTTTTCTGTATCCATTCCTCTATTGAGGGGCATCTGGGTTCTTTCCAGATTCTGGCTATTATAAACAAGGCTGCTATGAACATAGTGGAGCATGTGTCCTTCTTACCGGTTGGGACATCTTCTGGATATATGCCCAGGAGAGGTATTGCTGGATCCTCCGGTAGTACTATGTCCAATTTTCTGAGGAACCGCCAGACTGATTTCCAGAGTGGTTGTACAAGCTTGCAATCCCACCAACAATGCAGGAGTGTTCCCCTTTCTCCACATCCTCGCCAGCATCTGCTGTCACCTGAGTTTTTGATCTTAGCCATTCTGACTGGAGTGAAGTGGAATCTCAGAGTTGTTTTGATTTGCATTTCCTGATGATAAAGGATGTTGAACATTTTTTCAGGTTTTTCTCTGCCATTCGGTATTCCTCAGGTGAAAATTCTTTGTTCAGCTCTGAGCCCCATTTTTTTAATGGGGTTATTTGATTTTCTGGAGCCCACCTTCTTGAGTTCTTTATATATATTGGATATTAGTCCCCTATCTGATTTAGGATAGGTAAAGATTCTTTCCCAATCTGTTGGTGGCCTTTTTGTCTTGTTGACAGTGTTTCTTGCCTTGTAGAAGCTTTGCAGTTTTATGAGGTCCTATTTGTCCATTCTCAATCCTACAGCACAAGCCATTGCTGTTCTATTCAGGAATTTTTCCCCTGGACCCATATCTTCAAGGCTTTTCCCTACTTTCTCCTCTATAAGTTTCAGTGTCTCTGGTTTTATGTGGAGTTCCTTAATCCACTTAGATTTGACCTTAATACAAAGAGATGAATGGATAAATTCGCATTCTTCTACATTATAACTGCCATGTGTTCCAGCACCATTTGTTGAAAATGCTGCCTTTTTTCCACTGGATAGTTTTTGCTCCCTTGTCAAAGATCAAGTGACTATAGTTGTGTGGGTCCATTTCTGGGTCTTCAATTCTATTCCATTGGTCTACTTGTCTGTCTCTATACCAGTACAATGCAGTTTTTATCACAATTGCTCTGTAGTACAGCTTTAGGTCAGCCATGGTGATTCCACCAGAGGTTCTTTTATCCTTGAGAAGAGTTTTTGCTATCCTAGGTTTTTTGTTATTCCAGATGAATTTTCAGGTTGCCCTTTCTAATTCGTTAAAGAATTGAGTTGGAATTTTGATGGGGATTGCATTGAATCTGTAGATTGCTTTTGGCAAGATAGCCATTTTTACAGCTCCTCATTTGGTTGATTCTTTGAATAGTTTTTCTTGGTTCCACTTGGTTGATTTTGCCCCTGAGTTTGATTATTTCCTGCTGTCTACTCCTCTTGGGTGAATTTGCTTCCTTTTGTTCTAGAGCTTTTTGGTGTGTTGTCAAGCTGCTAGCGTGTGCTCTCTCTAGTTTCTTTTTGGAGGTACTCAGAGCTATGAGTTTTCCTCTTAGAAATGCTTTCATTGTGTCCCATCATTGTGGTTATGTTGTGGTTTCATTTTCATTAAACTCTAAAAAGTCCTTAATTTCTTTCTTTATTCCTTCCTTGACGAAGTTATCATTGAGAAGAGTGTTGTTCAGTTTCCACGTGAATGTTGGCTTTCCCTTATTTATGTTTTATTGAAGATCAGCCTTTTCCATGGTGATCTGATAGGATGCATGGGACAATTTCAATATTTTTGTATCTGTCAGGCTTGTTTTTTGACCAATTATGTGGTCAATTTTGGAGAAGGTACCATGAGGTGCTGAGAAGAAGGTATATCCTTTTGTTTTAGGATAAAATATTCTGTAGATATCTGTTAGATCCATTTGCTTCATAACTTCTGATAGTTTCACTGTGTCCCTGTTTAGGTTCTGTTTCCATGATCTGTCCATAGGTGAAAGTGGTATTTTGAAGTGGTATGTCTCCCGCTATTATTGTGTGAGGTACGATGTGTGCTTTGAGCTTTACTAAAGTATCTTTAATGAATGTGACTTCCCTTGTATTTGGAGCATAGATATTCAGAATTGAGATATCCTCTTGGAGGATTTTACATTTGATGAATATGAAGTGCCCCTCCTTGTCTTTTTTGATTACTTTGGGTTTGAAGTCGATTTTATTAGATATTAGAATGGCTAGTCCAGCTATTTTCCTCAGACCATTTGCTTGGAAAATTGTTTTCTAGCCTTTCATTCTGAGGTAGTATCTCAATTTTTCTCTGAGATGGGTTTCCTGTAAGTTGCAAAATGTTGGGTCTTGTTTGTGTAGCCAGTCTGATAGTCTATGTCTTTTTATTGGTGAGTCGAGTCCATTGATATTAAGAGATATTAAGGAAAATTAATTTTTGCTTCTTATTATTTTTGTTGTTAACGTTGGCATTCTGTTCTTGTGGCTGTCTTCTTTTAGGTTAGTTGAAGGATTACTTTCTTGTTTTTTCTAGGACGTGGTTTCCGTCCTTGTATTGTTTTTTTTTTTTTTTTTTTTTTTTTTTTCTGTTATTATCCTTTGAAGGCCTGGATTCATGGAAAGATATTCGTGGAATACTTTGGTTTCTCCATCTACAATAATTGAAGTTTTGGCTGGGTAAAGTAGACTGGGCTGGCATTTGTGTTCTCTTAGTGTCTCTATAACATCTGTCCAGGATCTCCTGGCTTTCATAGTCTCTGGTGAAAAATCTGGTATAATTCTGATAGGCTTGCCTTTATATGTTACTTGACCTTTTTCCCATACTGCTTTTAATATTCTATCTTTATTTAGTGCATTTGTTGTTCTGATTATTATGTGTTGGGAGGAGTTTCTTTTCTGGTCCAGTCTATTTGGAGTTCTGTAGGCTTCTTGTATGTTCATGGGCATCTCTTTCTTTAGGTTTGGGAAGTTTTCTTCTATAAATTTGTTAAAGATATTTGATGGCCCTTTGAGTTAAAAATCTTCATTCTCATCTACTCCTATTATCTGTAGGTTTGGTCTTCTCATTGTGTCCTGGATTTCCTGGATGTTTTGAGTTAGGTTCTTTTTGCATTTTCCATTTTCTTTGATTGTTGTGTCTATGTTCTCTATGGAATCTTCTGCACCTGAGATTCTCTCTTCCATCTCTTGTATTTTGTTGCTGATGCTGGCATCTATGGTTCCAGATTTCTTTCCTAGGGTTTCTATCTCCAGCGTTGCCTCACTGTGTTTTTTCTTTATTGTGTCTACTTCCTTTTTTAGGTCTTGGATGGTTTTGTTCATTTCCATCCTCTGTTTAGATGTGTTTTCCTGTTTTTCTTTAAGGACTTCTACCTGTTTGGTTTTGTTTTCCTGTTTTTCTATAAGGACTTGAAACTCTTTAGCAGTGTAGTCCTATATTTCTTTAAGTGAGTTGTTAAAGACCTTCTTGATATCTTCTACCATCATCATGAGATATGCCTTTAAATCCGGGTCTAGGTTTTTGGGTGTGTTGGGGTTCCCTGGACTGGCTGATGTGGGAGTACTGGGTTCTGATGATGGTGCGTGTTCTTGGTTTTTGTTAGTAAGATCCTTATGTCTGCCTTTTGCCATCTGGTAAACTCTGGAGTCAGTTGTTATTGTTGTCTCTGGTTAGAGCTTGTTCCTCTCATGATACTGTTATTCTCTACCAGCAGACTAGGGGGACTAGCTCTCTCCTGAATTTCAGTGGTCAGAGCACTCTCTGCAGGCAGGCTCTCCTCTTTCAGGGACGGTGCACAGATATCTGGCGTTGAGACCTGCCTCCTGGCAGAAGATGAAGGCCTGAAACAGGATCTGTCCCAGGAGCTGTTAGCTTCTGTAGTCTACACTCTCACCTGTGCTTACTAGTCTCAGTCCTGTCTGGGAACGAGATGTATCCCGCAGATGCTCAGGCAAAACTCTCCCAGGTTGGGTGGACACCTTTCCTCTAACAGAGAATGTGCTCGGATGTCTGGAGCGGAAAAGGGTGCTGCCTCAGAAGCTCTGTGACTTTTTCCTGTCCCATAAGCTGTTAGTTTCTGTAGTCCACACTCTCACCTGTGCAGAGTAGTCTCGGTGGAGTCTGGTGTCCCCAAATTGGTTTTCTGAGGTAATGATGAATAAAACATTTTTAAATTCATATATCCTGTGAATGGTTTACTTAATATGATGAAAGAAACGGAAGGGATTTCAAATATAGAAACATTCTGATCATTGAAAATCTTTTTTCATGATGAACTGCATTTTCTCCAAAGTAATTCACAGCATTCTAGTCAAAATACAAGTCAAAGGAACCAACCATCAAAATATATGAAGAAGGACGAAAAAGAATGTTTAAGCCTTGTTGAATGATGATAAGTTCTGTTGGGAAAGAAGGTACATTTTGCATGGGAAGATCATTTACAACATCATAAAAATTTAAAAGATCAGTTTGGTCTCAGAGGCAAAACAAAACAACAACAACAAAAAAACAAACATTAGAGACAATGGAGAAAAGATAAATACATGCATACATGTGAATATTAACTAGATAGCTGAGTGTTATTGCCGGCTAAACAAAGTATGGCACTGTTTCTAGGTATGAATGATCTCGGTATTAGAGATTTTCATAAGGTTAAGTTTTATATCTACATTTAAAACAAGACCAAGAGGAAACTTCAGATTAATGAAGAAGTGTCTTCATGGCTGGATACCACAGTGTAGGGGAGCTTGAGGGTGGGAGGTGGGAGTGGGTGGGTAGAGGAACACCTTCATAGAATCAGGAGGCAGGGGGATAGGATGGAGGGTTCCCAGGGGCTGGGGGTGGGGCAGGAAAGTAGAGAATGTTGGAAATTTAAATAAAGAAAATATCCAATAAAATGTTTTAAAAGAAAAAGAATTTATGTGATTTTTGCCCTATATATGTAGAGACTATCATCTGAGAAAGTTAATTGAATAAAAAGCCTCTTAACTTATAATTAAAAAAAAACAAAAGAAAACAAATTTCCACTCATTATACTACCATAAAGTATCTTTATCCTCCAGATAGAAGATAATCTTTGAGACATAGAAACCAGCAGTCTGCTATATCAGGGGTACTTCCAATCATCTGCCACTCCTCCTCTTACTCAAGCCCACTTCCCGACCCTGGCATTCCCCTGTACTGGGGAATATAATCTTTGCAAGACCAAGGGTCTCTCCTCCCAATGATCACCTACTAAGTCATCTTCGACTTCATGATGAGCTAGCTACACGAGCTCTGGGGGGGGGGGGGGGTAGTGGTTAGTCCATACTGTTGTTCCTCCAATAGGATTTCAGACCCCTTCAGCACCTTGGGTACAATCTCTAATTTCTCCATTGGGGGCCTTGTGTTCCACTCAATAGATGACTGTGAGCATCCACTTCTTTATTTGCCAGACATTGGTATAGCCTCACAAGAGACAGCTATATCAGGGTCCTGTCAGCAAAATCTTGCTGGCATATGCAATAGTGTGTGAGTTTGGTGGCTGTTTATGGGAGGATCTCAGGGTGGGGTAGTCTCTGGATGGTCCGTCCTTCTGTCTCAGCTCCAAACTTTGTCTCTGTAACTCCTTCCTTGGATATTTTGTTCCCCATTCTAAGGATGAACGAATTATCCACACTTTGGTCTTCCTTCTTCTTGAGTTTCATGTGCTTTGCAAATTGTAACTTGGGTAACTTGGGTATTCTAATTTTCTGGGTTATCAGTGAGTGCATATCATGTGAGTTCTTTTGTGATTGGGTTACCTCACTCAGGATGATACCCTCCAGATACATCCATTTGCATAAGAATTTCATAAATTCATTGTTTTTAATAGCTGAGTAGTACTCCATTCTGTAAATGAACCATATTTTTTGTGTCTGTTCCTCTATTGAGGGAAATCTGGGTTCTTTCCAGCTTCTGACTATTATAAATAAGGTTGCTATGAACATAGTGGAACATATGTCCTTATTAAAAGTTGGAACATCTTCTGGGTACATGCCCAGGAGAGGTACTGCTGGATCCTCTGGTAGTATTATGTCCAATTTTCTGAGGAACCACCAGACTGATTTCCTGAGTGGTTGTACCAGCTTGCAATCCCATCAACAATGGAGGAGTGCTCTTCTTTCTCCACATCCTCACCAGCATTTGCTGTTACCTGAATTTTTGATGTTAGCCATTCTGACTGATGTGAGGTGGAATCTCAGGTTTGCTTAGATTTGCATTTCCCTGATGATTAAGGATGTTCAAGATATTTTCAGGTGCTTCTCAACCATTCATTATTCCTTAGATGAGAATTCTTTGTTTAGGTCTGTACACCATTTTTAATAGGGTTATTTGATTTTCTGAAGTTCAGCTTCTTGAGTTCTTTATATATACTGGATATTAGTCCCCTTTCCAATTTAGGATTGATAAAGATTCTTTCCTGATCTGTTGGTGGCCTTTTTGTCTTATTGACAGTGTCTTTTGCCTTACAGAAGCTTTGCAATTTTATGAGGTCCCATTTGTTGATTCTCAATCTTACAGCACAAGCCATTGCTGTTCTGTTCAGGAATTTTTCCCCTGTGCTCATATCTTTGATGCTTTTCCCCATAACAAGGACATGGAACAAGCAAAACACTATTTCATTGCTGGTGGGAGTGAAAACTTGTGCAACCACTTTGGAAATCAATTTGGCTTTTTCCTCAGTAAACTGGTAATGATCCTATTTCAAGACCCAGCTATATCACTCCTGGGTATATATCCAAAAGATACTCAAACATCCCAGAAAGACACTTCCTCTTCTATGCTCATAGCACCTTTATTCATAATAGCCAGAAACTTTAAACAAGCTAGATATCCCTCAGCTGAAGAATGGATAAAGAAAATTGGTTTATTTACACAATGGGATATTATTCAGCTATTATAGACACAGACATCATGAATTTTGTAGAAAAGCCAATGGATCTTGAAAATATCATCCTGACTGAGGTGACCCAGTTCCAAACAGATATGTATGGTAAGTACTCACCTATAAGCGTATATTAGCCATAAAATTCAACTACCCTTCTATACTCCACAGTCTCAGAGAAGCTAACCAAAAGGAAGGCCCAAGGGTGTGTATGTGTGGGGGGGGACACTTGAATCTCACTTAGAAGGGGGAAAACAGTCATAAGAGGCAGATAGATGTAGGAAACTAGGAGGGAGAGGAGATAGGGAAGGGAATAGCTGATTCAGGATCAGGTGTGGGAAGAACAGGAGAGATGGCTAGATGACCATGAAAATGAACAGAAATCTGCAATTGACAGAGATGGGGGGGGGATCTACAGGCTGAGACAGAGACGTGGGATAAGACAGGTGCCAAAGAATCCATTTATGTGACCTGAGCTCTGATTCACTATACTGGAGATACAGAACCTGAATAGGACACTACTTGTAGCCAGACAGGACTACAAGTAGAACTATAGAGAAATCAACCTACCCATAAAATTGTTAAACCAAAATTTATCCTGTCTGCAAGAATTGCAGACATGAGGAAGGGAGCAGAGACTGAGCCCAACTTGAGACACACGGCATGGGCAAGCACCAATCCCTAACACTATTAGTGATACTCTGTTATGTTTGCAAACAGGAATATATTTTCATCTGAGAGGCTCTATCCAGTAGCTGACTCATGCAAATACAGACACCAACAGCCAAGCTCTGATAAAGCTTCAGATCTCCTATGGAAGAATAGGAGGAATGATTGTGGGCCCAGGAGGGGATAGGAACTCCACAGGAAAAATCAACAGAGCCAACTAACCTGGACATTTGAACCTTTCAAACTCTGACTCACCAACCAAAGCACATACACAGCCTGGATCTAGGCCTCCCCACACATATGTAGCAGATACACAGCTTAGTCTTCATGTGAGTCCCAAACAACTGAAGTGGGGGCTATCTCAAAAACTGTTGTGTGTTTGTGAGATATGTACTTCTATCTCAGATGCCTTTTCTTGCTTGACTTAGTGGGAGAATAGGTGCCGAGTCTTGCAGAGACTTTAAGACCTGGAGTAGGAAGATACCCAGGAGAACCCAACCCAATCAGAGAAGAAGGGGCAGGGGGATGGGGAAAAGGACTGTGGGAAGGGGGGCCAATAGGGGCACAGTGAGCAGAATGTAAAGAGAATACTTTAAAAATATATTAAATTAAAAAAAAAAAGACATAGAAACCAAGAATCCCCAACTATAATCTAATGATTTACTTCAGCAAAAATAAACATAACATTAAGATAAAATAAAATGCAAAAATGTCACAGATAAGTAATAATTATACCATTCCACTCCTGAAAATATCCTCTACTGAGTTACATAAGTAATTTTTTGTAGACCAGTAAGAAAGATCTCTCCACAGCATAGAAAATAGATTACTGTATCACTATTTAAACAGAGAGAAAACTTGGAAATACTTTTCATCATATTTGTTTCCAAAAAATGAAAACTAATTGTGTGATGAGATCTTATTAAGAAATAGATTTGAAAATGCTAAAATAAACTGATAATACAAAATGTAGTCATGGATACAAAGTAACAGGGAATCTAATATATTGCTGACAGCTTTATAAATTAGTATAAATACTCTGAAGCTATCTGACAGCATATACTAATGGAAAATATTTTAAGACAGTTATTTGCTCTTATACAAATAAACTTCTGCATAAAATATGAAAATAAACATACATACAGTAATATTTAGTAATAGAACTGAGAATAACTTCATTATCAATAATTGAACAAACAGGACTATGTTGACACATTCATGCAATGAAATATTACATGAGAAAAATGAATGAATTAGGGCTGCACATTGATACAAACACAGTGCTATAAAATATGAATGAAAATACAAAAGTGTTGCACTTTATGATTTTTTTCTGTACAAACTGAAAAAATCATGAGCAATATATAATTTAATGAGAGACAGATATTTAAGATGGTAAAATATCTTCTGTTTGTTTTCAAAAATCTCTCATGCTTACTCAATATTCAACACAAACTTTGCTGGTTCAGTCTTTGTGTCAGTTTTTTAAGTGGCAAGGTATACTTATTGGTAGCATATATAGAACATATATTGGCTATATATATCAGCAATATATATTAATAGGTATATAAATATATATTTATGTATTACTGATCAGTGACAACTACACTTCTAAATAGGTTTTAAACCCACTGGTCAATGGACTCAAACACCTGCCATACATTTCTCTGATAAAGATAATTATGAAAACATCTATATATATTTATACATATATATAAATACATATATTATATATGGCTAACAAATGCATCCATGCTTGTAGCTCCATTTTAATAATCATTACCTTAAAACAGAAATCAGCCTCCACCATAATGCAAAGGAGAAGGGAAATACAACATTAGGCTAATGTTACAGCCATAACTTACTGAACAAATAAGCTACCTGGCTACTCAGTCTATCAACAACATTTTGAGTAATGGATCTGTTGGGGAGAACTTCAGTGATCTTTCTTGTTCTATGCTAAAACTCTCAAAGTCTTGTCCTTGAGGAAGATAAACAAGATTCAAATGTGCTTGAAAGCAACATGTGTATATGTTATAACTCTAGATTTGAGATTATAATCACTGTTATTCAGGAATGAGACAGAAACAAACAAAAAGTAATCTACCATAGAGGAAAACATCACTAAATACCATGCTAAATTGCATTTTTAAATACAGTGCCACTACAGAAAGACAAGCTGGAGAATTATTCTTAAAAATAAAAGGAACAAAATAATCCACAAATGTGGTGCCCAAAACAAAACAAAAATTATGTTTGAATTTTTTAAGCATAAAATGTCAAGTAATAATGATTGTGCAGGGAAATGCAAATCAAAACAACTCTGAGATTCCATCTCAAACCAGTCAGAATGGCTAAGATCAAAAATTCAGGTGACAGCAGATGCTGACAAGGATGTGGAGAAAGAGGAACACTCCTCCACTGTTGGTGGGATTGCAAGCTTGTACAACCACTCTGGAAATCAGTCTGACGGTTCCTCAGAAAATTGGACATAGTACTACCAGAGGATCCAGCAATACCTCTCCTCGTCATATATTCAGAAGATGTTCCAACCAGTAAGAAGGACACATGCTCCACTGTGTTCATAGCAGCCTTATTTATAATAGCCAGAAGCTGGAAAGAACCCAGATGCCCCTCAAAAGAGGAATGGATACAGAAAATGTGGTACATTTACACAATGGAGTACTACTCAGCTATTAAAAAGAATGAATTTATGAAATTCCTAGGCAAATGGATGGACCTGGAGGGTATCATCCTGAGTGAGGTAACCCAATCACAAAAGAATTCACACAATATGTACTCACTGATAAGTGGATATTAGCCCAGAAACTTAGAATACCCAAGATATAAATACAATTTGCAAAACACATGAAACTTAAGAAGAACGAAGACCAAAGTGTGGACACTGTGCCCCTTCTTAGAATTGGGAACAAAACATCCATGGAAGGAGTTACAGAGACAAAGTTTGGAGCTGAGATGAAAGGATGGACCATCTAGAGACTGCCATATCCGGGGATCCATCGCATAATCAGCTTCCAAACGCTGACACCATTGCATACACTAGCAAGATTTTGCTGAAAGGACCCAGATAGAGCTGTCTCTTGCGAGACTTTGCCGGGGCCTAGCAAACACAGAAGTGGATGCTCACAGTCAGCTATTGGATGGATCACAGAGCCCCCAATGGAGGAGCTAGAGAAAGTAACCAAGGAGCTAAAGGGATCTGCAACCCCAGAGGTGGAACAACAATATGAACTACCCAGTACTCCCCAGAGCTCGTGTCTCTAGCTGCATATGATGGCCTAGTTGGCTGTCAGTGGAAAGAGAGGCCCATTGGTCGTGCAAACTTTATCTGCCTCAGTACAGAGGAACGCCAGGGTCAAGAAGTGGGATTGGGCGGGTGGGGGAGTTGGTCGGGGAGCATGTGGGGGACTTTTTGGATAGCATTGGAAATGTAAATAAAATAAATACCTAATAAAATAAAGTAAAAATAAATAGCTTTACGTGGAAAAAAAAAAGAAAACCAATTTGATCAGTGTAATATCTCTAAAATTACATTTTATTGTTATTATACTGAAATCTAAGTGTTTATTTTTTAAACTTTAAAGAGCATCATGTATGTATGTGTTTTTGTATCTACGGTCATGTATGCCTGTTCTGTGCGTCCCAGAAAACAAAGTTATATGCTCTGAAGTTGAATTTATATGGGGTGTGAGCTGCTGGGTATGGGTGCTGGGTATCTGCAACAGGAAGAAGTTGTCTTAAATTTTGAGTCATATCAAAAGTTCAAAGATACTATTAGTATTATAACATAATCATATTTTTTAGAAAATTATTATTAACACATACCTAGCTGTGTTGCAGAAGAAATTCTGCTACAATTTAATAGTTCACAGAAAGGTACTTTATAGACAATGGTCCCACCAAGTTACTCAGAACAATACAGCCTAGAAGTTCGAAACTACATCCATTGTTTGCCTCATAATATTGTGGATAAGAGGTGCCTTGTTAGGAGTTCATGAAGTTCTTTTGGGAAGCTATGAGTGTCTGCTGTCTCACTGTCACTATCCCTTGTCTCTGTCTTTCTGTCTCTCTGTCTTCTCTGTCTCCATCTGTCTGTCTCCATGTCTATCTCTCTCTCTCTCTCCCACCTCTCTCCCACTTCTCTGTCTCTCTCGGTCTCTGTCTCTCCCTCCCTCTCTCTCTCTCTCTCCCTCTCTCTCTCTCTCTCTCTTTCTGTCTCTCTCTCTCTCTGCCTTTCTCTCTCTCTCTCTCTCTCTCTCTCTCTCTCTCTCTCTCTCACACACACACACACACACACACACAAATGATATATGAACTCATCTCAAAAGAGTTGATGATAGCTGCCTATAAATAATGTGTCTAACCCAGATGAAACAGGAGCACATATCATTTAGTTATCTTATTTAGTATTAATGCCAAATGAATCCAATAATGTTTAAGTTTTATGGCATTTATTTTCTAGACGGAATTGTTTGTTTGTTTGTTTGTTTGTTTGTTTGTTTAGGAGTAATGTTCCTCTCTAACCCTCATGGTAAACTTGTGAAAACTATCCTGCCTTAGACTATCCAAGCACCAGACTTACAAGGGAGAGCCATCATACCATGCTCTATATGTGATGAGATGTCTTAACCTTGACAACTTCACTAAGATATTAATGCTTATCAAAGCTGTGGGAAAAGAAGCAGTTTGATATCCTCCCCATCTTTGCTAAATATAAATTATATTCACTTCTTTCTGAAAAATGTCACAGGGCATCAATGAATGTTAGTAGTTATTTTAAATGGTTGAGGGACATACTTTCACATTTTTCTAAGTTTTATGTCTTTCTATCCTGAAAAGTCTCTATTGTGTGTCAGTAACAAGTCTTTTACAATCTAATTTATGGCATTATCATATATTTTAATATTTCTCATTCAATGACAGATTATCAAACAATCCATCTTTATTAGCATTTCATCTAATAAATACTTAAATGTTAGTTAAATGTGATGGAATATAGAACATTAGTATGTACCAACTATTTTATCCCAATTTGAGTGCACATATGGACTTTTTTCATGAAGCAAATATAGAAGAAGATCACACAAAAGCAATCAGAATCTAATAAGCTAGAAGTATAAGATTGATGTTTCTTAGTCAATAATACTTGACTAAATTAAAATCCTATTTTCTTAAAGTAAATGTTTTATAATTTATAATTTTACATTGTACAATAAATTGAATAAAACATGACAAATTTTAGGCTTTATTCTTTCTGAATTACTACATCATTTCTCAATGTTTTTAAAGATTTATTATTTAATTTTTATTTGTGTGTTTATATGCGTGTGGGTGTCCCATGCATGTGTGTATGTATTCTCATATATGGACATGGACAAAGAGGACAAAAGAGGGTGTCAGATAACCGAGAGCTGGAGTTATAAGTGGTTATGAATGGAGGTGAATTATGGGAACTAAATGTCAGCCGTTTAGAAGAGCCATAAGTGCTCTCAATCATGAAACCATTTCTCCAACCCTCTATTTCTGTTTCTACAATCAACAATATTCATTAAAAGATGTTCCTCCCATAGATTCTTCTTATAATTAATGTAATTCGTTCTATAGCAAAAGAGGAAGAAACAGAAAAGGGCCAACATTAACAAACTGCTTCTTCATTGTAAAAGGAAGTTGTGACAAGATGAACTTCTGTGTTCTGACCTATGTGCTTCGAGGAGAACTAAGGAATGATGTCTCTCCCTCTTGCATCTCTCTAAGACAAATTTGCCATCCCATGAATATCCTAGTTTTTGATACACTAAGCAAAGAAATTCATGCAGTACAAAATGGGTGTTATTTTCTCTTCTATTTGTTCAAACAACTGTGATTTCCCTTCTTTATTATGTAATTATCTTACTCTGATCAATAAGATTCTTGAAAAAGATGAAAAGGTTCTGCGTTTACACTATTTAGAGTGGTATTCACTGGCCATTCTTACTCCTGGACATTTTCAGAATGGAATATTTGCCTAGCACACCAAATTTGATTTAATTTATTTTGTTTTAATTAGATTGATTTCAGATCTAAAGAACTGAAGATGGTCAGTACCCACAATAAGAGAAAAAAAAACAAGATAGAACAGCATTTACTAGGGTTGTGTGTGTGTTATCTATTTTGTTTGTTTGTTTATTTATTTATTTATTTACTTACTTACTTACTTACTTACTTATGGTTTTAAAATTAAAACTGGGAAAAATGGAGTGTTTGTGTTTTCTTGTTCAATATAATAATCTGAGTAGCTATAAAATGACTGCAGACTATTTTGCCTACCTTATAATAATTTGAAAATAAGTAAATTTAAAGTTTTTAAAAATCAATTCATAGTTTTCAAAAGCCTGGTGGAAAATTTTTATTTTAATTGCTATTCTTTAAAATAATTAAACTTTAGAACAAATTGTCTTAATAGAAATTAAAACTTCTTATGACAAATATATCAGACACTATTCATGCTTATCCCTCATTTGTAGGTCTAAAATATAAAAAATATTTTATATGAACAATAGTCAGCTCTGGGAAGAAGGAAAGGTATATAAAAAGACAGCATTTTCAGTTGTGGATTGAACTCCAATTAAGAATTTAATAATGAAATATCAGATGAAGATCTGACAAGCTGCAAAACTCAAAAAATGAGCAAAATTTTAAAAAATGAGCAGAAAAGACTTGAGAGTGATTCTCTCCACGCATCTTAATAGGAAAAGAAGATAGGACAATAGGTGTTCATAATAATTAAATATTACTATATGTTTTAAACAAGTTTTAGAGTTTTGTTGCCAAGTTCTGAAAGAATGCAAGAATTTTCTTGTTCTCATAATTTTTTCTGTCAGAAACTTAAGCAGGTTTCAAACCAAGCTGTTCTCTTACTTACATAAATGTCTCTCTAATTGACATGGCCGGAGCACACTCAGGAAAAAAAAATCTCTCTCTCTGTCTCTCTCTCTCTCCATCTCTTTCTCCCTCTTCCTCTCCTGCCTCAGTCTCTGTCTCTGTCTCTCCCTCTCTCTTTCTGTCTTTCTGTCTCTCTTGGTGTGTGTGTGTGTGTATGTATGTATGTGTGTGTGTGTGTATGTGTGTGTATGTATGTATGTATGTGCACGCATATGTGTGTATGTATGTATGTATGTATGTATGTATGTATGTTCATGGGTGTGTGTGTGTGTGTGTTTGCTTGTATGTATTTCTCTTTCTCTCTCCTCTCTCCTTTTTTCACTTAAATTACCAATCAGTATACTGGCAGAATGTTAGCTCCACACTTTTTACAAATATTACCAAATTATTATGTCTTTGTGGGGTGCAAAGGCAGTGAGTAAGAAGGAAAAAGTGGATGAGGAACATGGTAAGGAGAAAATTGAAGAGGAAGATCAAATATGAGATGAGGAAAGAAGAAAAAGAACAAATGATAAAAAGGTAAAGAAATAAAAGCTTAATCTTGTGCTTGATATTTTTAAGGTAACAAACAGAGTATTAAAATTTATCCATTGGATATATATATTTTTATACACCTGTGTGTGTGTGTCTGTGTGTGTTCACTGAGATAAATGAAACAGTATGAAAAGTGAGTATAAGTATGCCTAAATAGATAGCCATATAAATTATTAAAAACAAAGTATATTACCTAAATGGCAATACAGATAGGTCTAGGAAGAAAATCAATTGATAAGAATGTCATTGTTTCTATGTATCTATATTTGCTACAGATCATTTAAAGACCATTGAATCTCTGTTTAACACATGAGAACTTTTTAAAAATAAATTTTCCAAATATTGCAAATGTCATTCAACTTTAATAAAGAGCAAAATAGCGACTTCCTATACAAAAACATATATTCTTATATAAATATTTATAAAGAGGGAATTTGGGAGTAGAAGTGCATACATGAGGCTATTAGCATCAGTTATCTAAATAAGATGAGAGAGGAAAATAAAGAAAGGCAATTAGCATGTGTTTATACAATTACTAATATGCTATTTCACTTGTTTCAAGAAAACTACATAATTACAGTAATGTAAAAATGCATCTCGCCGGCAGAATCATGTGGAATAATGTTAGGGAACAATGAATGTTAAAATAGGTGGCAGGGAATTTATACAATACATAATGCTGGTACTATTTTTAAAAGGTGTACTTGTGTGTGAATAGCTGTGCTAAACTAAAACTATGTAAAAGTCACAGAGCTCTAACTAAGTGTCTCTCAGGAGTAGCTTGTCTAAGTTCAGATAAGC
The DNA here is from genome assembly GCF_000001635.26 of Mus musculus. NCBI lineage: Eukaryota > Metazoa > Chordata > Mammalia > Rodentia > Muridae > Mus > Mus musculus. Next base: position 16,119,376 of record NC_000076.6, read on the forward strand.
AGAAGATAAAGCCTGGAAATAAACTGCAGAAAAAGTCAGAAACATATCTGTGCAAGGCTTATGTGCTTTCTTCTTTGTTCTAAGGAAGTGATGTCACTAGTTTGCCAAAAGATAGAGACCAAAGCTTTGAATCAATTTTGAGTTTGACTAATAATGTTCAGTCATACTTGTGTGGTGACTAATGTTAAAGTGGACATCACCCCCAGATGTCAAGGATGGAACTGCTACCCATAAAGAGAAGAGTATGCAAGTCAGAAATGTAGAAGCAGTGTAAAGCCAGTATTGGCTTAAAGGATCTAATAATGCCCATTATTGTAAAAATGTAAAGCAATAAAAGAATGTGAGCCTAATAATTTGAAATTATTACTTGATTAAATATACTGAGAAGGGACGCACACTACTGAGGTTCTAAGGGATTTATGGAGCTGATGAGATCATGAATGATTCCTAATTTTGTCTCAAAGGAATTCTATAAATTCACAACTAAATATATTCTTAGTGCAAAAATACTTTGGATATTTTATATACAATAAATCTGTTGCTAATTTATTCTCTAATGTAATATAGCTATGATATTAACCTGTAGCAGTTTTATGAAAATTACATGTTAGTATTGGCAGGACTGATTTACAGGACCAACTACTGCCTTGGCAGTAGACCTTTAAAGCATGGTGCAAACTCTGTAGAGTATGATGTTAGTAGATGGCTGACCAGGTGAATAACAGAAAGGATGAAGGGCCAGACTGCATTTTAAATAGAATTAAATTTTAAACCCAAAATGAATGGAAATGTTGTTTACTTTGTTACTTTAATTCTCCATGCCGAGAGCTTGTTTTCAGTCTTCTGTCATCTTTCCCCCTAGATTTCCTGATTATCCTTGAGAAGAATTAAGTCATAATGTAAGAATGTGTGTCTTATAATTTTTCTAAATTAAGAAAGTGTAAGGAAATGTCTACTACATCCCAAACTGAGAGATGAGGCAAGTGATCAAATAGAATCCTAGTGCACTGAGTGGTGTGAGCCTTGACTTCAAGCTTCGAGACTGTATGACGTGCAACTTACATTTTATCCCTTTAGCTAGTTTTGCCTCATCAATGCATCACACACTAAACAAGTGCCATCATCTTGTAGACATTGAAGAAGATACACATATTATATTACACATATTATATACACATATTATATATTATAACTGACATGGTAATATCTTACTGTTTCTAATATTTTGTTCTTATAAAGCAAGGATATTGTTGAACAAAAAGGTTCACTAGAAACATTTAATTACTTCAGAACAGGGAATGAATTATGCACCTTTAAAGGGACCTAAAGGTTTTAAAGCAAATGTGACCTATACAGACACTGTATATGAGTGTCTCTTTAAGAAAATTGTGCATCTGGCTATAGAGTGTGTACAAAATGACTTGAACTGTAATATAACTACCCAGATACCAGTCGAAAGGCCCTTTTGAATAAATAAGACATGGCATATTCATACTGTGCCACACAACAGTGCATTCTTCTGCAGTGCTATACCATGGAATTGCCTATGAGGTATCTGAAGTAATAAAATGGCTGGAAGGTGGAGTGGAGCTCAGTAGTAAAGAGCTTGCTTACCTCAAACAAGGGGCATCTGGATTAGACTCCTCATTTCACTGCTAAAAGTAAGTAAATAGAAAAGCAAGACGTTTAAAGGTATGAAGGCATTGTTATTTGTGTTTTATAATAACTGAGATCTGGGAAAGTTAGTTGTAGATGCTTATAACCTTATGTTAATTTGGGTCCCCGAAACTGCTCACACTAGAGTCCACACATAAGACACTCAGAAAGCCAGTCTCCAGTTGGTTCTGATTGGTAAATAAAGATGCTGACAGCCCATGGCTGGGCAGGGCAGACAGAGGTGAGACTTTTTTTTTTTTTTTTTTTTTTCGTGATCCTGGTATAGGGATAGAGAGGGAGGAAAGGGAAGGAGATTTGGCAGAGGAGATCTGTTGTTCCTGAGTATAGGACAGGAAGGCATAGTGGACATGTGAAGGAGCCAGGAGAGTGTGGCCCAGCTAGGGATCACTCTGGGTCCAGAACAACCAAGATAGAATGCAAGATTTAGTAAGTAATAATTCAAGATTATTGGTGGGGGTGGATTAACCACATGGAGGTTAGGAAGTGGCCCAGACATTGAGCCAATTAAGACATATCAAAATATAAAGTGTTTATGTGTGTGTGTGTGTGTGTGTGTGTGTTTCATTCCAGAATCCAAAATATTGGGGCACATAGCAAGGAACACACAGCCTCCAGGATTTATTTATTTTACTACTACAGTTTTTTTTTCCCCTAAATCTGTCTGTTCTTGTTCTAAGATACTTTGTCTGTCCTATCAACAACAGGAATTAAGGCTATGGGGTAATTAGAAGATACTTAACTTCTTTACATTGTTTATTATTTTTATAATAATGATACCCATAGTTTGAAAAGTTGTAATAAAGTTTTTGAATTCAAAATAATACAGACACATGAGGAACATATAATAAATACATTATAAATAAACAGGGAAAATTATCATTCTTACAGGCATTATTTGAGAATTATATTGTGAAAGTAATATTTTGAAGTCAATGTTTCTTTTAACAACATATAACTAGCATCAGTATTCTCTCACCTTGTTGAATTCAACTTATTCGAAATTGTAAATTTTATTGGAAGAGCAAAAGTTTCAGTGGGTCAGAGTGCTTTCTACGCAAGTATGAACTCCTGATTTGAGTTCTAATACATAAAAATCCTGCCATGAACCCAGGTTCCACATAACCCTAGTGTTGCACACTGGAGTAAGGGTGCTTTCCAGGACTCAATGGCCAGGAATTCTAACAAAAAGTGAGTAACAAGGTCAGTTAGATAGTCTAGCAAAAGGAAATAAAGTGGAGAGTGGTCAAATGGGATTTCCAGTGATCTCCTGGGAACTTTGCATGTTTTCTCACACAAACACACACAATGGCAGAATTATTGTAGTTTGAAAATATCTCCTTCACAGAATCTTGTATTATCTTTTGGAAAGGACAGTATAAATAAGTAACGACTTTCCATCACAACAAAGAGCATCATCATGCAGTCTAGTTATCAGTAGGCTTTCAACAGAGCATATATTTCTGCACAGCTATCCTGTACTAGAGATTATAGTTTAACATGACTCGAAAACGATTTCTGAGGCAGATGCTCACAGCCAAGCATTAGACTGAGCACAGGGTCCCAAATGGAGGAGTTAAAGAAAGGACTAAAGGACCTAACGGGGTTTACAACCCCAGAGGAGGCACAACAATATCAACCAACCAGCTCCCTCAGAGCTCCCAGGGACTAAACCACGAACCAAGGATACACATGGAGGGACCCATGGCTCCAGCCACATATGTAGCAAAGGATAGCCTTGTCTGGCATCAATGGGATGAAAGGCCCTTGGTCCTGGAAAGGCTCGATGCCCGAGTGTAGGGGAATGGGAGGGCAGTGAGGTGGGTAGGGAAACCCCCTCATAGAAGCAGTGGGAGGAGGGATGGGGTATAGGGAGACCTGGATAACATTCGAAATGAAAATAAAGAAAATGTCCAATAAAAGAGAAGAAAAAATTAAAAGGATCTCTTTATTTCTGAAAAAGGTTCTTATGAGAAGAAAGGCAGTATATACATGGCATGATTTCCGTATGTGGAAAAAGAAGACCTTATTCGAAAACCTAGGTACCATGATATATGTTTCATATTTTAAATAAGAAAACTGATAAATGTTAATATACTGATAGTAATGGATCTATCTTGGATTTTTTGGTTTTGACTTAGAGATAAGTAATTATTAAATGTATTTACGCACTTGAAACCTGTTCAGTATACCCACACGTGATTTAATCTGAGGTACATGGATAAACAAAATGAATAAATATGATGATTCATTTACAGCAGATGGTTTTTAATATCTGTTGTTTGAATTTATGGCAAATAGTTTGAAATCACAGATTCACTTCTGTGCTTGCCCCTCTACAATATGCTGCTATATAGCCACACAGATTTAGGGTTTTATAAAACCACATTCCCGTTTATCTGGATTAGAAAAAAAAGAAAGAAATACTGCCCTTCTTTTAAAATAGAATGCTAGCCCAAATTTCTTTCTATCGATTATCAAACAGGCTTCTGTTTGGGGGAGATAAAAGTTTTAAGCTAGTGTGACACTAATGTATATTTATATATGGTTTAGCTTAATAAAACATATAAAAATCATCAGTAACATGGAGCTTTCTAAGCAGAGAAATTATCTTAAGTGTAGTACAAATATTTTCCTTTCTGTTGCAGATGAAGGAAGCCAGGAACAGGGCAATAAAAATCGATTCAGTTTCTGCTCTGTGCCTCTGAAGCAGGCAAACCATGTCTCGGCAATGTTGATCTTAATTGTTTTTATTTTACTGAATTTTTCAACTCTCATTGATAACTTGATTTCATTGCCTTAGGTATTAATTCTCTAAAATCTACAGTGTGGTTTCACTAACTATGATGTGAGAAAATCATCTAAATCTTGTTTCCTATAATGGTTCTGCCCTTTCCTCTGCTTGGAGGGCATGTTTTTCTGCAAGATAGGGAATGATGTCATTTTGTGCAGAGAATAATTTACCACCTGCTGGAAGTAGGAGGCATATTGTGGCAGCTGCATTACTGATTTGAAAAAGCAGCAAAATATAAATGTATAGATGAGAATGTCAGTGTAATGGGTGGGGAAGTATAACACGCTTTCCCCAACAACAGCTGGAAAATTATACTAAGCCCAAAATAGTATCTGTTGGCTTCAAACCAAGTGTTTCTGTTACTAGTACTATACAGAGCAGAAACATCGCTCACAAATGAATTTCCATTATATTTACAGAAGTAGCTTTTTTCCTGGAAGGCATGGAAGGTATCTAGGAGACAGGGGAGAACAGGAAATGATGGACTTCATAAACCCATTCATTTTTAAATAGGTTCCTAGAGTTGTCAGATAACAAAGAAGAAATCAATCCTTATTTATTTATTTATTTATTTATTTATTTATTTATTTATTACTGTTTAAGATTGGTTTTACATAAGGATTCATAATATTCCAAAAAGAAATCTACAATTTTATTTGAAAATAATGTCTATTAATGACAAATTTAAACAGTCATGAATGCGATGGATGCATTGTGTATTTACAAGGGACTTAATGTATGAATGTGATTGTGCAGCAAATAAGAATTGCATCTGTAAACAAGCTTTTTTGCTACATAGATTATAAGCTATAGCTAATGTAGAAATTGTGACTTACAATCAATCCTGTGGTGTGTCTTTATACTTATTTAGACTTTCCGGAAGTGGACTATGCAAGCACATGGTCTTTTCATACATAAAGTGGGTCAGCAGACTCTCCTCTCATCCTCAGTAACACCAAATGTTACCAGTACCCTTGATTATTCAACCGGTGAAATTATAAATGTCTGTCACATTAGAGATTTTGTTTTTAAATTATTCACACATATGTTTATTTATATGTATGTAGATGTATTGGAGATTATTTCAATTCAATTTCAAAATGCTGAACCATCTCTCTTAATGTTACATTTAAAAAGTAATATATTTAAAAATTTCAACGAGTTTCAATATTTTATCCACTTCCCAATGCTTTCCTTGCCTTTTCATATGAATATTATTTTATACTTATTATAATTTAAGGTGATTATAAAAATAATTGATTTTTATATACTTGCTATATTATTTATTTGGATATCATGACTCTTCATAAATTAATTGCTTGACAAAGTTAAATGCACATACCCCAAAATTATATAATACATTTATATCAATGTTTAACGTTAGCATTTCAGAGAGATAATATTCCATTTTTTCTCTCATATTTTATGTTTCTAATTTTTAAAATATTCCCTACTATTCAACTCTATTTTACAGCGTAACAAAAATATATTTTAAAGTAAATATAGGAGCTGGAGAGATGGCTCAGTGGTTAAGAGCACTGACTGGTTTTCCAGAGGTCCTGAGTTTGATTCCCAGCACCTACATGGTGGATCACAACCATCTGTAATGAAATTCAATGCCCTCTTCTGGTGTGTCTGACGAGAGTGACAGTAGACTCACATACATAAAATAAATAAATCTTTAAGAAGCTTTAAAAATAAAGCAAATGTAGCCTCTGGCTATTGGAAATTTACATTTTAATAGTGAATAACACAATTACATTAAACCTCTATTGCATTACTAGTATTTATTAATTTCTTTAAATTATTACAGCGTAATGGGATAGAAGTCAGCTTTGAAGCTTTAAAAAAACATCCACAAACTAAACCTATGTCTGTCTTCTTCCTTTAAAGGTCCAGGGTATTTTCCCCTTTCTTTAGAATCTGCGAGAGCATAAAGAAACACTGGTTGTACATTAATTCATGATGAAGTGACATGTAAAAACAAACAAAGAAACCAAACAGAAATAAAACAACAACAACAACAGCTCCACCACCAACAACAATAAAAACCGTACCATTCAGTTACAGCAATGCTGAAAAGACTATAAGAAGTAGCACATAGACACACTAGGTACAACCCTCAGTGAATAATCGGAATCAACCATTGTCTTTTTTTATTTAATCTGTTTTTATCCCCCTCTCTGTCCACCCTGTGTATATTCAAGCCTAATGAGTTTAGATGACTGGACACCAACTGACATCAGACAGAAACTCACTGAGTTACATAAGTGATAACGGCCTAACCAGACTGTTTTAGTTCTTGAGTAAATTAAACCATAATTTAAATTACAAATTTGGGGGTGTTATTTGGCTATAATAAATTGTTATATTCATGCTCTTCTACTTATAATATCCCCAGGTAAAAAGCTCTTTAAAATATAGGTCATGAATCTTAATCTTTCATGATGTTGGATCATGGTAATATTTCACTTGAAATTCTTTCCTTCCTGTATACTTAGAGGATGGAACCATTATCGGCAAGTGCAAAGACACATACTTTCACCAAAATTTTACCACAGATCCTTGCATTAAATTGCATTACAGTTCGGGTTCTCTTTATCATTCTCTTGCTAATGCTTTAAAAACCACCGATTCCTTCATCTACCATGTGGACATCAGTGTTCCATCACTCTCACCAAATGTGAATGTATTGAGCCATCTCCAATAAATATTATATTCTCAGATTAATGTGGAGGGAAACACATTTGACTCTTCAAAATTGATGGGCTCTTATCTCTGAGTTTCTACAATGCATCGCCAAGAAATTTTGTACAAAATCTCATTTGTTGAGATTGGTGAGTCCTAGACCTCACTTCTCTGGAAGCCTGATCAGATTTCCTTTTTTTTTTCCACCTATAGGGTGGCAGATCCCTTTAGCTCCTTGGGTATTTTCTCTAGCTCCTCCACTGGGGGTCCTGTGATCCATCCAATAGCTGACTGTGAGCATCCACTTATGTGTTTCCTAGGCCCCGGCGTAGTCTCACTAGAGACAGCTATATCAGGGTCCTATCAGATTTCCTTTTGAGAGTAGTCTCCTGACCTGACTTGTTTCTTTCCTCTTGCCTTCCTAAGAATTGAACATGGCCTTATACACATGACACAAGTTCTTTCTACTGTGTCAAGTCTCCAGAGTGTCCTGACCTAATTTCTGAACAAATCCTTTATATTGTTCATCTAATGGAGACATTTCATTCTAAGCAGCAACCCATCCATTGTTATAAGTACTGTATCTACATTGTACTACTATATTTTCCAATCTCTTCATCACCAACCAGATTTTATCCACACTTCCTGTGTGCTGAAGACTTGCACCCAGTTAGTTTGGATATATTCAGGGATATACTTTTCAGTTACAGTGTAGAAAATTTTCTAAAAATGATTACTTGTATAATTTTTGAGATCATGTATGTCAACCAAAATGTAGCTTTAAGAAACTGATTCTCTGGAACTTGTTAATGATTATTTGGGGAGCTAGAAAAGAATATTAGGTTACAAGTGTTTTAAAGGAATGTGGATTCTGGAATGCAAAATGCTCCATACATTACATGAGGGTTTTTATTTCTGTGCTCACACCAGTGTTTTTTGTAGAACTTGATTCATCTCTTTCTTTATTTGTTCCTGGTGTGTTTTTACATCCCTAACTTAAGTTCAAACAGTGTTAACATTGTAGGAATTGGTTTGTATTTCCAATGTCAACTAAATTTATATCAAGAATTTTGAATTCAAAATATGTTTTATATGATTATTTATATATTTTCCTAGCATTTATTTCTTATTGCATACTTGATAGGGTTCTGTATCTAATTTTCTAACCTTTTTATCTGCATCAATTGTTTAAATATGATTTGATAAAAATATTTGCTGATATGTCACATGAAGTAATAGACAATCTGGAAATATCTTCCTTGCCATTACTGTATTTAACCTTTTTTTTGTTTTGTTTTGTTTTGTTTTGTTTGTTTTGTTTTGTTTTTTTTTTTTCTTTTTTTCGAGACAGGGTTTCTCTGTACAGCCCTGGCTGTCCTGAAACTCACTCTGTAGACCCAGGCTGGCCTCAAACTCAGAAACCTGCCTGCCTCTGCCTCCCAAGTGCTGGGATTAAAGGCGTGTGCCGCCACGCCTGGCAGAAATACATTTTCTAAGTAAATATTTTGAGTTGTTTTTTTACTGCAGATATTTGAAAATATTTCCTTGTTTTAAAATTTCCTGTTTTCTGTACTTTCAATCTTTTAGACTTATACAATATTTTCTGTTTTGTAATTTTAGATATTTATAACCTGTGAGTCATTGTAATTCCATTTTAATTTTTTTTTACTTTATGTGTGTGTGTGTGGGTTTGTGTGTGTATGTGTGTGTGTGCATTTGCATGTGTGTGTGTATGTGTGTGTGCATTTGCATGTGTGTGTGTGTATGTGTGTGTGTGCGCGCATTTTCTGGGCATCAATCTCAAGTCTTCCTACTTTGGCTGCAAGTGGCTTTCCTTTCTGGGTCATCTTGACACCTTCATTTTGTGCAAGAAATTTTCAGTGAGTATTTATATGAATATTCCCTACCTTCCATTTCACCCCACCCCTATTGTGTTAGTTCCCTGAGAATTTTTTGACTGCATTTTGGTTACGCTAACTCTCTCCTACGCTCTACAGATCCAACCCCTATTCTTGTATTCTCCCAACTTTGTGTCTTTTTAAACATTGTATTCCCATCTATTTCAATGTGTGCTGCCAATATCCACACGGATGGGGTTGCCTTCAATGAAACATTGTCAGCTTTACAATGTCTACAATCTGAGAATGTATAATGCAAAAAGTATAGTTCACATTAAATGTATAACAATCAAGAACAGCTTTGCATCTTGAAGCAAGAATATAGTATTGAGAAATGGCAAGTATTTTCTAAGTGATCAGTGAAGGGCAGTAATGGAACACAACCCAGTATTGCTTACTTCTGGGGACACTGTTAACTTTTTCCTCAGTATTCCATTTCTGACACAGGGCTTTCAATGATATTGAAGTGACCTGGCTGATCTTCTTTATCAGTTTGATTGTAATCTGGCCAATTTGTTTCTGAAATGAAGTGTAATGACTTGTAGGCAACTTCAAACCTTGTTGCACCTCATTATTGGCTCCTTTTTCCAATGATATTCACAATGACATTTGACTTTAAGGTAAATGAAAATTCAAGTTGTTTAAAAATAGTAAATGTAGTTTGAAAATAAGTGTTATGATTTCTGGAAATTTTTAAGTGAAAAAACACCCTCTTGCTAAAAAATGAGAATTCATATTGTAAACGCATATTATTTTAATAAGCAAAATCTCATTGAAATGAATGAGACCTTTGTACCGTTTTACCCAAAGCAATTTTGTGTAATAAGAAAAATTCCTTAGAGGTAGTCTGTTATGGAACTTAACATCAGCTCAGTAAATTGTTTCTCTATTCCTTCTGAAATGAGAATTTAAAAGAAGTGAATACAAATGAAGGCATAATGAATACAAAATGTGGAGCTGTTGTTAATGACAAGTCATTTTTAAAAGTAAGAAAAAATGTAGTTATATCTTCACACCAAGTCATTTATAAAAGACGCTGGGTAGAATTCACCAGGTCTAAATTATTTGAAAGCTCTTGTTAATGATGCATTTATTTAGAACAATAGAAATTTTATTAGCTAAAGAAGAAAATGTGTGTTGGGTAAAATTACAATCCGTCATTCCACTTTACATTTATCAGACTATCCAGCCTGCTCCCTAGCCCAGGATTATGTAGTACCCATTCCTAATTGTGGATATTCTCAAAGCAGCCACGTCTTTATATCTGTGTGCTCATTCATTCCATTTCTCATGGTATTTTCTCTCATTATGTAGATGGTTAAATTTCTAACACCCTTCTAGCAGCTGGATGGAAACTTTGAAGGGTCTCAATTTGAGATCATTATTCTTCCCTGTGATGGAATTTTCTCTTACCCACTTATTGGCATATTATATTACATTAGCATGTATGAACTACTTAGTGAATAACGAGGAAGGTCTTCAATTTTAAAATAATCTCTTGGCTTTAAGTTATAGAATGACCTTACAGGCATATGTACCCTTCTAATAGTTATCATAGGACCACGGATAGAAATAGTGTTTGAAAATTTCCCATCAATTAAATGCTGTATATGAGCAGGTAATGAAAACTCTCTCATCATTCGTGAGAACAGTGGTGCTAACTTTCTTCAAATTACCCTACTATTTCATAAGGGAATTTATTTTTCATCATGTTATAATTTACAAAATCTTAATATATCTCTTATATATCTCATATATATCACACAATATATACCATATATATATCTATATATCTATATATCATATAAATACCATATATATATATATATAATTTGTATCTATATGCCTGAGATGCACGCTACTGTGTCTGCTTGCATGTAAAGTTGATGTTTCTGTTGTTCTTATATCATTTGCAAATGTTTGTGGATTATCAACTAATAAAATTACATAGATATAGCTCTCAACACTTTTCAGGAACTACTGGAGGAGGGGAACAAGATATGGTGTGCTAAGACACACTTGAATTATATTCTTCTGCTTTACATTGAGCCACAAAGTAAATTATCACATAAGAATGTCTCTGCTTTGACATCTTGGTTCTGGGACACTGGGAGTGTACCCTGCACAGACATCTTGGTTCTAGGACCCCGCTGAGTGTATCCTGCACAGCTCCAGAGAATATCAGATGGTGAAAGGCAAATGTAAGAATCCTGCTAACAGAAATCAAGACCACTCACCATCATCAGAACACAGAACTCCGACCCCACCTAGTCCTGGGCACTCCAACACAATCGAAAAGCTAGACCCGGATTTAAAAGCATATCTCATGATGATGGTAGAGTACATCAGGAAGGGCTTTAATAACTCACTTAAAGAAATACAGGAGAACATGGCTAAAGAGTTACAAGTCCTTAAAGAAAAACAGGAAAACACAACCAAACAGGTAGAAGTCCTTAAAGAAAAACAGGAAAACACATCCAAACAGGTGATGGGAATGAACAAAAACCACACTAGACATAAAAAGGGAAGTAGACACAATAAAGAAAACCCAAAGTGAGGCAACTTTGGAGATAGAAACCCTAAGAAAGAAATCTAGAATCATAGATGCGAGCATCAGCAACAGAATACAAGAGATAGAAGAGAGAATCTCAGGTGCAGAAGATTCCATAGAGAACATCAGCACAACAATCAAAGAAAATAAAAATGCAGAAGGATCCTAACTCAAAACATCCAGGAAATACAGGACACAATGAGAAGACCAAACCTACGGATAATAGGAGTTGATGAGAATGAAGATTTTCAACTTAAAGGGCCAGCAAATATATTCAACAAAATTATAGAAGTTCCCAAACCTAAAGAAAGAAATGCCCATGAACATACAGGAAGCCTGCAGAACTCCAAATAGAGTGGACCAGAAAAGAAAATCCTCCTGACACATAATAATCAGAACAACAAATGCACTAAATAAAGATAGAATATTAAAAGCACTAAGGGAGAAAGGTCAAGTAACATATAAAGGCAGGCCTATCAGAATTACACCAGACTTTTCACCAGAGAAGATGAAAGCCTGAAGAGCCTGGACAATGTTATACAGACACTAAGAGAACACAAATGCCAGCCCAGGCTACTATACCCAGCCAAACTCTCAATTACCATAGATGGAGAAACCAAAGTATTCCAAGACAAAACCAAATTTACACATTATCTTTTCATGAATCCACACCTTCAAAGGATAATAACAGAAAAAAAAATTACAAGGACAGAAATCACGCTCTAGAAAAAGCAAGAAAGTAATCTCTCAACAAACCAAAAAGAGGACAGCCACAAGAACAGAATGCCAACTCTAACAAAAATAATAAAAGGAAACAACATTTACTTTTCCTTAATATTTCTTAATATCAAAGGATTCAATTCCCCAATAAAAAGACATAGACTAACAGACTGGCTACACAAACAGGACCCAACATTCTGCTGCTTACAGGAAACCCATCTCAGGGAAAAAGACAGACACTACCTCAGAGTGAAAGGCTGGAAAACAATTTTCCAAGCAAATGGTCTGAAGAAACAAGCTGGAGTAGCCATTCTAATATCGAATAAAATCGATTTCCAACCCAAAGTTATCAAAAAAGACAAGGAGGGACACTTCATATTCATCAAAAGTAAAATCCTCCAAGAGAAACTCTCAATCCTGAATATCTATGCTCCAAATGCAAGGGCAGCCACATTCATTAAAGACACATTAGTAAAGCTCAAAACATACATTGCACCTCACACAATAATAGTGGGAGACTTCAACACACCACTTTCATCAATGGACAGATCGTGGAAACAAAAACTAAACAGGGACACAGTGAACGAACCTAACAGAAGTTATGAAACAAATGGACTTAACAGATATCTACAGAACATTTTATCCTAAAACAAAAGGATATACCTTCTTCTCAGCACCTCACGGGACCTTCTCCAAAACTGACCATATAATTGGTCACAAAACAGGCCTCAACAGATACAAAAATATTGAAATCGTCCCATGCATCCTATCAGACCACCATGGACTATGGCTGATCTTCAATAACAACATAAATAATGGAAAGCCAACATTCACGTGGAAACTGAACAACACTCTTCTCAATGACACCTTGGTCAAGGAAGGAATAAAGAAAGAAATTAAAGACTTTTTAGAGTTTAATGAAAATGAAGACACAACATACCCAAACCTGTGGTACACAATGAAAGCATTTCTAAGAGGGAAACTCATAGCTCTGAGTGCCTCCAAAAAGAAACTAGAAAGAACACACATAGCATCTTGACAACACATCTAAAAGCTCTAGAAAAAAAAGGAAGAAAATTCACCCAAGAGGAGTAGATGGCAGGAAATAATCAAACTTTGGGGTGAAATCAACCAAGTGGAAATGAGAAGAACTATTCAAAGAATTAACCAAAGGAGGGGTTGGTTCTTTGAGAAGATCAACAAGATAGATAAACCCTTAGCTAGACTCACTAGAGGGCACAGTGACAACATCCTAATTAACAGAATCAGAAATGAAAAGGGAGACATAACAACAGATCCTCGAGAAATCCAAGACACCATCAGATCCTTCTACAAAAGGCTATACTCAACAAAACTGGAAAACCTGGACAAAATGGACAAATTTCTAGACAGATACCAGGTACCCAAGTTAAATAAGGATCAAGTTAACGATCTAAATAGTCCCATATCCCCTAAAGAAATAGAAGCAGTCATTAATAGTCTCCCAGCCAAAAAAAACCCAGGACCACATGGGTTTAGTGCAGAGTTCTATCAGACCTTCAAAGAAGACCTAATTCCAACTATACTCAAACTATTCCACAAAACAGAAGTAGAAGGAACTCTACCCAATTCATTCTATGAAGCCACAATTACTCTGATACCTAAACCACAGAAAGATCCAACAAAGATAGAGAACTTCAGACCAATTTCCCTTATGAATATAGATGCAAAAATCCTCAATAAAATTCTCGCTAACTGAATCCAAGAACACATTCAAGCAATTATCCATCCTGACCAAATAGGTTTTATTCCAGCGATGCAGGGATGGTTTAATATATGGAAATCCATCAACGTAATCCATTATATAAACAAACTCAAATATAAAAACCACATGATCATCTCGTTAGATGTGGAAAAAGCATTTGACATGATCCAACACCCATTCATGATAAAAGTCTTGGAAAGATCAGGAATTCAAGGCCCATAACTAACGATGATAAAAGCAATCTACAGCCTTCCAGTAGCCAACATCAAAGTAAATGGTGAGAAGCTTGAAACAATCCCACTAAAATCAGGGACTAGACAAGGCTGCCCACTCTCTCCATACCTATTCAACATTGTTCTTGAAGTCCTAGCCAGAGCAATTCGACAACAAAAGGAGATCAAGGGGATACATATTGGAAAGGAAGAAGTCAAAATATCACTTTTTGCAGACGATATGATAGTATATATAAGTGACCCTAAAAATTCCACCAGAGAACTCCTAAAACTGATAAACAACTTCGGTGAAGTAGCAGGATATAAAATTAACTCAAACAAGTCAATGGCCTTTCTCTACACAAAGAATAAACAGGCTGAGAAAGAAATTAGGGAAACAACACCTTTCTCAATAGTCACAAATAATATAAAATATCTTGGCGTGACTCTAACTAAGGAAGTGAAAGATCTGTATTTTAAAAACTTCAGGTCTCTGAAGAAAGAAATTAAAGGAGATCTCAGAAGACGGAAAGATCTTCCATGCTCATAGATTGGCAGGATCAATATTGTAAAAATGGCTGTCTTGCCAAAAGCAATCTACAGATTCAATGCAATCCCCATTAAAATTCCAACTCAATTCTTCAACGATTTAGAAAGAGCAATCTGCAAATTCATCTGGAGTAACAAAAAACCTAGGATAGCAAAAACTCTTCTCAAGTATAAAAGAACCTCTGGTGGAATTACCATGCCTGACCCAAAGATCTACTACAGAGCAATTGTGATAAAAACTGCATGGTACTGGTATAGTGACAGACAAGTAGACCAATGGAATAGAATTGAAGACCCAGAAATGAACCCACACACCTATGGCCACTTGATCTTTGACAAGGGAGCTCAAACCATCCAGTGGAAGAAAGACAGCATTTTCAACAAATGGTGCTGGCACAACTGGTTGTTATCATGTAGAAGAATGCGAATCAATCCATTCCTATCTCCTTGTACTAAGGTCAAATCTAAGTGGATCAAGGAACTTCACATAAAACCAGAGACACTGAAACTTATTGAGGAGAAAGTAGGGAAAAGCCTCGAAGATATGGGCATAGGGGAAAAATTCCTGAATAGAACAGCAATGGCTTGTGCTGTAAGATCGAGAATCGACAAATGGGACCTCATGAAACTGCAAAGCTTCTGCAAGGCAAAAGATACTGTCAATAAGACAAAAACACCACCAACAGAATGGGAAAGGATTCTTACCTATTCTAAATCAGATAGGGGACTAATATCCAATATATATATATAAAGAACTGAAGAGGGGGGACTCCAGAAAATCAAATAACCCCATTAAAAAATGCTTCTGCAAGCTTCTGCAAGGCAAAAGATACTGTCAATAAGACAAAAAGACCACCAACAGAATGGGAAAGGATCCTTACATATTCTAAATCGGATAGGGAACTAATATCCAATATATATATATATAAAGAACTGAAGAGGGGGGACTCCAGAAAATCAAATAACCCCATTAAAAAATGGGGCTCAGAATTGAACAAAGAATTCTCACCTGAGGAATACCTAATGGAAGAGAAGCACCTGAAAAAATGTTCAACATCCTTAATTATCAGGGAAATGCAAATCAAAACAACCCTGAGATTCCACCTCACACCAGTCAGAATGGCTAAGATCAAAAATCCAGGTGACAGCAGATGCTGTCGAGGATGTGGAGAAAGAGGAACACTCCTCCATTGTTGGTGGGATTGCAAGCTAGTACAACCACTCTGGAAAGCAGTCTGGCCATTCCTCAGAAAATACCTCTTCTGGGCATATATCCAGAAGATGTCCCAACCAGTATAAAGGACACATGCTCCACTATGTTCATAGCAGCCTTATTTATAATAGCCAGAAGCTGGAAAGAACCCAGATGCCCCTCAACAGAGGAATGGATACAGAAAATGTGATACATTTACACAATGGAGTACTACTCAGCTATTAAAAAGAATGAATTTATGAAATTCCTAGTCAAATGGATGGACCTGGAGGGCATCATCCTGAGTGAGGTAACCCAATCACAAAGGAACTCACACAATATGTACTCACTGATAAGTGGATATTAGCCCAAAACTTAGGATATCCAAGATATAAGATACAATTTGTCAAATGCATGAAACTCTAGAAGAATGAAGACCAAAGTGTGGACACTTTGCCCCTTCTTAGAATTGGGAACAAAACACCCATGGAAGGAGTTACAGAGACAAAGTTTGGAGCTGTGACAAAAGGATGGACCATCTAGAGACTGCCTTATCTAGGGATCCACCCCATAATCAGCCTGCAAACGCTGACATCATTGCATACACTAGCAAGATTTTGCTGAAAGGACCCAAATATAGCTGTCTTTTGTGAGACTAGGCCGGGGCCTAGCAAACACATAAGTGGATGCTCACAGTCAGCTATTGGATGGATCACAGGGCCCCCAATGGAGGAACTAGAGAAAATATCCAAGGAGCTAAAGAGATCTGCAACCCTGTAGGTGCAAGAACATTATGAACTAACCAGTACCCAGGAGCTCTTGACTCTAGCTTCATACATATCAAAAGATGGCCTAGTCGGCCATCACTGGAAAGAGAGGCCCATTGGACACACAAACTTTATATGCCCCAGTATAGGGGAACACCAGGGCCAAAAAATGGAAATGAGTGGGTAGGGAAGTGGGGGGAAGAGTATGGGGGACTTTTGGGATAGCATTGGAAATGTAATTGAGGAAAATACGTAATAATAATAATAAAAAAAAAGAATGTCTCTGCTTCAAGTGGGTGAGTGATATGTGAATCATCTAGAACTTCCCAGGAAGCTGAGAGAGAAAGATAACAGTGTAGATGGCTTATGAGAAAACCCAATAATGTTTGTCTTATAAAACACATTAAAATTAAAATCCCATTGCTCACTCCTGGATTTAGCAATATATAGAACAGTCTTGCTTAAAGGAAGTGGATGAGAATAGACATGATAACCTCCTAAATTTTCTACCTCGACACGATGTTTGAGGAATTTGTTGTTAAATATAAGATGAATAAGCATCAGGGAAGACAACCGACTCAGCATTAGTAAATAATGCAGACCCTGATGTTGGATGAAAATGTTTTATTCTGTATTGCATGTAGGAAAACAAACTGGTATGATGGAATTTTCTATAAAATCACAGCAAGTATTTTAGATGAGCCAGGTTCAAAGACAAAAATAACAAAAGCTTAATTTTTAACAGCTTACCACTTGTTTACATCCCTAATTTCTTTTCACATTTCCACACTGGCATCTAGGAATGTGTTTTAGTCAGGGTTTCTATTCCTGGACAAAACATCATGACCAAGAAGCAAGTTGGGGAGGAAAGGGCTTATTCAGCTTACACTTCCATTCTGCTGTTCATCACCAAGGAAGTCAGGACTGGAACTCAAGCAGGTCAGAAAGCAGGAGGTGATGCAGAGGCCATGGAGGGATGTTCTTTACTGGCTTGCTTCCCTTGGCTTGCTCAGCCTGCTCTCTTATAGACCAAGACTACAAGCCCAGAGATGGTACCACCCACAAGGGGCCTTTCCCCCTTGATCACTAATTGATTAAATGCCCTACAGTTGGGTCTCATGGAGGCATTTCCTCATCTGAAGCTCCTTTCTCTGTGATAACTCCAGCTGTGTCAAGTTGACACAAAACTAGCCAGTACAGGATGCATATTACTTCCTAACATAGTTTATTGTCATTTAAAGTTACTCCCTCATTCCTTTCGCCATACCATGCTAACACCATATTTAAAGAATAATAACCACTCCATTTATCATTCTGCATGACAATTTACATCTTTATTGTGCAGAGTTTTGTTCTTGAAATACATTTTAGTCATTTGTAAGAAATCTGAAGAAAGTTAAAAGTATTACTGGTTTATTCTCTGTAGTATATGTAATAGCCTGGAAGACATGGTATTTGTTTGCTTCACATCTGAATCATGTTTTACTACTTCAGGTTTGTCAACTATGTGCATTACAGCATTTATAAGTGACTTTTAAATTTTTTATCTGAAACCAATTAATTGGCCATTATAGTATTATCAATTCAGATGTATACTATTTTATCTTATATTTAAATTAATATAGTTACAGATGTTTTTCTGCTTATACCTATAGATTCTGTACCCTGTGAATGTCAGCAGCAGATCAGAAAATATTTGAGAAAAACATTAAGTCATTCTAGACATGCACTATTAATGGAGGCTTATCATAGATATATATGCATTGGGCCCATATGCACAGGTATGTCTTGTGTCATTGTAAGGATTCTCTCAGTAATTATGACCTGCATGACATTTACACAGTGTTGTACAATCTTATTATTCTCTAGATTATTGAGAGCATACTAGAGGATGCAACATGCAAAGAAAACCACCACATTATACACTGGAGTTGCTTATTAACCATATTTTGCATATGGGATAATGCAACAAGTTATCTTTGTACATGAAGAAGGATGGCATATGGACAGCATGACAATGCTATACTATATTTCTTCTCTCTCCACTATCTGTTACACAAAAAGCTGGCTATACTAACAGGTCTAACTAAACCTCTATCAACATTTTAGCTCTAATTGGGTACAGGTGGTAAGATACAATCCTTGATGTCCTGAGAGTTCAGAGAAAAGATGATGATCCAAGTCCCAGCATGTGGCTGCTAAGTACTCCCTAGATGATCTTTCACCTGTGGTATTCCAAATATTTAGGAAAGGGCAATATGTCTTTTCGCAGACACATAGACTCACAAGACTAGATGTACATTTGCACTACTGAGAAAACCTTTGCAAAATGAGAATTTCTATTCACTAATGTCTTGGTAGATTTCTCAAAAGAACCAGTTTTTCTTGCATCATATTTGTGTAATTAACAAGAAGTCTTCATCAAATTTACTTTTTCCTATTATACAGACTTGGCTTATGTATATTTTTTCATTCTCATTTTCATAAGCCTTTCCTAGTGTGCTGATGTTTGTAGGTGGTAAAAGACTTTGGATCCTTCCCAAGTAATTTTTTGATTTGTCATCTTCTTGTCCTAATTGCTCTTCAATCTAAAGGTTGCAACAAGACTAATCAGTTTCAAATGCCATGCCTTGTATCATAAAAAAAAAGCTTATTCATATTCTCTTAATAGTTTATTGTGTTCAATTAATTTTGTTGTTGGGAAAAAGTAGTCTAATCTACTTATGTATCCTTTGAACTCATAGATAGCTTTTTGTGACTATATATTATTGAATTTCCATACTTCCACAAATTCTAACATTTTATCTACCTATCTACACATTTAAACCTCACAGACATTGTTCCATAGTTCTGCTGTAAATGTATTTAAATTGTGTCATCTTGCTGTAGATATGGTAGCAATAACAATATTTTACATGTCAATTTGAGAACTATTGCTGTAGATATGTCGTACTCTCCTTAAGGGATTGTCTAGATAAAAGGAAATTAATATTTTTCCTCCGCCCTTACTTTGATTTAGGGCTAGTTTCTTTATACCTCAATTTTTAGTTTAGAACACTGACTAGTGTATTGTCAAGAAAATCATTAATATTGCCAATTTTTAGTTGATAAATATAATTAGGATCCAAAGAACTAAGTTGTTGCCACTTGCAATTCAGAAATGTTAAGTTTCATCAGTAATAGGAGAAGATTATGCAAGCAGATGGTAAAATGTCTGGATCATTTTGTACATGTACTTGGAAAAGCGCCTTGACTTTTGACAAAGATGTTATATGCAAAAAATCATCTCGATTTTTAAGTTACTGTGTTTGTTCCTGGGTTTGTTGAATGTCAAGAATCTCCCACCTCTACCAACTCATGTAGAACTCTTGATCCCGACCTTGTGGCATGGGTTTAAGAAATTGTGCGGGTTTGGGGGAAATTGGGTCTGACTAGCAGACACAGGGTCAAAGAAGCCAGGTTTGCAAGTTTATCCTGGCTCTGCCTACATCGGAAAAACCGCAACCACTTCCTATGCATAAAACCCTACTCCCCATGCTATCCAGCTATAAACTCTTGGCCAAAATGAATTATGCCTTCCTCTCTCTTACTGGTTCTTCATAGGTATTCTGTTACAGCCACAAGTAAAGGGACTAATGAATTTGTGTGGCAATATTTTTTTCTTTCAAATAAGGATGTGGTATTAAAAAGAAAGTTAATATTTAATAGATAAATTATTATGACCCCAAAATTTTACTAGTACAATATGATGTACTTGATCTGCAGTTTTGTTAGATTCAGTAGCTTGCAAAATATGTGGAATGTGTGGTAACTGAAGAAAATGGGAACCCATCTAATGATAAATGTAATTTAACCTGTGATGTAAAGAAGTTCTACATATGCTTCTATTCATTTCTGAATCAGTTTTTATATCAACAATTTCATATCGTCAATAATGTCCAGATGACTTATGCTACTATTTGATCTGCTGTTTTCTATAGAGAATTCTGCCTCCAGTGAGAGATAAGGTCCTGAAATGGCTATTATTGTCAACTTTTTAGATAGTATATTAATAAATTACATGCTATAACATGTTCACTTAATAAAATTTTCTCATGATCAAAAATTCCATATTATGAAAAGTATTGTTTTATAATTTCCTGAAATCTCATCTCTGTATGTTTTATAAATATCCATTTTCCATGAACTTCTTAGCAAAATCTTCCTTTCATGATGATAATTGAAATAACTTTACACATTTGCAGATAACCCACTATTAAAGAAAAAAGAAAGCAGAACCGCCTTTAAAGGCTCAATCTTAATTTAACCATGTTGCTGATTTTAATGTTGTGATTTTATGCAGACCATGTCACCTAATACAATACTGAATCCATTAATACCTTGCATTCCAATGTTAATTAAAGTAATTTAACATCGCATAAAAATGAATAACAACTACAAAGTTAAATGTAAAATGCTCTGCTATCAAACAAAAAATAATTGAATACAATTTTGTCTGCATTAGCCATATTTCTTTTATATTGTTTTTTATTTGTTTGTTTGTTGTTTTGAGCCAGGTTCTATCTATGTAGTCCTGGCTGTTCTGGAACATTTTGTAGACCATAACAGCTTAAAAACTCACAATGATCTGCCTCCATCTTCATCCCTTCCATGTCCTGGGATCAAATGAATGTGCCACTTCTCTCAGACAGCATTAGCCACTTTCTTGGCATTATCACTTTCATTAAATGCACTATATTAATATGAAAATACTATTATTTTCTCTTTTGCAAATTAATTATATACTTCAACATTTTAAATAATACAATGAATATTAATATTTTATTCAAAAATTTATAGCCTGATGCTATTACTGTTGTTTGATTTTCTCATCTGTGTGAATATATAACTTAGAATTACTTAAACATTAATGTAATCTAAAAATGCTGCAAAATATTACAAAGAATGTAATTATGAAGTCCTAATAACTTTAAAATAAGGTTTAGTAAATTTTAATACTTCAGTGAGTATATCTTGGTGCACCTGTACTCAATTTGATTTTATATCTGATAGATGATTCAACATGTAACAATTAAATAGCGTTTGCCTGATTTTGAAGCAACATTTTATAAGCTTTTATTTATATATATTTTATATATTTTATTTGATAGCCCATACATCAATGAAAAAATTACCTCTACATTTTAGAGAATTATCACAGACTGAAGACAAACATTCATTAATTACTTCACTTTAAAAATAATGAGCAACAGTCCCATGGACTAACTTTAAGTTACATGTCTCTGTCTCATACTAGAAATGATCAGTATGAGATTGTGATTTTAATTTACCTTTTCTCCTTATGGTTTCATCTCAACAGTATCCATTGATAAATAGTACTATTTGCTATTTCTGATTTTCAAATTAATATCATCTCACATTTTATAATTTCCTCTATAAAACATCATACTCAAAACATTTATTTATTTATAGGTTAACACTTACTCTAGCTGCTTATTTATTTTATTGCTTAGTTCTTAAATCATATTTTGCAATGTTTATTTCTTGGTCTATTTATACATCTTACAAGGCTGTATGTTTCAATGATGGTTCTTCAAATCCCTTAGGGTATTTTCAACTTTGTCATTGATATTGTTCTAATTTATTTCTAGAATTATACACAGTGAGAACACTGAATTGAATATGCTTTATTAGAAGTAAACTAATGCTTTGTAGTATGACTGGATTAATTCATGATTCTATATAATCAGACTCTATCATTGACAATATATTTTTAATGCCCTTGGGTATAATGATTACATTCTCTTCACACTGCTTTCTCTGAAGTGGCATCTCTTTGGTTCTTTTAGATGATATAATTGGAAAATATTTCTACACTTAATCCTACTTCTCCCTTTATGATATAATGATAGAATCAAGAAACTGTGATGTTGGGACCTTTATTATATGTATGAGATTCTGAGTTCATTCTAAAGTGCACTGCAGTTAGACTCAAATTTCTAAGAGAATTGAATAAGCTACATGTGTTACTAGATGTTCACATAATGTGAAGATGGAAAACAAATAAGAAAAGTTAATACAAATGTTTAAACATTGTGGATAATGAAACTAAATAATATGAATTTAATATCAGAGAGTGAGGCAAGTCAGTGGACTTTTTATTTTCTCCATATAGATAGTAACAAACATTTTAAAACGCCAGGGTCAAAAAGTGGGAATGGGTGGGTAGAGGAGTGGGGGGGAGGGTATGGGGGACTTTTGGGATAGAATTGGAAATGTAATTGAGGAAAATACGTAATAAAAATATTTTAAAAAACCCAAAAACAAAATTATATTCCCTGCTGATGCCATATCTTTACGAATACAATATATTTAAAATACATCCTCTCCAAGTAGTTAAGTTTTTATTCACACATACATGACTAATTGTGGCTTTCAGGATAAGAAAATAATTTCAAGTGATAATCACAATATTCATATGGAATTAATTGCAGAGACTACTTAGCCTATTACCTTGATTTGGAAAAAAATATCTCCTTGGGAGGAGTAATCAGAATTTTATTCAAACATGAATCCCGAGAAAGAACAATAACAATATCTTTTCTCCTAAGTGTAACGGTCTTATTTGCCCTCTTGAAACAGTTCTACTTGTACATAGTGACCAACTAATACCAAGAGGAAGTCACATGCAAACTTACCACCCAGTAAATTGACAATACAAAGAAGACAACCTATCTTAGACCTTTCGAAGTTCACAAAATTTTGTTTTGGTTATCAAAGAAAAATATTGTTATCTCCTAAACTACACTATTATTTAAGATTTATTTTAATTCTTTAGTATTCATGCAATGGAGGTTTATTTAGGTACATTGTAATAACAATGAAAATGAAAATTATTATTAAGCCTACAAAAGAGACACTATGTTAGATTGTAATAATAGAAGAGTTAAATGAATTCTACAAAATTTGGATTATAAACATCATTCTTGCAACTGTTCATTGTATTCTGTATATTTGTATATTTTATTTTCATTCCATTTTTCATTCTGTTCTAGGTACTTTTAAAAATCTTGATTTCTTCAGTGATCCAGTAATTATTCAGTAGTATGTTGTTTAAAACTTTCAGAATCTGTGTATATTCTGTACATTTTCTTGTTACTGTTTCCATTGTGATAATAAAATAATATAAATAATTATTTCAAATTTCATGATTTATTAAGACTTGCTTTATGCTTTAATATAACCTACAAGAGGAAATTCTATGGACCTCTGAGAATGTATTCTCTGTAATGCTTTAATAGGGTGTTTGTACATGCCTATTAAGTCCAAGTGATCTATGATATTATTTAAATAGAAACTTGTTCCATATGTTTTTAAAGTGATATGAATGTGAATAGAAGGATAAAAGGGATACTGCTGTATAAGCATGGATAAGAAATGAGTGATTGCTAGGTAGAGAGATTAGGAGGAGGCTTCAACACAAACAAAAATGCATGACAATGCCATTTGGAAACCTGCTACTTTTAAGGCTAAGTTTAAAATAACAGAATCTAAATATTGAAAGACTAGCAATCATAGCACTTTATGTTCAGTTCTTTTGCCCTTTATTATGGAATTATAAAGTCAAATCTTGATAACCACTAAAGTATAGAATGAAAATATTACATCTCATAAGAAAACTATCAGAGAGTAAGTGGACCCTAGTCTTCTTGTAAGGTTATGTATAACCAAGGACTTCAGAATGGATTCATGATCTTCTACAAACTGGAAGTATGTATCATCTGTTATATGACACTCATGAAAAGTGGTTGACAGTGTCAGGATGTTGGTTACAAATTTTATGTGGAATCTATACTAATGTGTATAATTATGGGAAAAGAAGGTATATAGGTGTAGATATGGATATGGGTATGGGTATGGATATAGAATAGATATAGATATATAGATGATATAGATATAGATATAGATTATAGATGATATAGATGATATAGATGATTAGATGATATAGATGATATAGATGATATAGATGATATAGATGATATAGATGATATAGATGATATAGGTACAGGTACAGGTACAGGTACAGGTACAGGTACAGGTACAGGTACAGGTACAGGTATAGGTATAGATGAAGTCTTCACGACTGCTTTGAAACCTTTAGTTTTGCAGCATTTGGATACAAAATTATTAAAGAGAGCCTACCATCTGTCTTGTTCATCACTGTCTCCACAGAACCAAACCAATGCTGAAAATAATGCTGATACCCCATGTTAGTTTCCAGTACTACTGTTCCATCTCCACATTCAATTCAAAATGCCTGTGACCTGCAGATTCAATCAGGAATACCAGCCCCATTGTGTTCTGTAGATGAATCATCACGGAAAGAACAACTTGACTTCATATTTAGAAATAAATTTGATCTTGGTTCTCTAAAATATATATGACAAACATCCATCATAATTATTACTACTTGTTGAGAGAGTGTTCTAAATGAAGTCTGTCAACATGACACTGTTTCTCTAAAATATAGCAAGTGGAATGCTGTTGTTTCTATTATTTTTTGTACAAATAGCTTGGGTGAAATGACTTATTACAGGCATTAACTCTGAGCTGTTTGGAACTAATTTTAATTTGCATTCTTTCTTATGTAATGAAAGATATCATTAATTATATATCAAATACTATAATAATAAAATATGTAGTAAATTTATTATTTTATGTTTTAATTGGCATTATTACCTTTATTTCTTCATTATTTCTTTTTTTTCCTATCAATACAGAGTCTCATTATGTAGATCAAGATGTCCCGGAACTCATTATGTACATTAGGCTACCCTCCAAATCAAAGAGCTCCACCAGTCTTTGCCTGCGGAGTGCTGAGATTAGGAATGTGCTCCTTATACAGAATTTCTTAACTCATTTTCAATTTCAGAACCTATAACTATCTTTTTCTTAATAAAACTAGGGACCAAATGATGCCAGAGGGAGGAAGACACTCAGAGGCCCACCTGTTGTTCTGCCACTTGGATAGTAAACAGTACCATGTGCAATTATATGGTAAAAATATAGGAGAAAAAACGAAGCAGAAGTGTTTGAGCACAGTGAAGAGATTCAGAAATACAGACTCAGTGGTGGAGAAGAATACCATGATGTGAGGAGCCTACACTGCCACCTGTGGCCATGGAGAAGTGCTGGCTTATGAATCACCTGAGGGCCATGTCTGGGTCTATTGCCATGCAGCCAAAGGGATCTGGGTCCTATGGCTCATACTAGCCCCAAAGGCCAAGGAGTTGTTCCTGGTCTGGGTTGCCTCCTTGTTCCATGTCTATATACAAAGGCTTAGCAGAGTTTCCCACATTCCTCATTGGCAACAAAGTTCTGGCCTTGTGTCTTGCCTGGGCATCAGAGTAGAGCTGGGCCTGTTGGCAGTAGAAAAGTTGATACATTCCAGAGGGCCTGAGCACAGGAGAGCTGAACCGGCTACTTATCTGTGCTGGAGTGGCCTGTTGTCATCTCTAGAAGGTGATAGAGCTTACCCAGAGGTCATGAGAGCAATCTCTGCAACAGGAGTGAGAGTGAGACCTGAACCTCACCTGAGCAGCAGAGAAGAGTCAGCTCTGATGGATGACCTGTCATGGGTGACAGTGAGCCAGCCTTAAGGGTATGAGACTAAAAGAGCCGGTGCAGACCCTTGTGCAGGCTTTGCCATTGGGTAAGCTTGTGGCCCTGGGTACCAGAGGTTTTCCACGGAGATCTCTGTCCATGCCTGGTGCAAGGGTTCCAGCGAAAGGGAGTGCAGGCAGGGAGATGAAGTCTCTGCCATGCCTTCCAGGTCGCTTGGTAACTCCGAACTGCTCTGAACTGAGTTGGGTCAGGTTGGGCTGACAGGAAGCCGACTATCCAGTGCGGCGGCTCTTAGGGAGAGATCTCTTCCCAAGTGTTACATACAGCTCTTGGCACAAAAGACTCAGATGAAGGAGTAGTTCTCGAGCACGTTTAATTCCCTGGATGGATTTATATACAGTTTGGGGGGTGATTCGGGATTGGACAGCAGGTATCTCTCATTGGCTTGGACTGAGAGCTTGGGGGAAACCTTATTTGTATGTGGGAAGGTTTGGTGCTGTTCCTATATGAGTGATAGCCATGTGCCTCTCCTGTGGGGGCTGTGGGGGCGGTAACTTCGACAGGAGCCAGAGATCCAGGAGACATGATCAAATGACTTCCATCCTATGTAGGTGGAAATTACCACCTACCAGGTTCCACCAGAGTTCAAGATCTAAGCTCGAGTGTGCGTAGCCCGTTGCCCTACATAAGCTAGCCAGGGAAGTGCTTGAGAGCTCAGCCTGATGGTGCCAGTAAGAAAAAGCTGGCATGTTGACCAACTCAGCTACTACCCAGGCTCAGATACAGGGCTTTGAATAGGCCCACTGTAACATCAACCCCATTTATGAAATGCTGGAGCACGTGAAGGGGCTGGTCCTATAGACCCAACGCTGTTGAGTCTCCATGCTATAGAGCAACAATAGGACATCCAAGAGAAGTACCAGTAAGGATTCAGTACTGATAGTACAGCAGAAGACAGAGTCTGTAAATCAGACCTAGAACTCATTGCAATGAACATTTGTAATTAATGAATTGTGGACACAAGGTTATACCATGGGGCACACTGTGACACACTACAGCTTCTGTGATGAGATTCTTGTTTTGTTTTGTTTGGTTTGGGGTGTTTGTTTGTTTGTTTGAGAGGTTGAAAGGGTAGAAGGTAGATAAGAAGGAATGGGAGATGAGTGGGGTCAGGGAGAACTATGTCAAATTCATAAAGAATAAAACTTTTAACAATTTTAATACAATTCAATTATGTAGTTTTTATAATCACATTAAAATATCATATTCATAGTAAAACATAAATATAAACAACATTATAGAGACTGGACAGGTCATATATACCTACCACAAAGATACTTGCTCATCTATGTTGATATAAGCTTTACTCATAATAGTCAGAATCTGGAAACAACCCAGATGTGTCCCTCAGCTGAAGAATGGAAAACTATTCAGCTGTTACCAACAAGACATCATAAATTTTGCAGGCAAATGGATGGAACTTGAGAATATCATCGAAGTGTATGTACTCACTTATAAGTGGATATTAGCCAGAAAATATAATATACCCATGCTACACTCCACAGAAACAAAAATCTAACCAAAAAGGAAGGCCCAAGCGAGGATGCTTAAATATCACTAAGAAGGGGGATTAAAATTGTCATAAGAGACAAATGAATGGAGGGAACTAGAAAGGAGAAGGGATGTTGAGGGGAAGGGTGTGAGTTCAGGATCAGGTGTGGGATGTACAGGAGAGATGGTCAGATGGCCATGAGAATCAATGGAGATCTGCGATTAACAGGGGTAGAAGGTAGGGGCATCTCCAGGCCTGGACAGAGACCTAGGATAACAGAGGTTCCCAAGAATCAATGAGGGTGACCTTACCTGTGACTCAAAACATTGGGGATATGGAACCTGAAGAGGCCACCTCCTGTACCCAGGTACAAATTCCAGTGGATCGACAAAGAAAACAACTCTAACCAGAATCCCCCAGAGCTGTGTCTCTAGTTGCATATGTAGCAGAGGATGGCCTAGTCGGCCATCAATGGGATAAGGGGCCCTTGGTCTTGCACAGATCATATGCCCCAGTACAGAGGAATGCCAGGGCCAGGAAGAGGGAAGGGGTGGGTTGGGGAGCAGGGCAGGGGGAGGGAATAGGAAACTTTGGGGATAGCATTTGAAATGTAAATGAAGAAAATATCTAATAAAAATACATAAACTTAAAAAAAAAGAAAGAAAACAACTCACTCCCAAAACTTGAAACTTAAAATTTATCCTGGCTACAAGAAATGCAAGCACAGGGATAAAGCAGAGATTGAGGCAAGGGCCAACCAGTGACTGGCCCAACTTGAGACTCACCCCATGGGCAAGCACTAATCCTTGACACTATCACTAGTGTTCTGTTATGAATGCAGAAAAGAGCCTAACACAGCTGTTTTCTAAGAGGCTCCACACAGCATCTTACTGAGATAGATACAGATACCCACAGCCAAACAATGCTGGAACTTGGGGATTCTTATGGAAGAATGGGAGGAAAGATTGCAAGTCCCAAAGGGGATAGAAACTTCATAAGAAGACCAACAGATACAACTAACCTGGATCATTCGAACTCTCAGAGACTGAACCATCAATCAAAGAACATATACAGGCTGGACTTATACTTCCCCACACATAGGTAGCAGATGTACATTTAGTTTTCATGTGGGTTCCAAACAGTTGGAGCAGGGGCTACCCCAAAGGTGTTGCCTGTACATGGGATATGTTATTCTAGCTGGGCTGCATTGTCTTCCTTGATGGGAGAGAAAACACTTTGCCCCACGGGGACTTGATGTACCCGGGTGGTAGGATAGCTAAGGGGGAACCCTACCCACTCAGAGAAGAGGGAGTTAAGGTTGTGGAAGGGGGTGATCAAGAGGGGAGCAAAGAGAAGAATATAACGTGAATGCATAAAAAAAGAAAAAGATTCAATTGTGAACATGTGAAATATGTTACAGAGTTATTTCTGAGATTATCCTATCTAAATGGGTTTCTCTTCTAATATCCTTCACTGTGTAAGAACACCATAGTTTGTCAGACTCCTTAATGGCAAAGATACAACGACTGAGGTGAAAACTTAGGGTTTCATTGGAAAATTAGTTGGATGATGTTTTGCTGGGGCAAACATGTGAAGGAACATTTAGATGAAGCAGACACAGGTGAAAGGATGTTCTGCTAAACAAGGATGTGAAAGGACACGCGATCAAGGATTCTTTGCTAATTACAGACAAGTATTGGTCTGCCTTATAGTGCTTAGTTGCACTGTCTTTTTCAGGACTCCATAGAGAGAAACACACCTAAAAAGTTCTGGTGGTGTGCTACTTCTGCAAACTCAGGCTGATTGTCATTGTGTTATCAGCTGAGGCAGATGCACTGCTGATGTAAGACATGTGCTGAAGCAAGATGTGTGGAGGACATGTGATATTTGGAGGGCATAAAATAGGACTCTGTGGACAATGAGGCAGGCTGAGCTTGTCTTGCTTGCCTTTGCTAATCTTTGCTTCCCTGACAGAGGCACAGCGGAGGGAAACTGGTCCCTCTTGCTGACTTAAACTGATGCTGAGGACTGGCTCTGTCTGCTAGGTCATGCCACCACTGCTAATTTACATTTGCTATTCTGACTCTACCAAACTGGTCTGCTGGTGTATCTGTGAAATGTTTGCAAGTGGATCTAGTTGCCCTGCTGATTTGTGATCTGAACTGCCAATTTCCAGACAAAACAGAAGGAAGTTGCTGAAAAGAAACTTTCTCATCGGGTCCACTTCCCTTTGCCTTTTCCTTCCCACCACCTCTGGTGGTTGGTGGGCTAAGATATAGGTGGAAACATGTAAGAACCATCATTAAAATAAGGTTTGAAAAAATTAAAGTTACAATTATATGAAAGGTTGAATGAATTATTTCCAAAATACAGTACTATAACACAAAAACTAAATGAAATTCTGTAAATCAAAGCACACTAAGCCATTGACTTTAAAATCTTGTTAGCAGATTCTGCAAAGCTCAGAGATTAAATGAATTTGAAGATGACCTATTAAAGAAACTTACAAATAAATAATGAATAGAAAAAGGACTTTGAAAGGGGGAAAGTGAAGAACAAGAGCTGTGGGACAGTGTTATATATGGTAACATGCATGGTAGAATCTTGAAAGTGGTTAATACACTAGAAATAGCTGAAAACTTTTTACTGTGCACTGAGTTTTAGAAGATGAGATATCAAACCTTAGATCCAACAACTACAGTATACAAGGAAGCTTGAAAAAAAAGTAAAACTTGGGTCTAGAGTTATTGCTTAGTGTTTAATAGCATTTATTGCTCTTGCAGGGGACCAATATTCCAATTCCAATCACTTACAAACTAAATGAATTTATAAACAAATAAACAACAAATAAATAAAACATCTCTTTTGTGTTGATTATAACTCCTTATCATGTAATCTTCCCTGAAGTGTGGTTGTTACATCAAGTGACAATCCTTGAAGGAAACAGATTCTCCCTTTTCAAGTGCAAATAGTCTGTCAGTTGATGGTGAGATTTTATGTGGTTTTAACCTTTGTGGTCCTGTAAATCCATCATAGTATCTGTAGGTTCATGTGTGTATCAGACATGTTGTGCCAGAATGATGCCATTTGTATGTGTGTGTGTGCGCGCGCGTGCACACGCACATTCGCGCGCGCGCACATAATCCACCAACTCTGCCTTTTATAATTTTCTTCTCTCCTATAGATCTCTGAGCCAATGGGGAAGAAGTTTGATAAGTACATCACTTTTAGGGACTAGTACTCTAAAGTCTTTCACTCTCTCCACATTATCTAATCAGGAGCCTCTGTGCTAATTACATCTATTGTTAGTAGAAACTGCCTTAATGAAGATTTATCAATTTATGGATCTCTGGATATAGAAGTATATCATAAGAAGCTATTTTATCTCATTGTTCTGTTATTAGAATAATAGTAATAGGTATTCCCTAGGTTCCATGTCCTGTTTAGTCTCATGTGCTCTTGGCCATTTTAACAATGCTTGGTATGGGAAATTATTCCTCTTTCAAAGAACTGGGTTCACTTTCCTGTGTCAATAACTGCCTGTAACATAAGCCCCGAGCTATCAAATACTATCATCTGATATTCAAAAGCACTAGTATGTATTTCTACATACAAATAGATGTGACTAAATATTTTTTTTTAATTTTTAAAATACAGAAAAACTTTACGGCAGTATATAATGCTATTAATACTAAGAAAAATGTATAATCTAAATTATTATCATAAAATAAACACCAGAAGAGATAATATCACATCTGCTTTCACCTCTTTGTTATGCTCCATACAAATCCTTACTCTCAAACTGTTTCCACTGCATCAATAAAACCTATCAAATTAAAGTATATTTACTGTAATAACTTCATATGGAATGAACAATACTAGCTTTGTCTTGTTTTCAACTTCTTTAAAAACTTTTTCAAATCAGCTTGTCCTCAAAACTTTCTACTTATTGTACAATTAAAATATGACACGTGCGTCTGGAGATCATTAGCATAAGCCGGTTAAGCATGAAAGAAAAAAAAACAATTAAAGAAATGAATTGAGATATGTAGTGATTTTCAATTTTTTTTCATTTTCAAAACTTCAAAATGCATTTTTGAAAATTACACACAAATATAGAAGGTATTTTGACCATATTCATCCCATCCACCTTTCCTTATACCCTCCTTCATTCCTGATGAACCAGCCCTCTTTCCCAAAACATGTTTGTTTATAGAAACATTAGGGAAATAGACACTGAGACGAGACAATGGGACAGAGACAATAGAGAGACAGAGAGACAGAGAGAAAGAGAGAGAAGGAAGAGAGGGAGAAGAGAGACAGAGATGGAGAAAGACTGAAACACCCACACCCCCATCCCTCCCCTACACACACACCTCTCATGAGGTTTAATTACAGTTAATAATTATGAAAAACTTGGGGTCATTTAATGGCACATGATCAACTTTCCAGTAAATAAAACAGCAGATAAATGACTGTCCATACCTGTAATAACCCTTAAGGACAAGTTGTCCCTCAAGCAGGGATGGTAAACTATGTCACACTTTCTGTCTATGATTATATGTTCATTGGCCAAGTCTTGTGTAGGTATCAATAGCTCCAGTATATTCATGGGCTACAAATGCCATTCTATGTCTAGAAGATTGCTTTGTTGAGCATTTCTCCCTACACTTAGGCTCTTATACTTTCCCAAAACACTGCTTTATTATGTTACTTGAGCCTTGGATTAGGTGATACAGATATCCTGCTTGAAGCTGGGCAAGATCATATATTCTCAGCACTTTGAGTACTTTGGGTCTCAATATTGACATTACTCATAGCAAAGAGAAGCTCCTCTAACCAAGCCTGTGGACATCAATAGTCCTTGGAAATGAATACAAATATGTACAGGCACTTTGGGATAATGTTCATTCAAAACAGCAAGAGTGTAGGACTCACAGGAGAGTGTTCTTTCCCTCATAGCCACGAGAATGTGATCATGTTATGGATTTAAGCATATGTCAACTCCTACAATGCACTCCTAAATCCAAACATAAATCAGCTGTCTTCATCAAATTTTTGTTGCTTATTTAGGACAATACTTGTGCAGCCAAAATACTAACCTTCTTGTGGTTTTTTGAAGAAAATAATTTATTTCCTTTTTTGTGTTTCCAATTGCCAAGTGTGAGGTTTTAATACTAAGCAGAATGAAAGTGATATTTTCTCACAAAAATTCAGCTGCTCTGTGGTGTGAGCAGAGAGACAACACTATCTGTCCAAAATTCAAGATAGGTAAACATGCTACTGAAAGATTGCACAGGTTTTGTTTGGTGTGGGGTTGAAGAATATCAAAGGTCAGGTAAATTATGTGTATATTTTTTCTTTTCGCATGTTAATTTTTTATGTGTGTTTGCATGTGTTTGTCTGTGTGTGTGTGTCTCTGTCTCTCTGTCTCTGTGTCTGTGTCTCTCTCTGTCTGTCTGTCTGTCTCTCTCTCTCTCTCTCTCTCTCTCTCTCACTCTCTCTTTCTCTCTCTCTCTGTATGTTGGAAAATAACCAGTTTTCTAAAAACATCTCTTCCAAAGCAAATATTACCATTTTTGAAGTTAATTTTTTAATTAATTATTTTATTAGCTTACATTCCAAAAGTTGTCCTCCCTCCTGGTCCTCTCTCCCAGAGTTTTTCACCCCTATTCCCTCTCCTTCACCTCTGAGAGGTTCCTTCTCCTTGTCTCACTGGCAGTCAAACTTTTTACAGGATTACACACATCTTCTCCCACTGAGGTCAGCCAAGGAAGCCCTCTGTTACAATGTACCTGGGGCCTCAGACCAGCCCCTGTGTGCTCCTTGGTTGGTGTCTTAGTCTCTGGAACAGCCAGGGGTCTGGTGATTTGACACTGTTGGTCTTCCTATGGGGTTAGCATCCCCTCCAGTTCCAATCATTCCCCTTACTCTCCCATTTCCATCCCTGACCTCAGTTTAATGGTTGGCTGTAAGTATCTGCATCTGTCTCTGGCAGGTGCTGGTACAGCCTCTCAGATTCCAGCCATTTTAGTCTCCTGTCTGCAAGCAGAAAATGGCATCAGTAATAGTGTCAGTGTTTGATGCCTGCATATGAGATGGATCCCAAGTTGGGCCAGTCACTGGTTAGCCTTTCCTTTAGTCTCTGCTTCATTTTTGCCCCTGAATTTCCTTTAAACAGGAACAATTCTGAGTCAAAAAAAATTGAAAGTGGGTTGGTGATCATATCTCTCCACTGGGAACCCTGTCTATTTACATGAAGTTGGTCTTTCAGTGTCTGTTTTACCTCTATTGGGCATTTTGGCTAAGGTCATTCCCCAAGTCCTGGGAGCCTCTCACATCCCAGGTCTCCGGGACTTTCTAGAGGTTCCCCCGACCATCATCATTGGCATCATTATTTCCATTCATTCTCCCTCTTGGCTTCTCTACTGTCTCCCCCAACACCTGTCCTCCTTTTCTTCTCCCTTCCCTACTGATGTCTCTGCCCGCTTCTGTCTCCTGTCATTCTTTTACCCCTTCTAAGTGAGACTGAAGCATCCTCATTTTGGTAATCCTTATTAAACTTAGAGTCTGTGGATTGTATCATTGTTATTCTGTCATTTTTGGCTAATATTGACATACAATGCATATCCTTTTAGGTCTGGGTTACCTCACTCTGGGTGATATTTTCTACTTTCATTAATTTTCCTGCAAAGCTCATTTTGTTGTTGTCTTTAATAGCAGATTATGCAATATCACCCAATATTCCATTGTATAAATGAATGACATTTTCTGATATTTTTTAAAGAAAATCAAGAAACACAAGTAGGTAACAATGTACATATTATGTGTCTATATTTTCAAGTTTAAGAAAATACTTAACGTTTGGCAGCATTCATTATACTCTAAAATCCATAATTCATGAGGATTCTATGGACATGGAGTTATTTTCTGCATTGCTATAAATTGTTCACTTTAAACTTAAATTTTAACAAAAATAATTTTAAGTACATTTTTTTCTCATTTTGCTAGGGTTTTTTATTAGTTCATACTATCTGCTTCTGTTATAGTCACTCTTTGCCACTGCTCCTGATGCAATTTCCTCTTTTTTCTATGAAGTCAACTTTGTGTCTTGTTTTTGTATTTATAATCCCTGCAAGTATAGCTTGTGCTGCCTTTGTACTCTTAAATGTGTATCTTTGTGGTGTAGTCAATCAACTAGAGACTATATTCTTAAGGAAAACTGACAATCTCTATCCCCCTACAGCTGTCAATTATCAGTAAATCCTTAGTTAGGGCTGGAACTTTGTGCTTACTTCCTTGCCCTAAGTTGGAATTTTGTCTGGCTTGTGCTAGCATAGCTTTTGTGCATGCTATCTCAACTTCATTAACATCCTATATGTACCTTCCTTGTTTGATACAAAATAGCTCTATTTTTGTAGTCTTTAGATCTAAACTCTGCCCTTTCTTCTATAGTAATCACTAAACCTGGAAGGAATTAATTTTGTTTGACCTCTGTATACTTATATAACATTACTATTTCTAACCTCTTACAAATTTAATAATGGTCCTATCATTCAGACTTTGCAGTTAAGAAGAAGATGTGAGTGATATGACATCAGCAGATAATAGTGACCTACCTTAGAGATTTCAAGACCACTCAAAAGAAAATTTGTCTTTGGTGAAAAAGAAAATACTTAGTATCTACAAAGCAATACTTTTTATATTTCAATGGGGTGAATATAAAATGGAGATTAGTATTATTTAAACCTTATATGTGCCTGTATTGAAAATGGTCTTGCACTGAAAAGTTAGACCCTAAACCACCAATACCATATCAGTAGTTAATGTAAAATGAGGCATTGGAATCCATTAAGGATTCCTTATGGAGAATGATTTTATTATGAAGACATGAAGGAGCACACCCCTCTGCCATGTCATTCTAGTTCACCAAGGCCCAGAAACAAAGGATCAAACAAACAAACAAAAATTCCTTCCTCCTTTAATTTGTTTCTCTGGATTATTTAGTGAAGCAACCATGTCCAAACATAGTGATAAATTCATTTGCTCCCTGGTGACCTGAACAAAGCAACTTATGGATAGAAGGGCTTATTTTTGGCTCACAGTTTGAAGCTTCTCATTCATGACAGTGGATAAAGCATCGTGGCTATAGCGTACCACACCTATGTTCACTGTCAAGAAGCCTAAAAGACACTTGGTGGAGCTTAATTCGCTTTCTTCATATTATTCCATACAGCAGAGTAGTGTGATGAGTAATGCTGTCCACATTAAATGGGAGTCTTCCTTTCTCTTCAGTTAGTGCAGAAACTTCCTCTCTGGCATATTCAGAAACTGTTTCCATAGCTGCATAGCATCAGGTGGATATTTCCAGATTTACCATCAATATGCCATCCATTGTCTTTTGGACACAAGCACATGCATTTTAATAATCACAGTGATTGTAACTTAAGAAAAGACTCTTATTCAATAGATGTATTTTTACACTCATATTTTGACATGGGTAGGAAAATGGCTCTGTGGTTGGTGGTCAGCGTGTAAAATCTGGATTCTATAAATTTTCCAAATTAGCATCCATAACATATAGAACAGCAAAACGGAAATATTTACATGGAAAAGAATATTCCAGAGCACACATTACACAAATCAAGATTTGTTACCTACTTTTCTTCTATTAATTGCAGTGTACTTTATAATGTTAATCATGCTGTGAACCCTCTGCGTTGTTTATTTTCTGAATCACTAAGAGAATTACATTTTTACATATGAGATGGAAAGTTGTCTCCTATGTAATCGTTGTATATACTCATTCTTTAAAGTTCTAGAAGTCAAATGTATAGTTCATCAAGTTTCTAAAAGTCAAATATTGTTTTCTGTTTTATAAGACATTCAAAATTGGAGTATTAAAATTAAATTGAAAACAAATGGGGGTTCTCGTGACTTTTTTTTACTAAGGAAAAACTTACATAAATTAAGTTAAAAGGAGACAAAATAAACAACTGTGCACTGGGGTGGCATTAAAAGACCAAACTAGAGAATAAGTGGGTGTGATTATTTGTACTGGTGGTGGGGGGGGGGAGGAAACAAGGAACTATATTCTACATGAAGTCAAATTTTGTCCAGCTTCTTATATAACTCACATTGAGAGAATAGTGTCTACATCATTGTGATATGGAGGCTCAAGCCGAAATGTCTGGCACATAAGAGTTTAACATTTATCTTTATTATCAATAACTGTTATACAAAGTGACCCAGCGCATAGCTAATAAGTCACTCTGAGGGGTGATGAAAAGGTTCAGGCACATGAAGAAAACATATTTTCAGCTCTGGCTTCTTTGCTAATGGGATGTGTGACCTTCAGCAACCCACAGGTTGGTCAAGATATTAAATTAAATAAGAAGGGAAAAAGGGTTTTTATAAACTCTGCAGGTCTCAACAAAATGAGTCTGTGTGGGTTGTGAGAAATAGTGAAATAATGTTTCCTAATCTTTTATATTTAATGGCACTCATGTCAACCTGAGAAGATTTACTGAA
Source organism: Mus musculus (assembly GCF_000001635.26). NCBI lineage: Eukaryota > Metazoa > Chordata > Mammalia > Rodentia > Muridae > Mus > Mus musculus. The sequence continues at coordinate 16,156,872 of NC_000076.6, forward strand.
AACCATAATGAGTCCAAAATACATCAGGATAAATCCCTGTGTTCAGGTTTAACAGGTTCAGCGTCTCAACCTGAACAGTCTTAAACCTGGAAAAAGCCTGAAGAAAATTCACTAATGAATGTGAAACTGGATGGAGGGCACGTGAAGGAGTGCGGGTTGCACTTCTGTGTGTGGTTTTATTAAGGTATAAATCTTCCGTTATTTTGCCAGCTAAAGGACAGATGGCTGCCTTAAAATGGAATCTGGATGCAGCATCCACACACCGAATGTCATTATACACAGCAGCAGCTGTGTTTAGCATACCCTTCATTTGCATTCCAGTTCAGAGCAAAGACAGAAAATCATAGTCTGTCTATTATCACCAGGCACTGTGTCCAAACAGTAAACACAGAAGGGGTTTCTGAGGAACTGTAAGGTAAGGCCACTCCTGTCTCAAACATGCTAGGTTTCGAAAGTGACTGGTCTGGTACTTCAGAATTTGCCTTGTCAAATTTGCCCAGGAACTATTAAATCAAGGACAGGCAAACATACATAAAGACAGCAGCATGAGATATGCTAAAAGAGAACTATCAGAAAACAAAATAAAGGTGAGGATGTCAAGAATGGTCCAGCTCCTTTCTACATCTTTGTTAATACATAGCTGTTGCGTTTGAGCACCATTAAATGCTGTATCAATCAGGTTGGGCTCCCACAGATGAGATGGACTTACAGCAGTGTGTTTCCTCACAGTTCCACAAACAATAATTTTAAATTCAGTGTTGTAGGACTGGATATGTATAGATGAGCCATGCCCTTACTATGTTTGTACTTTAATAATCCAATATTTCAGTCCCAGTTGAATAGGTGTGTGTGTGTGTGTGTGTGTGTGTGTGTGAGCGCGCGCGCGCGTGTGTGTGCATGTGCGTGTGCATGTGTGAGTCTGTGAATGTATGTGTGTGTGACAGAGAGAGAGGGGGTAGGGAGGGAGGGAGGGAGGGAGCGACGAAGACTGGAGAAGGCTCTCTGCTCTCTCCTTTTCCATCCACACTTGTCCCATGGAGGAAAGACCTACCCTGTATAAGAAATGTGTAGGTTCTAGATCTACATAGACTCCTGAAGAACCCTCTTTCAAAATATAGCCACAAATACATATAGACTAGCTCGAGTATAGATATTCCACTGTGATTCCATTTGACTAGATAACAATATTGCTACTAAAACAGTTGCTGACCAACCACCATGTACCATTAGCAATGAAATTTAGCACCTTATAAAATAATTCCATCAAAATATAGAGAACTATTTTCCTGTAAATGGAACATTTTAAACAGAAATGATTCAAAATGTTTTAACAATATTTCTATTTCTTCTCAACTTACAAAATACTTCTATGAAAGACATTTCAAATTGTGCATATTCTCATTGGCTACCATAGTTGACATATTTATAGGAGAAAAAATCACTTACAAATTAAAATTTAAAATAATCTTTAATGTTAACTAGTAGAAAGTTATGGGTGTTATGGATATCAAAGCAGTGACAATTATAATGACATTTAATTAATTTTATTTAGAAATTCAATTTATAAATGATCAAGGAAGAACTACAAATTTCATGATTTCCTCATTTTTAATTGTAGAGTAGTATTGCATTGTGTAAATGAACCACATTTTCTGTATCCTTTCTTTGGATGAGGGGCATCTGGGTTGTTTCCTGGTTTTGGCTATTCCAAGTAAAGCTGCTATGAACATAGTGGAGCATGCATCCTCTTGACATGCTGTAGCAACTGTTGGGTATATTTCGAGGAGTGGTGTAACTTCGTGTTTGTGTAGAATTATTTCCAAATTTCTGAGGAAGTGCTAGATTGATTTGCAATGTTTGTACCCGTTTGCAATCCTATCAGCAATGGAGGAGTGTTCCTTTTTCTCTGCATCCTAGTCAGCATCTGCTGTTACCTGAGTTCTTGATTTTAGCCATTCAGATTGGTGTAAGCTAGAATCTTGGGGTTGTTCTGATTTTCATTTCCCTGATGACTAAGAATATTGAACATTTATTTCTTTAAGTGCTTCTCAGCCCTTCAAGTTTCCTTAGTTGAGATTTCTCTGTTTAGCTTTGTAGTCCATTTTTGAATTGGGTTATTTGGTTTTCTGGAGTCTGACTTCTTGAGTACTTTGGATATTAGTCCTCTATCAGATGTAAGGTAAGATTCAAGATGTAGGTACTTAGCCAATCTGTGATGTTCCAGGACAGGGCATGACTCTTCCCCTTACATGGATCTTGTTCTAAGAGGAGTCGTTCTTGGAGTAACAATCATTACATTCTGGGGCTTGAGAGGTCAGTAATGCACCTGCCTCACAAATAGGGGGATTAAAGCTGATTTAAAAAACACCCGATGTAAAAAGCCGGAAATGATGGAATAATCTTAGCCCTATGCTGTAGAGACAGGTGGATCCCCAAAATTTCTTGACTAGCAGCCTAGGAAGTCAAACTTTTCAAGATGAAGATGGAAAGGGACCAAGGACAATATCTGATATCAACCTCTGAACTTTCAAAATCATAACCATCTCTCAACACAATATGTACACCTCCATAACTGATAATAAGCGCAAAACAAATGAAAACAAATGACTAGTTTATAAATTTGCTCAACTTGGTCACTTATCAGATTCTTGTCCTTGTAATGTTTCGCCAGCAAAACATACTCGGACAACCAGATCCTTCTACGGCAAAGCTTTATTGCTTACATCTCAGGAAGACCTCGAATACAGGAAACTCAGTCCTTTTAAAACCCACAAGAGTGGTTGGAGACATGACTCACCCTGACTGGCTGCTCACTATCAGCCCAGATGACATGCCACAGGACAGGCAGGGCACAAGGAATGGAGAAATACCCCAGCACATATGCAGACTAATTGTTTATCAGTTAGAACACCGGATATGATTGCAAGGGCGGCTCCTTACATCAGATGGATTCTTGAGATTAGAGAAATCATTTGATGTTAAAACAGATGAAAATGGTAAGTAAGTGTGAATGGAGAGCTGCATAGAGTTAGGTAAGGGAAAGTTTCAGATTACTCGGTTCTTTTGTATGAAAAATTTGAAACATATTCAACTAAAAAACTATGATAAAACAAGCCTCCTGTATAAATTGAAAATGTAGGAACATTATTAATTCTCATCATCAGTTCTGAGGACAATGGCTTTAATCTGTTCATCACTTGACTTCACATGTTCCTCCTTCATAGCCCGATGAACACCCTTGCAACCAAAAGCATTATATTCTGAATCTGCTGTTCAAATATTAAGCAAAAGAGTTCAATGAAACATTGCACTGGAATTTTGGTTTTCTTCTCCCATCACCACATAGCTAGCTAGGTACTAGGACTTGTATCCCATGTACACAATAGACAGCGTAAGAGTGAATATGGATTTGGGGGGGTTAATATATATTTAGTCATACATTATATCAAATATTATTTATTTTATCTCTCCTCTTTCTCTACTTTCCCTGCCAAGTGTGTGTGTGTGTGTGTGTATGTGTGTGTGTGTGTGTGTGTGTTGTGTGTGTGTGTGTGTTGTGTGTGTGTGTGTTGTGTGTGTGTGTGTGTTGTGTGTGTGTATGTGTGTGTGTGTGTGTGTATGTGTGTGTGTGCATGTGTGTGTGTGTGTTGTGTGTGTGTGTTGTGTGTGTGTGTGTTGTGTGTGTGTGTGTTGTGTGTGTGTGTGTTGTGTGTGTGTGTATGTGTGTGTGTGCATGTGTGTGTTGTGTGTGTGTGTTGTGTGTGTGTGCATGTGTGTGTGTCTGTGTGTATGTGTTGTGTGTGTGTCTGTGTGTGTGTGCATGTGTGTGTGTTGTGTGTATTGTGTGTGTGTTGTGTGTGTGTGTTGTGTGTGTTGTGTGTGTGTTGTGTGTGTGTGCACTTGTGTAGTGATATGCACATATGCATAAACCTACATGTGCTTGCCATGGTTTAATGTGTCAAGATCATATATTCTCTACTTCTCCCTTTATGTGGATTTAAAATCAAGTCTCAGATTATATCTTCTTAAGTTCCTTTACTGTAAGCTGAGTCATTTTGCTAGATCACTCATGTTTTTTGTTATAACTTTGAACAAAGTAAACTTCCAGACTTCCTGACATTTCTAATGTCAGATCTGTGACAGCAACACAGTCTGTACTCTGTGTTGTTGATAGCATTTACTCTGAGTTTTAGAAGTTAGAGTGAAAAATACATAAGGAACCATCTACATAAGTTAATGCCCATATTTATGACTCATATACAGTAATTTAGCTATATTTTATAAAAATGACATATAATTTCCTGATTTGTCTGTTAGATACACATATGATTTAAAAACCACAATAACATTATTATTAAAATACGTTCTTGCTTAGTTCAACATTAGAATTTTCTGCAGTTCTTTTTGTTTCTTCAGTTTATATGTTCTTGGCAGGTTTTAGAGTCAATTAGCTCTACTTTCTACTTGAAATAATATCTTTATTTTGAACTATAAGCCCAATGGAAATTTAAGTTCATTTGCTTTATCTATATAATTATTTTCCTATATAAATATGACAAAATGATACATATACTCTTTAATTCATTTTGTACATAATTTTATATCTTTAAGATGTGCTGAAAGTCTCTATGGTAAACCTTATTTGAACTATAGTTGCATAACTCTCCATTTTATGAATGAGGCACTGTTGTTTTTTCGGTTGTTGTTGTTGTTTTGTTTGTTTGGTTGGTTGGATTTTTTGGTTTTGTTTTTCTATCATAGATTACTGATAGCACATCTACTTTCAGCTTTCAGTCTCAGCATAGGTTTCACAAGACCTAGTTATTTACAATGTAGCTCTCTATCTACAATGGAAGTTTATGGGCTGTGAGCACAAAGGACTCAATCATTCCAGCAACATCCCAGTGATGTCACCTTTACAGGAATATTTTGTGTTTGTTGTGTTTGATTTTTTTTTATTTTTCCTCTAGTGTAAAGGATTATAAAAGTTCCTACCAATTAATTCTAAGATTGGATTGCTAAGTAACCCAATAAATATCATGGAGTCATCCAAATGTTTCTAGCTCTCGAGGTACTAGAAAGTTCATTATATTCCTTGCAATTTCATTGAAAAGGAGCTAAAATGACAAGGGGTCTTATTGATATCATTCTCTCTCCAAATCTCACACTTAATTGTTATCTTAGCAGCTGTTCCCTGTACATACTTTGCTTTGATTATTCTAGCTGCTTACCAGTCTGTAGAACACAAGCACCTTCTTAGAACTCCATATTCCATGGTCATATGATATCATTTACATAGGGTATGTGACTCTCATGGTCCTGAAAATAAATTCTAAGAACATATATCATATCATTTTGTTTCAGAATTAATAATTCTTTGAATAGTGATACTTTGACCTCTTCCTTTCTAGATTGTATCTCATTGATCTCTCTTATTTGTCTATTTGCTCTATCTAGAATTTCAAGTACTATATTGCACAAATACAAAGAGAGTGTGAAGACTTACCTTGTCCCTGATTTCAGTGGAATTGCTTTAAGTTTCTCTCCATTTAATTTGATGTTGGCTCTTATGTTGCTGCATTTTGCCTTTATTGTGTTTAGGTATGTGCCTTGTATTCCTGATCTCTCCAAGACTTTTATCATGAATGTCTATCAGATTTTGTCAAAGTCTTTTTCAGCATCTAGTGATATGATCATGTGTTTTTTAGATCTTTCAGTTTGTTTATATGGTGGATTAAATTGTTGGATTTTTATATGTTGAACCATCTCTCCATATCTGGGTAAAATCCTATTTGATCATGGTGGATGTTTTTTTGGCTTTTATTTTTGATGAGTTCTCAGATTTGCATTGCAAGTATTTTACTTAGCATTTCTGCATCAATGATCATAAGGGAGATTGGTATGTAATTATTATAATTTGAGAAGTACTGACATTAGCTCTTCTTTAAAATTCTGGTAGGATTCTGCACTAAAACCATGTGACCCTAGTCTTCCCTCCTAACCCCTTGTTTTTTTTTTGTTGTTGTTGTTGTTGTTTGTTTGTTTGTTTTTTTTTGTTTTTTTTTCAGTTCTTGCTAGACCTTTTATTTCTTTAGGAACTCTAGGTATATATAGATTGATTATTTTTGGTGATTTAGCCTTCTTAAGTGGAATCTATGAAAAAAAATTGCCATGTCATTTAAAATTTCAACTTTTTTTTTGAGTACAAGTTTTTGAAGAACTTATAATTCTTTGTATTTCCTTAGAAACAACAAAATCATTTCTGATTTTGTTAGTTTAGATACACTCTCACTTAGTTTGGCTAAGGGTTTGTCTATATTGTTGATTTTCTTAATGAATCACATGTTGTTTCATTGACTGTATTAATCTCTTCATTTTATTTTAATGATTTCTGTACTGTGTTTGTTTCCTACCATCTACTTCTCTAGGGTGTGTTTGCTTCTTTTTGTTCTAGAGTTTTTAGGTGTACTCTTAAATACCTTAGGTTTGAGTATATTGTGCCTTTAATTTCATTGAATTCTACAAAGTCTTTAATTTCGTTCTGTCTTTCTTTCTTGACCCAGTGGTCATTGAATAGAAAGTTGCTAAGTTTCCATGAGTTTATAGGTTTTCTGTTGTTGAAATCCAGCATGTAGTAGCATGTTTCAAAGCATTTCTAACTACCAGTACTTTGCATCATGTTCTTATAAAAAAAGTGTGTTAAATTTAATGTCTCCTTTATTACTTACTATATGTAGCATGAACATGAAATTTATTATTTTTATGTAATTTTTTATCAAGTGCATTCCACACAAAATGTGATTGTGTTACATAATTAAATATGATTTGACATTAAATATGGAAAACTTGAATATGCTTTGAATCCTGTTATATTTTAAAAATAAATTCTATTTTTTTACCTTTCAGATATCATAGTATTATTTATGTGTAAAAAATGCACTAGAGACTTTCAAATCATAAACTCAACCAGTCAAAAATAATTCAAATTTTGAGATCCAACGTTCAGAGTGAAAACATATCTTTTTGTTCCCAGGTGATAACTCTTGTCATATAGATCTTAACATCAATCCACCTCTTCTTGTCTGAAGATCTATTTAAATGGTCGAGTGACAAATTGGTTTAGTTTACAGTTATTAAGTAGTATTTAGTATATCTCATACTCTGAGTGATCCACATGTTGAACATTCAAGGGTTGGTATTTTCTATGGGATTATTTCTTACCACTTAGTCTTCTTTGAAAGTTTTTATAATATCCTTCTGCAGTTTTGAATTTTCTTTCTTTTGATTTTCAGCAGCTGTTAGGTAAAAGTGGCATCACAGAGAAAACATTTTATAAAGCAATATAAATAGCAAAAAATTTACTCAAGATGAGATTTTGTTTTTGTACCCAAGATACATATATGCTATCTTAATAAGATCAAAGTTGTAGAATTTTATCTGCAATGTAGCAAAATATATGCCAGGAATCTTTTCAGAAAACAGCACAATGGGTACAAAAATTTTCTTAGTGGTCAAAAGGAATAGCAAGTAGGAAACTTTAGAGTTTAATAAAAATGATTTTCGCTTATCATCTGTAACTTAAATTTTTAAATAGAAATAGGTGTTCAAAAAGAGGTAACTACCCAGAAAAGTCAGAGGAGTGTAACTGAGATTTCTATTTACAGCAGCAGTATTCAAATTTCATTCTCTATAATTTTATGATGGATTAGGAGTAAAACATAGACAGAGTAAGGGTGATTACATGTCTTCACCTTAAGTAAGTAAAGATATCAAAATGTTCATGGCATGAAATGTGCAGAAAATTTGGGATACAATGAAAAGTCCAAATCTAAGAATAGGAATAAAAGAAGGAAAAGACTCCCCTGCTCAAAGGCCCAGAAAACATCTTCAACAAAACCATACAAGAAAATTTCCCTAACCCAAAGAAAGAGATGCCTATAAATATACAAGAAGCTTAGAGATATGCAAACAGATTGGATCAGAAAATAAAACCCTCCTCCCACTTACCAACAACAACAACAATAATAATAATAATAATAATAACAATCAAAACACTAAATGTACAGAACAACGGAAGGGTATTAAAAGCAGCAAAAGAAAAAGATCAAGTAACATTTGATGATCTATCTATCAAAATTATAAACTCCCTGTACACTTGGGTATCAAGGTTTATGATTTCTCAAAAGAGATTCTAAAAGATAAATGGGCCTGGGCAGATGTCTTGCATGGCCTAAGACACCACAGGTGTTACCCAAGATTACTACACCCAGAGAACTTTAATTACCAAAGAAGGATAATCCAAGATATTCCATGACAAATTTAAACAATATCTTTCTACTAACCCAGCTTTAAAAGGAATACTAGAACTAAATACCAACCCAAGGTGCTAAATACACTTTATAAAACAAAAGAGTAAATAATTTTGCACAATTAAAAGCAAAAGAAGAGAAACACATACTTTTCTAGACATTAATATCTCTCAAGATCAATGGAATTAATTCTACAATAAAAAGATGCAAGCTAACAGAATGAATGTATGGATAGAAACCATCATTTTGCTGCATACAAGAAACAATGCTCCGTAAGAAAGATAGACATTATCTCAGAGTAAGGGGCTGTAAATTGTCCAAGAAAACATTTCCAATAATTTAGATGCATAAGCCATTCTAATTTCTAATAATATAAACTTTCAATCAAAAGTAATCAAGAGAGCTGAAAGGATACTTTATACTCATGCAAGCAGCAATCAACCAAGAGAACATCTCAATTTTAATATCTATGACTCAAATAAAAGGTCACCCACATTTACAATAGAAAGTAGTAAAGTTTAAACTACACACTAAACCCCACTCATCAAGAGTGGGAGATATAACACCCAACTCTCACCAGCAGACAGGTCATTTCAATGGAAAGTAAAAACAGAATTAATGAAACTAAAAGAGTTACAATTTCTATTGACCTAACAGATAACTATAGAACATTTTCTCTCAAACAGAAAAGAACATATTCTCAGCAACTCGCAGAAACTTCTTCAATATTGACCATATAGAGAAGTACAAAGCCTACATCCTCATAGAAACTGAACAACTTTATACTCAGTGATCACTGGATCATTGAAGAAATAATGAAAGAAATTGAAAACTTTATAGAATTTAATGACACGAACCTAGGGGTACACATGGAGGGACCCATGTCTCCAGCTGCATATCTAGCAGAGGATGGCCTTGTGGAACATCAGTGAGAGGAGAGGCCCTTAGTCTTGTGAAGGCTTGATGGCCCACTGTAGGGGAATGTCAAGATATGGAAGCAGGAGTGGGTGGATTAGTGAGCAAGTGGAGGGTGGATAGGATAAAGGCAGAGATTAGAGGGGAAATGAGGAAAGGGGATAAAATTTACAATATAAATAAAAACATCTAATAAAAAAGGCAGTCAGTTGGAAAGTTCATAGCACTTAGTGTCTTCATAAAGAGATTGGAGAGATCTCATACTCAAAAATACACCTGAAAGCAGAAGAAGAAGAGAAAGAGGAAGAAGAAGGAAGAAGAAGAAGAAGAAGAAGAAGAAGAAGAAGAAGAAGAAGAAGAAGAAGAAGAAGAAGAAGAAGAAGAAGAAGAAGAAGAAGAAGGAGAAGGAGAAGAAGAAGAAGAAGAAGGAGAAGAAGGAGGAGGAGGAGGAGGAGGAGGAGATAAAAGAAAGGAAGGAAGGAAGGAAGGAAGGAAGGAAGGAAGGAAGGGAAGGGAAGGGAAGGGAAGGGAAGGGAAGGGAAGGGAAGGGAAGGGAAGGGAAGGGAAGGGAAGGGAAGGGAAGGGAAGGGAAGGGAGGAAGGAAGGAAGGAAGGAAGGAAGGAAGGAAGGAAGGGAAGAAGAAAGGAAAGAAGTGAAGAAAACTGTTCAACATAGAAATAGAATTATCTAAATAGTCCTATAACTCTAAAGGAATGAGAAGCAGTCATAAAAAGTCTTCCAAACAACAACAACAAAAAAGGTCCAAGACCAAACTGTTTTATCACAGAATTCTACCAGATATTCAAAAAAAGATCTACTACCAATACTCTTCAAACTCTACCACAAAATACAAAGAGAAAGAACACTTCCAAACTCATTCTATGATCCCACATTCACCCTTATACTTAACACAAATACTCAACAAAGAAAATTTCAGGCTAATTTTTTTGGGAACATTGATGCAAAAATATTCAATAAAATACTAGCAAACCTAAATATGCGAACACATAAAAGATTTCAACATCCATGATTAATTTAGCTCCATCCTGGTGATACAGGTATGATTCAATATAGAGAAATCAATCAACTTAATCCTCTGTATAACAAACTGAAGGAAAAAATAACACCTGATCATTCTCATTTGTTGCTAAAAAATAGTCTCAGGAAATATGCAACACCCATTCACTTAAAAGTCTCAGAGGGAACAGGAATACAAGGCCTATATCTAAACACAATAAAAGCAACACACAGGAAGCAAAGAGCCATCGTGAAATCAAAGGAAGAGAAACATAAAGCATTTCCACCAAAATCAGGGAAAAAACAGATTTTCATCCTCTCCCTACTTCTTCAAATTAGTACTTGAAGAACTAGCTAAAGCAATAAGACAACAAAAAGAGAAAAACAGGATATAGATGGGAAAGGGACCAAAGTATTGCTTTTGCGGATGATATGATAGTATACATAACTGACCCTAAAAATTCTACCAGATAATTCATACAGTTGATAAACACCTTCAGGAAATGGATAGATACGAAATAACTCAAAGAAATCAGTAAATAACCCTCCTATATACAAATGATAAATGGTTGTGAATGAAGTTAGGGAGAAACTACTCTTCACAAGAGCTTCAAATAATATAAAATATATTGATATAATTCAAATCAAGTAAATTGAAGACAGGAACTTCAAGTCTCCGAAGAAAGACATTGAGGAAGGTATCAGAAGATGGAAAATTCTCCCATGCTCTTGAATCAGTAAGGATTAACATAGTAAAAAAAAAAAAAGCCATCTCATCAAACGCACTCTACAGATTCAATACAATTCCCATCAAAATTACAACATAATTCTTTACAGACCTTGAAATAACAATTCTCAACTTCATATAGAAAAAAAAAAAAAAACAAGCAAGCAAATAAACAAACACAGGATTGCTAAAAGAACTTGAACAATGAAAGAACTTCTGGAGTTATTACCATACCTGACATCAAAAAGTACTACACAGCAATAGTGATAAAAACTATTTCTACAACACAGAAATACACCCACAGACCTATGGACACTTGATTTTGACAAAGAAGCTCAAACCATACAATGGAAAAGGGAAAACATCTTCAACAAATGGTCCTGGTATTACTGGATGGTACATGCAGAAGAATGCAAACAGATCCACATTTTTCACTCTGCACAAAATTCAAGTCCAAGTGGACCTAAGATCTCAACATAAAACAAGATACACTAAATGTAATAGAACAAAAAAGATACAATTTGCTAAACACATGAAACTCAAGAAGAATGAAGACTGACGTGTGGACAATATGCCCCTCCTTAGAATAGGGAAAAAAACACCCATGGAAGGGGTTACAGAGACAAAGTTTGGAGCTGAGACGAAAGGATGGACCATCTAGAGACTACCATATCCAGGGATCCACCCCATAATCAGCTTCCAAACGCTGACACCATTGCATATACTAGCAAGATTTTGTTGAAAGGACCCAGATGTAGCTGTCTCTTGTGAGAATATGCTGAGGCCTAGCAAACACAGAAGTGGATGCTCACAGTCAGCTATTGGATGGATCACAGGGCTCCCATTGGAGAAGCTAGAGAAAGTACCCAAGGAGCTAAAGGGATCTGCAACCCTATAGGTGGAACAACATTATGAACTAACCAGTACCCCGGAGCTCTTGACTCTAGCTGCATATGTATCAAAAGACGGCCTAGTCGGCCATCACTGGTAAGAGAGGCCCATTGGACATGCAAACTGTATATGCCCCAGTACAGGGGAACACCAGGGCCAAAAAAATGGGAATGGGTGGGTAGGGAAGTGGGGGGGAGGGTATGGGGGACTTTTGGGATAGCATTGGAAATGTAATTGAGGAAAATATGTAATAAAAAATATTTTTTAAAAAGACTAACCCACATTAAAAAAAAGTGGAAAATAGACTTGAAATCATTGATACAGGAAACAAGTTTCTGAACACAACACCAATAGTTCAGGCACTCAGACCATTAGTTAATAAATGGGACCTCATGAAACTGAAAAGTAAGTCAAAGGTCACTGTCAATAAGACAGAAGCTAATAGATTGGGAAGAGATCTTCAACAATCCTACATCTGACAAAGGGCTAATATCTAAAATATACCAATAATTCAAGTAGTTAGACACCACCAACCCAAAAGAACAAATTAAAAAAAGGGGAGGGGACAGAACTAAACAGTTCTCAACAAAGGACTCTCTAATGGCCAAGAAATGTCCAACATCTTTAGTAATCAGTGAAATGTAAATCAAAATAGCTCTGAGATTCCACCTTTCCCCATCAAAATGGCTAAAATAAAAAACTCAATGGACAGCACTTGCTGGTGAGGGTATGGAGGAAGGTAAATACCCCTCCATTATTGGTGGGAAAACAAGCTTGTACAGCCATTCTGGAACATGGTGCTTTCTCAAAATTGGCTAACAGTTAAAAAAGACAAGTATACAATAAAAAACTAAATCATTGTTGAGTAATTAAAAAATTGTTAAAACTCTAATATGGGATAGAAAGAAAGTAAAACTAAAAATTAGGTTTTAATAGTATGGATATTGAATAAAATAAAATTGAAGTAAAAATTTCAAATAATTTAGCTTTGCTCAAAACATATGCAACCATATTATCTGTATATTTTAGTAAAATAATATTAATATAAAGGAGTAGATATTATAATGAGGAGGATTAAAATGTGAAGTGTGATGTCCAAAATACTAAGAAGAGAAGAATACATACATCGATGAAATTAATTGATGAATATTTCCAGAAAAATGCATAAAAATGAGAAGAAAAATGGAGATACTGGCCTAAATCTAAATACCTCGGTAATTTAAGAAATCAGTTTTACTCAGCTGTTAAAGGGAAAATATACTGAATTTTTCAAAAATCCACCCTGGAGGCACACACTTATAGTCAAAATACTCAGCACGTAAAGGAAGCAGAAGGATCAGAAATTCAACAGTTAGGCTTACAGAGAAAGTTCAAGCATGCATGGGCTGCAAGGGACATCCTTTTTACCTGTCTATGCCAAGCAGAAATTCTGAGTTCTTTATTCTGTATAAACCTTCTTCTCCTATAATAAGGTAATATTAATCACATCAGAATTCTAAATCTAAAATAGGTATTATCTATGAAAACCTGGAATAAATCTTTATACTACTGAACAACAATTGTATTTGTTTTATTTTCTCATTTGTGGGTGTAGATGAAAACGTGCAACTCCTATTTTTTCTGGGTGAGTTAGGTGTGTAAAATCACCAAGATATTATTAACATTAATTTGAAAATGATACATCCAAATGTAGCTGTGCATCTGGTAGCTTTCATTGATTCTAAAGCCCAAGCAGTGACTAGCATTATACCCTTGCTTTGTAATGATTTAGTTTTCTAAGTCTATTGAAGGAGTCTTGTTAAAAGGAGGCTTATTTCTCAATATGCCTTTTCTGGGAACAGAGACAGGCAAATGTGCCTGAGATCTTGGAATGAATTAATATACAAAACAAGAGTCAGCACAGGGCAGGCTTATTCTCAGTAGAACAAACAAAACATAATTAGAAAAAAAACCAGATCATAAATCATAAATGTGTACATATATACATTCATATATTTTTGTAGTGTGTGTTTGTGTGTGTGTGTGTGTGTGTGTGTGTGTGTGTGTGTGTGTGTGTGTGTAAGACTGTGAGCCAAAAGATTATGTCAGGTAAGTCATGTCTTAGCTCTACCCTTTGTAGCAAATGTCAAAGAATTCATGTTTTATGCATGAATAAAACAACTCAGGTTCAATTTGTATACGTAATCAATTTAGTGGTGAGCTAAGAACACAAAAAATCCTTTGGCTATTGAATCCACATTATTAGGCTTTATCCAAAGCCCATATACCTAGGCTTTTTTCCATGGACTGTGAAAGAGATACAGCTTCCCATTCAAATAATATTCTTTACTGACAAACAATGGGGAATCAGTATTGCCCTAAGGTCTCTGAGCTGCAGCAATAGCTATCAATCACACAGCAGATAAATAGATTTCCGAAGTTTTGTGTACAATATGTTCTTGAATGTGGGCTTAAGTTCAGACTGACATATAGTATTTCATTGCTAATGTGATTTCTTTCTAGCAGAGGGAACATTCTTTTTCTAAATTGCATTGCATAACTTGTTTGCTTCCTAGCAAAACAATTTTTGAATTTCCGTATAATTTTTGTTAAATCTATTTTTAAAGTTGAAGCTTAGGTCAAATGCAAACATGAATATGGATTTCTCCAGCATGCATAATTTGTAGTCTGTGTAGCAATGACTCATCTGCCTCCAGTATCTGGTAGTCACATGATGAGCTCTCCTGCTAAGAATGACTTACTCATTCTTCAAAACCATATCCAAAAGATGAAGGAAAACAATGTGTACGAAGCCGAAGAAGACACAACATGG